>NC_051451.1:13663556-13699481 GCF_001649575.2 Kryptolebias marmoratus
ATGTCATGTTCGGCGTTAACCTTCTGACCCACATGCAAAATCAACAAGACTGAGTGAGGTAAGGGTTTAATTTTATTTCTTTAAAGGCCGTGACAATTCTGCTTTTCCCTCTGGTAGCTTCGTTCAATCAGAAGTTCCTGGAATGAGAGTGGGGTTACTGGTGTCCTAGAATGAGGTTGTCAGTGAAGCAGAATGAAGTAGCTTACTTAGAATGGTTCTGGTAGAAGCATGGGGTAGTGTGTCCAGGGTCCTGTGTGGAGGATGGGTCGCGGAGATTCCTGAGACTGGGTGCCAGAGAATTGATGAAGCGGTGTGGGGGGAAGCAGCGGGCAGGCAGGCTTGCAGGTTCATCCACCGGAGGAAAAAACAATGGAACTTGATCCAGCTAGACAATCCAGAAGCGAACCTAAAGGCTGGCAAAGCACAGAGCTATGAGATCACTGGAAAATAACCGAAGAAACAAATCCAAAATCTCTAGTACAGTAAACTGCGAGAGACGGCTAGAGAGACTACCGGTGCACGTTAATCATCCAGCACTGAGTGGAGATTCTGCTGCTCCTTTATCCCCCAACACTGATGAGGCTGATGAGATCCACCTGTGTAGGCTGCCCAGGTTCCTCACCAAGATCCTTGCTGGAACAGATGCATCACTCATACTCACACTCACACACAGGAACCCTGACAGTTTTTTCATTTCATTCAAATTTGTCCTGTAGTTTATGAACAGACAGACACATAAACAAGGACACAGACTAAGCCTTAAAAACGTTATAACTTGTTCATCATGTGAAATTTATTTTTACAACTTTCATACCAAACTAAACTGACGAACACGTCACATTCAATCTGAAACCAATATGAGCGTAAATACAACCCATTTCCCAGCTTTTTCTTTGGCAGACACACGTAGACGTAGTCTGGAAATTTATTCAAGAAATGACAGAAGCCTGAGCTCAGGTGGGTTTGTCTTCAACCCTGTTTACCTGTTCCGTTTTTGAAATGTGTCCCCTGCCCTTCTGAGAGTGTTGACAGTCTATCAGTGTTGACAGCAAAGATTTTATCCATCCTCTGCTCCGCTCCTTTTCACCTCTTTTAATCTACTTCCTCCTTTACTCCTTTCTTCCCTGTTCCCCTTTCTATCCCCCACCCCCTTTTTCTTTAGTAAGGGTCTAACTAATGGGAGTCTCTTCAGAAAGTATTCTCGGAAATATAGGAGGTACCTGCAGTAGCATCCTCTCTGCCCCAGCCTCAACCCAGTAACATGTGGGAATGACTCCCTAATAGCATGGAGAAAAACAAAAATGGAATCTACTTTCTTCTTACCACCCCCACCCCTTCAGTTATCCCCATCCTGTCAAGGATTTCATCTCAGACTGCTCCTGCTGCCTGCTGCCTGTTGAATGCAAACAAGACCCCGTTTCTTTGTTACAAGTTAAAGGGGAATTCAATCAAAACCTGAGCGTCAAACAGTTTTGAAATGCAACAATAAAAAGGAAGCCTTTTAGATCAGCCTGTTTTCCAAGAATATCCTGGATAAAAGGCTAATATGTCATATTTTTTTCATATATTCAAACAAAAGAAGCTTGTTTTCTTTGGGAAACATTCAGAATAAAACTTTATCATATGAAATTTTAATTCCCCTTTATTGTATATGCATATATTATTTGTCTGTGCCTTGTTTCTCATGTAACTTTATTTTATATGGAAAGCACAGTCTAGAATCCAGCCACGTGGGTTTTTGTGAGCTTCTCCACCCTGTGCATCTGCAGCAGCTTTTACTCGTCGAGCGCTGGGACCTGTTGGCATTTCAGTCAAAAACTATCACAACTATTCAAACAATAGGCAAGCTTTTAATGGGCTTGGCCTGAAAAAAATTTAAATGATTCATGTTGCTGGACTCTACCTGACCTGATTGTCCACAGTGGTTCCCAAATTTGAGGTCAGGACCCCAATTTGGGTCATGAAACATCAAGTGGGGGTCCTTAGATGATATCCAGATATGAACTTACATTTAAAAATGATTGCTTATGACATATTCATCTCATATTTGTGACAAATAATAAAAACAGAAGTCACTACTGATAAAAATTGGTGTTGTGGATGTCAAGATTGTCTTTCTTCCCTTGTTTAATAAGGTTATTAGTGATATTTGCATATTTAAAATGGTAATATGGGGTCACAAGTCGTTTCGTGGGTTGGTAGCAAAAGTTTGAGAACCACTGCAACAACATGCAATATTCGTGCCAATTCGTACATAGATGTGATTATCTTTGACTTTACCCCATGCTTCCTGCATTGCTGCTGCCCTGCTCTTTTTGTTTTAGGCCATCAGGGGAGGGAAAGACCTCATCCATCTCTGTTGAAGAAAAAGTATTAGTTTTGATTTAGTTTTAAAACAGCTGCTATAACTATGAGAACTCTGACTTGAACATTGGTGGACGCTGGTTGTGAAGATGGTTTAGAGGCCATACGTTTTTGGAGACGATGCTACAACCGTTCTTCACAATCGGAGATGTTGCTGTTTCTGTACCCAAAGAACTGAAACAGTGGAAATCCTTTAATTAATTTAGGGCAATAAAATGTGCTTGAATCCTGCATCAATTTATCCGTACGGGTCTGCTGCATTGCATGCTGGTCTTTTGTGCCGGTTTCTAGTCATCTACTGCAGTTAAAATGTTTTATAGTTTTGTTTCTTTTCCCATTTGCACAGTCATCTGACCGCACTGTGGGAAAAACTTATCTTTCTTTTTTTTTTTTTTAAAGTTGCTGATGTTACTATTTGTTTACCGTTAAAAAAGTCATAATGATAATAACTGAGTGAGAGAGACCAAGACTGAAATTCAAGATTGAAGATTAATAGCGTGGCTGTAAGAATAACGTAAGGAGTTATAAACAGAAACAGCAGCGCAAAAATACTCCAAGATTTAACGGGGAGGGAAGGAAAAGTTATAAAAACACATAGTTCCATGGAAAACATCATGGTTGGTTTAACAAGCATCCTTTTAATAATGGGATCATTTGTTAATGTTCCCATGCTTCACATATCGCCTTAAAAAATCACATTAAGTCTGGTCTGAAAGATGAGTACATTATCAGCTGATCAGGTGGGGTTTGCTTTCTGGGGGTTTGTTTTGGTGGCTTGGCAGGCGGTCCGGCTTAGTGTCCTGGGCATGTCAGTTAGATGGATGTGGTTGGGTCTAAAGGAAAAGACAAGAACACTGGCCTTTGTCTGCACTCTGAACTCTTTGCTATCTGTGAGGAAATGGTTGTTGACAGCATCCCTTTTAGTTTCCTTATTTCTTGTGTCCCTCTGAACCCCACCCTGTGGAAAACACACTCTTTCTCTGTCACCTTTCTCTTTAACTCATTTTCTCCATCGCTCCCCTTCTCCTCTCCCCATCTATTCATCTTCCTCTTCCCCTCTTCTCTCGTCCTCTGTCCTCCGTCCCCTCAGTCAGAAGTTGAGCTTTAAGGAGCGGGTCCGGATGGCGAGTCCTCGAGGTCAGAGCATGAAGAGCCGGCAGACGTCCATCAATGACCGCCAGCGCTGTTCCCCTGGCAACGAGGTGGTGGGCAGCAGCGAGCTGATAAGCGGGAGCCCCGCCAAAGTGCAGAAGAGCTGGAGCTTCAACGACCGGACCCGGTTCAGGCCATCGCTGAGGCTGAAGAGCCAGACTCGCACAGCAGCTGCAGATGGTGAGCCTCAACTCTAACCATGACTAAGATTTCTTAGCTCCTGAACGTTCTATATGTCGGTATATAAAACCAAATTTATATTAGGTGAGTCAGATGTAAAAATAAACCAAAAAATAGTAAAGATGAATTTGTTTAAATCATAGACATTTTAGACTAATAGACAAAGTGCGCCCGCCTTCTCTTGTTGTTGGAAGTTGAAGCCAGCAGGACCTGGTTTATAGGAACTGCCATGTTGTACATTTTGGAACCAGAGTCTGCTCATTAGGGACTGTTCCCCCGCACACAATCATGGTGTCACATGAACTTTCCTTTGAGCATGAAATAACTAGTTGCAGCTAAACTTGTGCAAAACAAAACAATTATTTGAGCATACAGCAGCAAGATAAGAGCTATGTTAATCAACAAGAGCAAACACCTGACAAATATTACCTGGGGGTTACCTGAGGTGTGTTTTTATTTCGTAACAAGGGTGACGTCCTGTTTTTTTACACGTAGGGGGCGGGACTTTAAACATGTACTGGAAGAGCTGGTCCTGCTCTGGCTTCAACTTCCAGGTTCTGGTCCGAAATCTGTTTTTTTTTCTTCCAGTCTATGGTTTAATTATTTCACTAAGAATACCTTCATTTCATTTTAGCTTAGATTTTGGTAAATAATTTAGCTGTTATAGTGTAGTGTGTAGTGAGTTGTATTTCATATGGGGTTGTAGTTACCTAATAATAAGACCTAGAGAGGTCCTGATGATGAAGAATTGGCAGAAATTATCACATGATTTGCAATTTTGTGTAAATATTTCAGGGATATTACACTTCCTAAAATGTGAAACTTGTGAGAGTGAGCTGTTTTAATGTGTTGACTTTAGATTTTGTGGGGGAAACATAGTCTTATTTGTGATCTCTTTGGATCAGCCATCAGTTCTTTGTAACAAATTTCCCCTGAAGGACAATAACGTATATCAAATCATATTGTTTTGTATCTTGCCACATTTTTAAATAAGATTCTCCAAACTTTCCTAATATTAATTACGCCCTCTGTAATCTCAACACTGTTCTCAGCATAATAAATGTTACACAACTGTTTAATTTTTTTTTTAACCCAGTGAGATTTATTGAATGATGGAAAGTCTCTCTGCAGACCCAACTCATAAATTTTCATGAATTCTTCTTTTAAATCTCTGCTTCAACATTTTTTTTTCTTTTGGTCTTTGATAAAAAGCATGAATTTCTTATGAACCAAGAGATAATATATGAAGAAGTGCCCAAGTGTTTATTTCTCACAGCTTCCAGTAAATTCTACGAGAAAAAAAGATTTAATCATCGACTGCTGTTTTTCCTCATACCTTCTTGTTTTGGTAGTTTGAGCTAATTCCTATAACACTTTATATGCAATATATCCTTACTCGTGGTCATTCTGTCTTTTTTTTCCCCATATCTTCCAGTATTAAGATTATATGCACTACTTATATGCACTTCTAACATCTTATGTAGCTGAGTTGGCAACTAGAAGTCCCCCATTCCAAATGTTCTCATCCAAGCAGGACATAAATTTTCACATCCCAAAAGCCAAAACTGTATCAGCCTAAAACATTCTTGAAATCTCCTGTAAAGATTCAGGCGGAAGAAAGAGTTTTATGAGCTTTAAGAACTGGAAAGGATTTTCCACGGCCCCGCGCTGATTGATGCAACCCCGTTCTGTCTCGTGCAGTGGACACAGGCATGACCACGGACGATTCCTTCGATGAGAAAGGCTGCCACTGTGACGTGACTGTGGAGGATCTTTCAGCTCCACTAAAGGCTGTCATCAGAGCCGTCAGGTAGGCTGCTAATACACCATGGTATCACAAAAAATAAATAAATAAAACACTTCCAGATCAGCTAAAATCTTCAAGGATGTTTAGTTTTTTGTTAAGGGTGAATTATCATTTTGAAAAGCTGCAAAAATAAGACAAAAGAATGGTTTTGACGGCCATTTTGACTGTTTTCCTATTTTAACAGAGAAACTAAATGTTAATGTTTTCTGCAGGTTTTGCATTTGCAATTCTTAGCCTATTAAAATTGTCCTGAAATCATGACAAAATATGAGGAATAAAGATTCCTGCCAGTAAATCCATTAAACCCCCCTCTGTTTCCTGAGTGTTTCAGTATGTGGCCTTTTAGAACAGAGAAAAGGGCAGCTTATTGATTCCTTAATTGAGTTTTTTAATTATTATCTTTCACCTGAGTCCATTGATTTTTAGCAGTGATATTGACAGCTTCCTTTAGTTTATCACTGATCTGACCGAACTGCGTCTTTATTTATGAACTGATCACTTATTGGTTGCATCAAGTCTTTAGGGTTTGGACATTCTGTTTGTTGGTAAAATAGATTAGCTCAATATTTCAGTGTTTTTATGATATGTATTTATTGGTCATTACATTGCATAACACAAACTCATCAAATATTTCATTTACGTTTATCACTAGATGGGAAAACATAATTATTCATGAGATTTCATATAATATTTGTATTCCTCAAGTCATGCTTCTTAAATTCATTTCATAAAGCTTTCTTCTTTTATCTAAATAATTAGCTGTAGGATTCCAGGTTTGCCTGAAGCAGGTTGGTTAAGGTGTCCTGCGAACACTTTGTGTGTGTGTGTGTGTGTGTGTGCAGAGGGGGGGCAGGGGGGATCACTGTATAAATGTGTATATTTTATCAGATCCTCCTCTCTTGCCCTGATCAAGTGTTTATCCTACTGGCGCCAAATGATTCTCTCACTTCACTGCTTCTTTGCTTCTTCAAAGTTTTAAAGGAGAAATTGTGTTTGAACTCCTCATTAGAGAAGAGTATTTCTATTTCAAAGGTTAAAGCTTTACAGGAGGACTGACTTTTGGTTAGGTACACTGTAGTTGTTTTTAATGTCAATGACAATATAGATATAGAGAGCTGTGCAAAGGTTTTACTTTACTTTATCTTAGTGTTGCTTCCAAGAAACCAGTCTTTTTTGTATTCCTTTAAAGTGGTATTGATCAATAGTTCTGCAGACTTTCTGAAAGTATTTAAAGGTTTTTGAAAGACTATGGCTTTTTTGTTCACCTGATATTGACAGTACAGGGCATGTTAAGAGCACAACATTCAGGGCAGAGAAGAAGTGTTGGGCCTAAACAATTCTATGCAAAGCAAAATGAACAATGGAAATCAAATTCATGTTTTTAAGAAAAAGGAAAAAAATCCAGCAAAGACCTTTCGCATGACCTGAGAGATGCATCATCATGACTGCATGCCTTGTTTTCTGACAATATAATCTCTTTGTTGATGCTGAAATACTAATATATGTCCATCAAAAACACTTCATTCATTCATTGAAATCAATGCTGTCCATACAGCAGCATCAAAAGCACACCCAGTTTGGAAAGTGTTTTTAAAATGTGCATTTTTCTCACCAAAAGCTCAGTTTGTGGACTGGCGGTGCAAACGCTGCAGAAAGATTTCAGTTTTCAAAAATACCCAAAGAGATGTGAAGAAGGCATAAAAAATTACAATAAAATCTTGTTTGATTGTTTATTTTTTGGAATCACCATATAAAGAAATAAGACATGACTCAAACTTTTCTGATCATTGCTACAGCAAAGAGATCTCAGAATGGACAACCAGTGGCCAGCAGTCACTGCTTACTTTGATAGAAGGGTGTCAACACATCTTTCTTTGCTCCTGAAAAGAGGTTGCAATTCTTATCCTACCATGTACCCACACAAAGAGCGCCAGTACTGAAACAAATCAAAAAAACAAAATGTAGAATAGTATGTTAAATCTTTACTTACGATGGCTGTGAATCTGGCAGATAAAGCTAATTAAAACTAAAAAAAAAAACCAAGTTACTCATTTGACACCTAAAGGCTTGATTTTAATTTAAGCAGCATTTACTGAAACCTCTCAGTCTCCTTCTCTTTAAGAAGTAGATACACTCTGTACCATCTACCCCGACTCAGCAGGCCTGCTCCATGGGCAACCAGAACTCGGCGCTTTCTCAGGGTTTCAGGTTGAGGACTGGACACCCCCCTCATCTGTCAGGACTATTGTTATAAAGAGTCATCTGTCAAGATGGTTTCCATTTACGCTGTGAACAAAACAGACGAGTAGAAACCATCAGAAGCCATCAGGGAAGAACATAGATGTCCTTACTTGTATCAATATTATTCACCAGCAGTGTCTTGACTTTAACAAATAAAAGGAGGTAGAAAATTACACTTGAGTCATTCATTTTGAAATTTATAAAAGAACAAGACGTCATTGGTTGTATTAGATACGTCTGAAAGTATGTGAGATTTTACATTTTCTGTATTAAACCCTAAAAAGTGAGTTGTAACAAAGAATCTCTTTGGTATGATTTTAAGGTTTCTACTGCCATCTGCTGGTAGATTTAAGCAGTTGCACCCTTATCTCCAGTTACCTGAATCTCAGCCTTCATGACCTCTTTTCTTTTGTATTTTTCACTTACATTTATATGTTTGTGCAGGATCATGAAATTCCATGTGGCTAAGAAGAAGTTTAAGGAGACATTGCGCCCGTATGATGTGAAGGACGTCATCGAGCAGTACTCAGCAGGACACCTGGACATGCTCTGTCGCATCAAAAGCCTTCAAACCAGGTCAGAAAACTGCGGACATGGGGCAAAAACACACATAATGACCACACTTTATAATGTTATTGACAAAATATTAGCATTCCTGCTTTACAAGTTCTTAATATTTACATAATTAAGAATATTTGGTGGCAAATTTTGAATCTTTCCTTGCCCTCATAGGAAATTTTCTTTTCTTTCTAAAATGCTTTTAACCAAGAATTTCTGCAGGTGGGTTTTTTAGGTATTGTAAAACTCCTCAACTTTATCTATAAATTTTTGTTCTTTCTCCAGACTGTAATCCCGCCATTTATTTTTATTTATGCAGAGCATGTGTACGTGTACATGTGTGTTCCCTTTTCCTCCCAGACTGGACACTGTTGTGGGCCCCCCTCCGAGGCCATTAAGGGGCCGGGTCAAGAACTTTTCCTCTCCTTCTCTGCGTTCATATTGCAGCCAAGCTCGGAGGAAATCGTCACTGGCTGGGTTAGACCTGCCCTGCACTGATGGTTTTGTCAGCTGCTCCCCCATTAATGTCACCAAGCTTGCCAGGGTCAAACAGCATGCATTAACACTTTTATTCAAGTTAATACTATCTATTTTTGGAATTAACACCATACTATATTCATTTAATGCCAGTCAATTCCTTTAAAATTAAATCTCCCACGTAACTCTGCATTTTACATAAACAATAAAGCGCCACATTTTAATAAGTGCTTCATTAATGTGATGTTTTTCATCAAAACTTATTCAGTTTAGAGTTGTTTGTTCATTTAAAGCTTCGGTTTCTAACTTAAAAGATTGTATTCTTTTAAATTATAAGCAAATTGTAAATTCACCAGGGGGCGATACAGTGCAGTCATGAATCAGATCTTTTATGTTTATGGTACATTTTTTGTGTTTCTCTTGATGTGGAAGCCGGGAACCGTGCACTACTTGTTATTTGTGGTGAAATGTGTTCATTGTTAACATTGTAGATACACACAGAGTAACTGTTTACTGCAATAAATAAATAGGGGCACATTAATGAATAACAGGACGTTTGTTTCCTTACAGTTTGGGAATCTGGTGGCTCTGTTATGAGCGTGAGTGTTCACTGAGTAATCTATTTTGTCTTTATGGCATTCCAGGGTTTGGTTTAACAAGAAAAACAACTCACGTGAAGATGACTAGTTTTCTTTATTGCACAGTAACTGAGACACTGGGGGTCTGCAGGCCTCTTTATTTTAATTGTTTATTTGTGTTTCTGCCCAGCACCTATGTGAGTGGAAACATGAGAATCATAAAAACATGTCTACGCCTATTTCAACGGGGATTTGTCTTGTTTTGGTTTCTTTTAAAGTTCTTGTAAAGGCGTTGGAATAGTGGCATCCTAAGTCATCCCAGAGATGTTGCCACATATAAAGTTTTGTTAAATCCATGGTGCGAATCAAGATCATGCGTGTAAGAAGTGTAAAATGAAACCTCAGCATATACTTGTTTACAATATTTTACCTCCAACTTTATCATTTTAGGAAAGTCTAACACACACATGCAGACATTTAATCCCATGCACTCAAACCCAAATGTTCAGTAGCCTTCCCTCCCAGTTATTTTGTTTTTCTTTCACAAGAAGTTGGTAAATATTGTGATTGAATGTAACTAACTTGTGTGATCCATATGTCGTAATATGTATTTTTTCAAATGTTTTGGTGTGGTGTGAACCTGCTCTGCCAGCTAGAGTGCACATTACCTTCACTAATTCTGCATTAGTTGGAACTTGTTTGATTAAAGCCTTGACATTAAAGGGACAGGAATTTTTCTTTGGTTCTCTGAAAATTACACAATGCAGAAGTTGCTCTGTATTGGTCAGAAAAATGAAGAGATTTAGTGCAATGCTGTAGTCAAATGTGATGTGTGTTTTACTTAACATCCTCATGTTGCTTTAGGTTTGTTTTCTGACTTTGGATCATTCTTTAATTAAATAACCTCTTAATAACCTCTTAATATTAATACGTGTGTACGTGTGTATACCAGGGTAGATCAGATTCTGGGCAAAGGACAGATTCCTGTGGATAAGAAGCCAAGAGACAAACTGCACCCAGACGGCGACTCGCTGGAGGGCATGAGCATGCTGGGACGAGTGTGTAAAGTAGAAAGACAGGTGTGTTGAGGGTGGTGGGGGGAGATCAAAGCAGTGAAAAGTTTCCAAGCAGAATTATTTGGGAAATGTACACAAAAATGTATTTGGTAATAGATCTGTGTTGTAACTTGAACTAACTTGGGATATTGCATTTTCTACAAAAGTGCTGTGTGAATGTTTAGTGAATGATTTGCTGATAAAGCTGCAACTGAGTTGTTAAAATTTAAACAAGAAAAACAGCAGTGAAAAGAAGCAGAACAGCAGCTAATTGCAAATGCAAAGAAAGCTGCAATGGGCTAGCTAAAAATTAGTTAAATGCTAGCTAAAAGTAGCAAAAGGCTAGTTAAAAGCTGAAAGTAATATAGCAGCTAAAAGCTAAAAGAAGTACAGGAAGATAAAAATAGAGCCAGTCTGCTGTAGCAGATTTTTACAGAGGATGATGTTTTAAGGGAACTAAAAAGGTCTCAGCATATTTCTATGAGGAATTTTATTTTACATAATGTGAAATATTTTGAAAAGTATAAAAATGAGAAAAAACAAAAGTCACAGCGTACCATTTCTGATCAAACTGAACGTTTTCATATATCAATGGTTAAAAGCTATTAATGGTTAAAATAACAAAAAGTATGTGGAAGTAGTTTGATTACAAAATACAGGCCGAAGAAATGATTGGTAAAATTTGGACAGAAGAAGTTAAACTAACAGGAAAACCACAATGTGAATGGTGACTCAGCTTTCACGCAATAAAGGTCATACTTGTGAATTATTAATTACTTGGTCAAGTACTGAGATTATTTTGACATGATGCGCAATAAATGTCATTAGCAGCCCTTTATATTTCTTTTTTACTCGCCTAACTTTTTCTCCTGTGCTCAGGTGACCTCCATTGAGTCAAAGTTGGACTCTTTGCTAGATGTTTACCGTCATGTCCTACAGAAAGGTCCGTCAGCGCTCACCCTCTCCTCCCTGCCCCTCTTTGAGCTGGACAACCACCAGCACCACAACTTGGACTACCCCAACTCTCCCCAGGGAAGCGATACTATCAGAAGCCGTGGAGACAACGGTAGCGGGCTACACCATTCCCACTGCGCCAACCCGAGAGGCTTGCGGCTCATTCTGGCACCGGCTGATGACGACATTCCTCCAGACTCAGCACCTCCCTCCTACCCGCCGTCTACAGCATCTCTCTCCCCTTCTCCCCTGCTGCCCCCAGATAGCCCCTACCCAACCTTAGTCACTCCTTCCAAAAAGGCTCATTTCCCCGATCTGCCACCTCCACCCCCCTCCTCAGGGAGCTTCACTCTCCAGCTTCCTCCCATCATGCACCCCTCTCACCTCCAATGCCCAGCGGACCCTGTCTCAGATGAGATGACAGACGAAGTAGGAGGGGACGAGCGGAGTCTGGGCCCGTCTGTCGTTGTGGGATGCGGTGTTGATGATGATGATCAAGAAGGGGACAGTGAGGCGGGTTCTGTGCAGGGAAGGGTGCAACTGCGGAAGAAGCCTGGCCTGAAATCCGAGGGAGTCTGGAGAAGGCATTTGAGCCTCGAAGTTAACCCCTTGCTGCTTCTCTCATCTAGCCCGGAGAGGACGCCTTCAGACTGGGAAGGCAATCTTGGGAAATCCCTCTCTGTGCATAACCTCAACCAGCCTTTAACCAATCGCGCTTCTGCTCTTTCCTCTGCACTCAACAACAGCAGCAGCAGCAACGAGAGCGAGCGGGGCAACGGCCACAGTGACCTCAGCAACTGGGATGGAACAGACCTCTTCATTAGTGAGTGCAAGCTGAAGCCAGCAGCAGAACACTACAACTTCCTGTCCCAGGAAGACAGCAGCCAATCCGACATTTTACAGACCGTGGAGGAGGCTGTACCTCACCCGAAGGGGAACTCAGAGTTCCTCAGTCAGTCCTCACACTTACAGCTGGTGTAAGCAAACTCACTGACAAACACACACAACCTGCAAACTGTATGGACACACTACTGCGACTGACGCTGCTTTTTAAGAGATCGTGCTACCAGTTTTACTCTTTATACAAACAGTGTGTACAAACAGTGTTTTCTATTTTGTCTTACACGACAAGGTCCAGTTGCAAACAGATCTTTTATGGGACACTTAAATTTCTACACCTTGTAGAATAAAAGAATGTACAATTTTAAATTTGTGTTCATGTTGTACAAAATAGGAAAACGGAGAACAATGAGAAAAGGAAGCTTTGCAGAAAAATAAAACTAAACTGCCAAAAAGGATGATGATTTTCAAAATATACTTTAACGATAAAAAAAATACTTTTTTTTCTAGCATTTTCACCACGAGAACTACTTTAAATTATCTTTCTTTAAAGAAATCTCACACTTTATATATTTCCATCTTGAATTGTACTCCAACCAAAGAACCTAATCTTGACTCATCTACAGAAGAAGCAGAAATCCAAACGCTTCATTACAGAACAATAGAAAAGCAGATTAAGATACTTTAAATTGTTGTGAAAAGTTGACAGTTACAGGTGTGTAAAGTGTATCTGAATTACAAAAACATATCACACATTTCCTTTGACCAAAATGTGTTTTGAAACTATAGTAAACACTCACATACATTTAAACTAATTCTTCTAGTTTTCACAACCACAAAGTACTTGAAAAGCCAACTAAACAAAAAGTTGAGACTGACAAATTACTTGTTTTTAGTACAAATACTTGGGTTCAGTCTTCTTGGATGATGAGGGGAACAAATATCAGTGCTTAGTCAGTGTACGCCTTTGGTAATGTAAATTCAAGTTGTTTTTTTATTGCATTTTCATACATATCACTGCATGGGACATTTCCAAAACTAAATGAATGAAAAAAATACTAAATGTGCAGAGCGGAGATGGGAAAAGTTGAAACCAAAAGCGTGTTATTACATCACAGACCTGTCATTCATGTCATTTTCCACCTCTGCAGAAGAATTAACATTTACGTGATTTCTTGGTTTAATGGCTCAGCAAATTATTTGCTAAAACGAACACAGAAATCCACTTATAACCTTTGCCTGTCAGTATTCACTTCAATGTTAGACCACTTCCTGCTGGGTTTGCACAGTAGCCTGATGAAATAATTGCAGACGGTCTGAATGAAAGAAAATTATTCAAGTGGGCCTTCTCAGCTAAGCATGAGATGCTGCATGTTTAAGCTGCTGCAACCTTTGAAATTAAAAGTAGAGCCTCGGTTGCTGGGAGCCTGGACGTCTTTCTGCACAGTGAAACGTTTTCTATAAGCCATGAGCAAAAAGGTGCAAACAAAATCTGCCATTATAAACAAAAACAGCCTTCTGATTTGATAATGAAAACTTATATTGCCTGTTACATAAATAAGAAACATACTACTCCGACGCCAAATGTTCAACATTTAAAATACATTTGATGTTTAATTTTTCTGGGTGCTTACTGCACCTTGTGCACCAAGTATAACAAGTCTGCTGGACCAGCTTAAGAACCAGTTTTAACAATAACAAGTAAAATGTGTTATTGGGGAGAATATGTTGCTCTAGATTCATCATGCATGGTTTACCTTATTTAGATGTGCTGGTCAAAAATTAATATATTCACATACTAAAATATGAGAGTGTAATTGTAAGATCTGCAATGTTATTTTCAGTACCTTGTGCACTTTCAGGATTTAGCAGCCGCCCTCTCATCTTAATCACGGATACATGTTTTATCTTGAATTAGTGCATAAAACTTTTATGCATTTAATTCATATTCCAGTTTCAGAGAGTATGTTTTAATTGGCTTTTAAAAAGTTTAGTTTGTCTTAAATAACATGGTTTTCATTTCTAGACAATTTGATAAAACTTAATCATGCACAATCCTGTTTTGTGATATCTTTAAGTGCCATTTACATTCATTTTTACAAAGTCACAGCAGTCTTAAAACTATTTTACTGTGTCATTGGTGGCTTTATTTATTTCAAAGTTATAGCCCCTGACGAGAAAGTGCATTGGTTAGCAAATTAACACTCTATAGTAGAACAAGTATTAATTTCTAAATATTGTAACATTTAACTTAGAGTTTTGAAGTGTTCTAAAGCCCATGCATGGAGGATTTGTTTTGGTACAATGAAATGTCTTTTCATCACAAAAGCACAGTTGTTTCTGGTGAGTGGAGCCTGAACATATAATAGGATCATGTTTGTGTAATATTGGAATAGATTGTTGTAGGTATTGACTGAGTTTTAATGCATATGAATAACTTTAAAATGGCCACTGATTTCCAGCTATCTGGGGTATTAAATGAGTTTTTCTCCCCATTAAACTAATATATTAGATCTGTATATCGCTTAAAGGTGCCTTTTGCATTTGAAAATCTTTTTATGTTTGTCCTCACATTGCTATAAAGGCCTAGTTTGCCTACAGCCTATAACATACTGAATTGAAGTCAAACTCATTTAGGACGGGGCAACCAGTTCCATTAAGTCACGTAGCTTTAGCCACAGGCTTTACGACTGCAATAGCCAGTAATGCCATTTCTCTACACGCTTGAACGGTAATTTATTACACAGATGGCCTTAAAGCTTGATAATGTTAACATTTTTATTTCCTTGAAATTAATTTATTGAAGTGCACATTATCTTCTCTGAATGAGAAATGCAAAAATGATTTTAATTCTCATTAATAAAGTATGGATTAACAAAACAGTTTGGTTTCTGTGTTTTGTTTGGTTTGGTTCGAAGGGGGAAATCAGTCATTTGTGGAACTGAAAATGTATTTAAGTGTATTTTAGAATGGTTGCTGTTGAATGTCATAGTTAGTGCACCAAACATTTGTTTATTTTTAACTACATCTGTGTACAAAATGTAATTTATTGTGTTACTGTGCAAAAAAAAAAAAAAAAAAAAAAAACTTTGGAAGACCTTCAAAACCCATTATGATCACTTCAATGATTACCAGGAAGTCTGGCTCATTAAAGGCAAAATATACAGAAAATAGATGTAGTTTAAAAAGTACTATAAATGATTCTATACATGTACATACAAAAAATTTAAATAAATAATCTAAACAAATAAAAAAACACATCTAGTTTAAATTGATTTCTAACCGGAAGTTCGACCCTTCAGACAGGAAGTGAAGCCAACATTAAGGTCTCGAGGTAATTGTGGGTCAGGTGAGGTCCCGAAATTTAAAATGTCCGACTGGGAGGATGAGTACGACAAGGACGGCGTCGCCCTCGAGAAACAGCCTGCTCCCAAACCAGCCGCAGCTCTCTATAAATTCCCCGGCAGTGTTGGGCGTCAAAAAGACGAAAATGTGTGTTTTGGTGGGAGAAGATTCGCTGCGTTCGGAGAGTCGAGGGAGAGCAGAGGCGGCGAGAAGTTCGAGTTCAGGAGTCGGAGAGATCCCAGAGATCAACGGAGTGATCATGAAAACTCAGACTCTTCTCCGCCTCTAACTATCACAGTGGAAAACGCGTCAGTTGGAAGGGTTATAGGTATGTTTTTTAATGTTTAAACCCCCGAGTTAAATTCGCAAAGAGACGTTTACCTCTCACCTGTGCTGTTAGCAGGCTAATGTGTTAGCAGGCTAATGCTAAAGTAGCTTAAGCTTAGATTGTCACGAGCTCTGCAGAGCTTCATAAGCTGTTCGGTCTCAGAGGACACTGTTTTAGGTGTTTGTTCCGTGTCTAATAGTTAGGCATTTATCGTAAAATTAGGCGTTTATAATTTTTCTTTAAATAAAGGTCGCGGCGGAGCCAAAATTCGCGAACTTGAGGAGAGCAGCGGCGCCAGAATCAAGGCAAGTTCCTGCGTGGCAGGATGTGTCACAAAGTCACACAAGCTGTCCAGTGTACAGGATGTCTTTGTTTGTCCTCTCTGAGCTTCATGCTGGTCATTTTGTTTTTGAAGATAAACAAGGGGGATTATGAAGGGGAGGTGGCCATCTTTGGATCCTCTTCTGCTCAGCAAAAAGCCAAAGAGATGATTGAAGATCTGGTGGCCGGTGGCAGCTCTCGATTTAGCAATGGTATGACTACTAAGGACTTGAAAACACATCTGAATTGTTTCAAACCTCTTAATGTTTATGACACATTTAACCACGGGGCCCAGCCTTTCTTTACGTGTGCCAGATGTCCTGTAAAATGGACGCAGGGCAATTATATAGTTATGATATTGTTAAACTTCTACCAGGCCAGCAATGCATATATTTATTTAGTGCCACATGACGTTACCTTTGGATTAAGCTTTCAGTAAGACGGCAAAAAATAAAGTTTATACATAACCAAGGAGCAAAAACAAGTTCCTAAAAACCTGTTGCCATAATTGTCTCATATGTGTCTTGTTTTAAGAGGTCCCAATAACAAAATCTGGTTTTTATGTATGTTTAGGAACACGAACTGAACTAAACTAAACACACGTAGCTGTCAGTAAAAAGATTAATCAGTATCCTACAGCTGCCTGTAATAGAAAGTAAACACGGATGCGGGTTGCCTCACCTTTAACCAGAAACGGAGACAGTTTCTGCAGAACTACCAATTACATCTTCTCATTTGTCTTAACACCGAACGCAGTCACTCAGACCTAACAAGACATTACAGAGTTCAAACCTAACCAAACTGAATAACAACCTCTTCAATGTTTGGCCTCATTTTCACTATAAGTTTTCAGCTGAGTTGCACAGGAAGTTCACATTGCCTCAAGGTATCATGTATCAGAGGAAACACTGGAGTGTAATAACTCACATAGTTTCACATGATAGTGTTTCTTTATAAAGCAGAACGACTTCTAGTTATTCAGTGACAAGTCTTAAATAATTAAACGAGCATTTTGTTCAGGCACTAAGCATATATCTACAAAAAAGGTCAGTATCCTTTTGACTCTTGACATATAAAGGCTGAAATAAAAATGTAAAATAATAAAAGCTTAACAAAGCAAGAGTCCAGAGTAGAAGGAAATATTTATTGATATATTGAGTATGGATAGACCTAATAGTTGCTGAAATGTAAGTTGCTTAATAAAGGTCACAAAATTACTTTGAAACCATGGAGTAATTACTGAACTTATCCAATATTTTGCTGAAAACTTGCTTCATTCTGTCTGTTTTTGAGCCTTGTTTTTTTTTTTTTTTTTTTGTCTGGTTTGACTTCCTTATTTCTTTTCTTTTTTCCTCCATCTTCGCTTGGAAGTCAGTCACTTTTCATTTGCTTTTTTTTTTGTTTCAGTCTCAACTCCTGATTTGTAACACTTACAATGAATTAAACCTTTTGCTTTTATAGTCCTTTCTTTTCTTTTTTTAAAATTAAGGCAAAGGAACTTTGATGTCAGTTTAAGTCTGAAAAGCAGATGCTCGCACATTTAGATCTGGTCTGATTTGGTAGATGTGTGTTTCAGAGGCATGTATGTGACACTTTGGATGTGACCTATTTACATGATTAAAAAGCTCCATCCTGAAACTAAGAGCAACGCCCACACACACAAACACTAAAAACCACAGATGAGTCTGTGTTTCAGTTTTTAGTCAGCTAATGATTGTTCGGTTGATGCACTAGATCTTTGTTATGTATTAATGTAGACTGTTCAAACTGTGAAGCTGCTTGTAAAATTACAATTTTCTTTTACTTTTGGCCTAAACGCATCTTTACGCTGAGTTGAAATTGCCGAACCTGAACACTTATGCTAGATATTTTCTCTGTAATTAGCTCAACTGAAAAAATATTTAAAGAAAAAAAAATTACAAATGAGCAAATACTTCACTTGAATACTTCACTTCACACTCAGTTTTGTTTATCCACCCATTCATTTTCTGATACTTATTCGTAGTTGAGCCGAGGAGGTAGCAGGTCCAGGAGGGAAGCTCAGACATCCCTCTCCCCCAAATTCTTATTCTAAACATATTAGCATCAGTCAACGTTGTTGAATATTCTTGGGTATACCATCTGCACTTTTGCTTGTCGTAGAAACAGACTGTTGTTTGAAGTGTACCGATGTGTTTCTGAGGTCCAGGTCGAGGACAGTACAGTGATGGGTTCAGAAGCAGAGCAGACCAAGGTGCGGGCGACAACTCTGTTTGGTCTAACGCAGAGCTAGAGGCTTCAAAAGTTAGTCCAGCCCGTCCGTCCATAGACTGGAATGCCATCCGGGAAAACAGAAAAATGTACGAGGAGCTCAAATGGAAAGGTGAAAGTGCTGATTCTGACGTTTAAACAGTGATTTGGCTTGCTTTTGAATTAATGAAATATTTAGCTGATAGTAATTGAACAAATTCTAGTTAATAAATCTGATTAATTTTATCTTTAATTTTATAAAGGGGTGCCTCACCCTAGGCTCTTTGTAATGCAATACCAGATTTTTATTGTGTGGTCTCATCCTTTTTTTTGAACCCAGGTCTTATACTATTTTTGCAACTTTTCTCAGACCTCCCACCAATAAAGAAGAGCTTTTACACCGAGGCAGTGAGCGTGTCTATGCTCACACTTGAGGAAGTCAGAGAATGGAGGTAATTTTATCACTCTTTTAAGGTAGACATGTTTTTTTTTTTTCTTTGTTAATTGCAAACTAAGAAAAAATAAAATGTCCTAACAGCAAACACATACAACTTCCATAACTTAAGGGGCTTACTTTTAATCCAGTTAAGCATTATTTCTCACGTGTCAACCCTGGCACTCGCCCAAAGAGAAATATTGCTGGGTGTCATCAGACACTGCTCTCCAGTCGTTGTAAAGTAACTACTTTATTTGATAAGTTATCTGCTTTAAATATTTACTTAATGCATTACAGTGTTTGCTTTTCTTTTAGACTGTAAAGAGATAAGTGTTAGTTTTTGTCACGTGAATCCCAAGGCAAAGTTAAAAGTTTGAGATAAAATGTGATAAGTTGCTTTTAAATGGTATCTCACCAACAAAGGGAGGCTGCATGAATTGGTAGAAGTATTGCTGTAATGGATGGTGTTTCTGTAACATAATCGGAGGAAAAACTTGAATAGTTGTTAACAAACCAGAACAACTATGCTGCAATTTTTTTTCTGCTTCAGATAAAGCCACTCAGAATAGCAGGCTGCTAAGTTTATGGACTGTTCATGTTCTGGCTGAAATCTCCACATGCTTCATGACTGAAACACAAATCCCTTCTAAAAAGCATAAACAATGAATGTCTCTGTTCAAAGCATAAAAAACAGCTACAATACTGTGTTTGTCCACTAGGGGGAGTAGTGATTATGGAAGCTTAAACTGACATCTGACCATGTTTTTTTGATTAAATTTATTTTGTTTATCTTGTTTTTTTCCACAGGAAGCAAAATAACAACATCTTTGTGGATGACTTGATGGAGGCAGAAAAGAAACGGCCCATTCCCAGTCCTTGCCTCACATTTCTTGACGCTTTTGAGAATTACCCAGAGATCATGGAAAATATTGAACGTGTTGGTTTTGTCAAGCCAACCCCCATTCAGGTTTGATGTTGTTCATCCATCTATTTTTTGTTTCTACCTCGGCAAGGATCTGGTGCCTTTTCCCAGCACTAATTAAATGAAGTGCAGGGCTCACTCTGTACAGGTTGTCAGCTCATCAGAGACGAACAAGACAGACGACCATTCATGCATAAATTTGAGCTGGTTAACCTAACATGTGTGTTTTTAGACTATGAGGAAGTCAAAGTCTCTGGAGAAAACCCATGCATGCACAGGGAGGACAGTGAAACTCCACAAAAAAAAAGCCCCAGCTGGGAGTTGAACCTGTGACCCTCTATCTGCGAGGCATCAGTGCGAACCAATAATAGATTCACAATATCATCATCCACAGCAGGTCATAAAAATTAGAGGATGGAAAGTACCTTTTATTTGCAATAATACATGCTGCCACCTGCAAGCTGCAGTCACAGATAAACTTAAGTCGCTTTTGTATAGAACTGGCAGAACTTGTCAGAATTAAGTTTGAAAATGTCCTATAAAAGTTACTGGTATGAGTTATTTAAATATCTTTCTATAAATCGAGCTCATCTATTCACCACAGGTAGATGAGTCTTTCAGTGTATGAGGGAACTTAAATTTGTGTAAAGATATTAAGATTTCTGATTGAACGTGTTTATTTTTAAGTATTTACTTTGGGATTCAGACCTCTGGTCATAGTTATTTATTTCATATTTTCAAGGCGTGCCCTAACAATTATGACTCTGGAATGAAGATTAACCGACTGGGTTTGATGGGGTGGTTGTGACTCCTGGCAGGTGCAGTAATTCCTGTGGAAGAACAGTTTCTTACCAAGGGTTTTTTTTGTGTTTTTTTTTTTTTAGCGCACAAGTCTTTCAGAACATCTAAGCCATTTATTCTCAATATTGCTGTCAGCAGGAGATTCTTCTGAGATTTACCAACACAAATATATTTTGTATATTGAAAGGTGTTATCTTTTGTAGGTCTTGGGTTAGATGTGATCAGTATAAATACTCGTGTTATGACCCGTCTTTACCACTTGTATGTTGACATGGGTATTCCCCATGAAATGCAAAAATCTGGAATTACCCACATTTCAGTAGCTTCCTTTACGCTAATTTTTACCTCCTTTTTTATTTTTCAAGATCTGTACTTATGGTCTCTCCAAAAAGAAAAAAAAGCAGAAATGAAAGTGTGAAATACATTGAGAGCTGAGTGAACAGGACATTGTAATTCTTATTTTTTTTAGACACATTGCAAGTTTTATTGAGAAGCACGTGAAGCCAGTTTTTGATAAATGATTTCCATTGAATGAGTAATCGTGAATCTCCATAAAAGCTGGAAATATTGCAGTTTTATTGATGTTGCTTAATTCGACTTCCCTTTTATTTTTTGCTGAAGTTGTTTTTACATGCTTTAATCCCTAAAAGCCTTTTAATGCCATCAATCATCAAAAATCATGTTTTCTGAGCCTATCGTGTAAATTATAAATTGATAAAAACAGGAACGCTTCTATATGTATCCAAAAATCACAGGTGTTGCTCTGTAGAGTCGTGTCGATTCAGAATTTCAAACACGTGTACTCTTACAGGAAATGAAACTGCACAATCACCCTCTCACACATTTTCATTTCACTAAAATAGGCTTGGTAAGATTTACTGGGATAGTAGCTGCACAACCCGTTCTAAATGATTCAACTTGATGGTATGAAGGTGTTTGTATCGACACACCTTCTTTTGTGGTTGACGCCGCTTGATTAGGTAACGCTGAGCCGTTAAATGAAACCATTCAGTCACTGGAAGGTTTTTTTTCTTTTTTGTTTACTTTGATGATGTTTCTTCCGCAGGAGAAACTGAAGTTATGGTTTCAGAATGACGCTGACTTTGAGATATTTTTTTCCCCGTTTAGTTTTTGAATGTGCTCAGCAAACAGAATGCGTTGTTCAAATACTAATGTCATAATTGATCTAAATGTGTTCCCAGTTTTGAGGTTTTGGTTTAACAAATAAAAGCAGAGCCCTAAATGCTTAAAGTGAAAAGAAAATGAACTTGTCTTGATTCATTTAAATGTAATACTTTTTGTATTCTTATGAACTTTGTTGTAAATTACTCAGCCATTAAACTTTGAATGTTTTAATCCATGGTCCATTTAGGAAAAATCCAATTACAGACATAGTTTTTTTAAGAAGTTTGTATTTAAATCAGACTTGTTATACACTTAAATGGTGTACAGTGAGGAAATCTTATGCAGTGTGTGTGATATTTGTTTTGTCACTGATCCTTCACCAGTCTCAAGCATGGCCAGTGTTACTCAGTGGAGAGGACCTGATAGCGATTGCTCAGACGGGAACAGGCAAAACTCTGGCCTACCTGCTACCGGGGTTCATCCACATGGATGGACAGCCTGTGTGAGTACAGGATTTATTTACTAATTTTCACACCTTCTTTTTTATCTCTTTCCAAACAGCCAATGTGTTGTTTCTAATTAATTTTAAAAGTGAGCATCTAAAGTGATTGTCTACAACACTGTTGTGTGTTTTCGGCCTTTTCTGGTAACAATAGCCCCAGATCTGAGCGGTGTGGTCCAGGCATGTTGGTGCTCACCCCCACCAGAGAACTTGCCCTGCAGGTTGAAAGTGAGTGCAGCAAGTACCGGTACAAGGGATACAAAAGGTAATAATGAGCACCTAAAGAGGATTTTATTTAAAAATCCTAAATAAGCTACCTGTGATCAAACTAGATCCTGATGTTTCCCTCTCCATCTTCTCTCAGCATCTGTATCTACGGCGGAGGTGACAGGAGAGGCCAGATTAATGTGGTGCAGAGCGGGGTGGACATTGTGATTGCTACACCGGGACGACTCAACGATTTACAGATGAACGAGCTCATCAATCTTCGCTCCATCACCTACGTGGTCAGATCTTTGTCTTTTTTTGTTTATTTGTTTGTTTATCTTGAAAGCTTGGATGGTCAATAGACAATGCAGAAGTTTCCATTTCAAGGTCTTTCATTTTTATTTATTTCAACCAACTTGTCTTCATCACATTGTCACACTCAGAAGAAAAGTTTTGTACCTAAACCTTAAATGTTTACAACTCTGCGTCGGCACTAATAAGCAGAAGGAAAGCTGTTCTTTTTAGTTGTGCTGAAAAAAAGATATTTGATTAAAATATTCTGATTGCTGGGGAAAGGTGTTGGACGAGGCCGACCGTATGCTTGATATGGGCTTCGAACCCCAGATTCTGAAGATTCTTTTGGACGTCCGTCCAGACCGCCAAACTGTCATGACGAGGTAAAATTTTTTATATAAACGTTTTATTCACATGACTGATGTGAAAGCCACAGGAACATTATTACACATCCAATCAGGAGCATGAAAACCATTATTGAACTGTTTGAGTCACAGGAAGAATGTTTTACCATGCTTGCAAAACAATCAACTAAACACCTTGGTGCTTTTCAGGAAATATTTGCCACAGCAGTCATTCAAGGTTGGACATAGACGTTTTTACACGTCAGTTACAGTAAAAGTCTCATCTGTATAGTAGGCAGTCATTAAAATGGGTCTAATTTATCAGTTGAGCTCTTTGTTCTTTTTCAGAGGAATTCAGTAATGATGTTAAATAATAGTAATGTTTGCTGCGTCCTTATTTTCTGCAGTTATTTTTCAAAACTGGCAATATAGAGGGGTAAAAGTTAATGTTTTAGATCAGGCTGAGGTCTTTCACACTATAGCTCACTTAATTTACTGTTCAAATGTGTTAGTGTTCACATATTTAACGTATCCCAAGCATACTGTGGTTGACACATTTTATTGAAACTTCTCTCAAAGAGTTGAAAAAAATATTTGTTACAAATTCTCTGTTGATCCACATGTAACAAAAGAATAGACCTATAAAAAGACCTATAAATTTAAAGCAGTTACGCTTCTGGGTATTTCACAGATTTTCTTCAAGGTGTTTAAATGTACCGTGTAGAAGTGAAACTAAATCTTGCATTTTTGTTGTTAACTCGTGTTTCAGTGCTACCTGGCCCACAGGTGTAAGACGACTGGCCAGATCCTACCTAAAGAATCCTATGATGGTTTACGTGGGCACCCTGGACTTAGCTGTAAGCAGACTCAAATGCTTTCATGCTTTCCATTTGGAGAGCACGTTTAATAGTGAAATGTGCTTAATTTCTGGAATAACGAGGCACAACATGATTAGACAAATGCTGTATGACTAATCAAGCAATGATTCCTGTGTTTCTTTGTGTGCCAGGCAGTTAACACGGTGCAGCAGACTCTGTTGATTGTTCAAGAAGAGGAGAAAAAGTTATATCTGTTCGACTTCATTAGAAACATGCTGCCCCAGGATAAAGTCCTTGTCTTTGTGGGCAAGAAGCTTATGTGAGTGGGAAGTAGACCTCCCACTCTGACTCATAGAGACCAGTAAATACCAAAAGCACCACATACTTTAACTGCTCGCTTTTTGTTGTTCATGTTGTTTGTTTCCATTTATAATCAAAAACTCAGTGCTGACGACCTGTCGAGTGACATGTGCCTGCAAGGTATTGCTGTGCAGTGTCTCCATGGTGACCGTGAGCAGTGTGTCCGTGAAGAAGCTCTCAGGGACTTTAAAGAAGGTATGTAACAATCAAGAAAAGTGTGCTTTAAATATGGTTTCCATGACTTTGAAATGAAATGGGAGCTTATGGTTTTGTATGGGTGGTACTTCACCACAATTAATGGTTGAAAGATCAAAGTGGGGATTGTTGGAGTGGTTTTGTTTTTTGTTTTGTTTTTTCTTTACAGGTCGAGTTCGCATCCTGGTTGCCACAGACTTGGCATCCCGGGGGCTGGATGTCCATGACATAACACACGTCTTCAACTATGACTTCCCACGAAACATCGAGGAGTACGTCCATCGAGTGGGCCGCACAGGCCGGGCAGGGTAAGGATCAAGTTATAGATACACACATGCTTGGGAGGTGATTGTTCTTGTTAGTTTGCGATGCTGATTTATATTTCTTTCAGCCGTTCAGGTGCTGCGATCACCTTGATAACAAGAGACAACTGGCGGATGGCCCCGGAGCTAATTCCCATCTTGGAGCGAGCTGAACAAGTTAGCAAGCACACATTACATTATTATCAAACAAAAGTTGATTATTCTTTTAACAAACAGCTGCTCACTTTTTCAAGACGTGAAACACATGATGGTTTTCTTTCTGATAATAGTAATAACTCATTAGCAACCACATCAAGGAAGCTATTTTTGCAGAAAGAAAGCTGAGGTCACAAGTAGCCTCATTAAAGCTTTTTATGTTTGAAACCTTTTTGACCCCTAACAGGATGTTCCTGAGGAGTTGGTGCTCATGGCAGAAAGATATGAGAAGCACAAGAGGGAGAGGGAGATGTACTTTCCAAGGGGAGGACAAGGAGGAAGAGGTGGAGGAGGAGGATGGGGAAGAAGAGAGGGTGGAGGAAGAGGTGGCAGAGACCGAAGCCAAAACTGGGGGTTCTAATGCGTGGTTCAGTATGTAAGTTTACACACAACGTGAGGTGACCTACACCCTACACAGAGTTATTAAAAGACACAGACTGTCCCTGAAATAAAGTCATAGTTGACCTGTGGGTGTCATTTAAAGCGTGCACACACACACACACACACACACACTTACATCTAACCTCCTCATAAATTCATTCACAACAAATCAGTTTATAATCATTCAGTAGAGGAATACTTTAATACTCGAGGAGTGGAGGAATACTCCTATAGTCGTCCGCTGGTTTAGTAACTTTTTATTTATTTTTTTTTTTTTTAATTTTAAAGAGCCTTTCAGCATCTTTGTTTTTGAATGCCTGATTAAATAATAAAACCAATTTCTGAACAAATCTTAATTTCTGTCTACTTCAGTCTCAGTCTTTCTCACAAAGAGAAACTTCATGTCAGTGAATTATAATGATCAGACTACAACACGCTAAAAAGGAGAAGTGTAACTGCTGACGTAAAAACGAAAGGGTGGAGTTAAAGCATCCTCTCATTTAGAATGTATTAATAGTAGATGCATAAGAAATTATTATTCCAGTAAATGAAAATTTAGCTAAGACCATTTTTGATTTTATTAGAAGCAAACCCGGAGTAGATGGAGGTTAGTTAGACAATCATAGTGTGAATAGAAAATAATAAAATGCAGTTTGTTTGATAATTCCACTAATGTTGTTCTTTTTCTTCCAACAGGCTGGAGTAACGTCTGAAACTACCTCTCTTTACTTCAAATTACTAGTTTTTTATTTTTTTTGGACTTCTTTTTTTTACTTGTTTCTCTTTTTAATTTTTTTTTTTTTTTTTGCCACATAGACGTAATCATCTAGATTTTAAAAAGGTTAAATGTTTAACACATTGTTCTAAATCAGTTGGTTTTTTTTTTCTCCTGTGTATTCATTCAACCTACTTTTCGTTGGACTGAATAGTTTGTGGTAATTGTTTGATTTAGGCAAAAATGTGTAAATAAATTCTCATTGTAAAGAGACACGAATGAAGCCTGCTTTCCACCCCATCCTTAGTTCACGATTTATTTATTTATTTAAACTTTATTTAACCAGGTGAGGCCCGTTGAGATCACAAGATCTGTTTTATAAGGGACAATACAGGTCAAATACAGAAAAATGTTCAAGATAAAAAAAAGACATAATTAAAAAAAAAAACACACTGTAAAATAATACAATAGCTGTTCAATAACTGTTCAAGTTTTAACAGACAGTAGGAGGCAAGTTAGGGTAGAATATAATTTATGTTTTGTCACTATACACTTGTACGATGTGTATAGTGCAAACGCCCCCAACTGAGATCAGTTCTCAAAGCTGTAGATCCAGGTGGTTCCAGGCAGCAGAGGCAGAGAACATAAAAGCCTGTTTGCCGAGTTCAGTGCAGACTTTAAGGACAGTCAGTAAGAGGAAATCACATCAGTAGCTCGTTTTACATAATTTGCATGATTTTAAATAAAAACATAGTGGCCAGGGAGGGCCACTGAGCTCTGGCATACAAGGTACAATGATCTGTCAGCTTTGCCGCCTGTAACAAACTAATCTTTTACTTGGTTACCTACCAACCCTTCAAAAACTTTTGTTTAAAAAAGAAAGAAAAAAAAAACACAAATTGGAAATTGTTCTGTTATTGCTGAGAGAAGCAGAGTCCTCTCCTTTAACAGCAGAACCTGGGCAGATTTCCACTCTCCTGAAATGACTTTAAGTGAGTGAGATTAAAAATGTGTTTTAAAAAGGTTTCACAATCAAATCAACTGCAAGTTTTAGAAAATACGGTTCTAAATGATCTGGACCTGGATGTTTGTTTTTTTTTTTTTTTAGTGTCCAGCGAGAGACGAGCTTTAGGACTTCATCCGTAAAAAACAGGACTGAGCATTAAAAATATACTCATCCTCCTTGCGGATTGGACTAGTTTTCTGTATAATCTGTACCCGTATGGATGCCCACTTCCTCAGCTTCAGGTAAGGCTGACTTTCAAGATGTGTTAAAGCTCCGTTGAGCATAATGTAAAATATGTACAATATGTTTACGCACATAATCAGTATTTGGGTGAAGTGTTAATAAATTTCAAGTGTTATTTCATTCAGTATGTTTAGTGTTGTTGTTATGTAGTACCGGGTATTTAATCTTTTAAGTCAGAGCAAGTTAGTTCCTCAGTTTTCTCTTGAAGGACACTTCCTACATGTTTGGATTCGAAGCCTCTCTAACCCAGCACCTAATGGCATATCTTAAGGGTCTCCCTTAAAAATAGGAAAGCCCTTTTCACGTTGTTCCTTGATTCTGTTGGCGAACGTCTGACACGCGGTCTTCCCAAAATCAGTGAGCAGGTTCTGACTCGGGATGAAGAAGTTGTAGAGTTCGCCACGTCTCAGGTGACCCTCGAAGTCCTGCAGGAGGAGCTCAAAGCAGCGAGTCAGATCCGAGGCACTCCACTCGCTGTCTTTAGTTCGGGAGCAGCAGGCGTGGAGCAGCGTAGTCTTGGCGTGATAGGAGCAGAACTTGTTCAAGGCAGGGTCATTTTCTTTGTACAGATGCAGGAGATGTTTGAGAAGCTTCAGACAGTCTTTCCTGTTTGGAAAAGACAAGAAAGAGAGTTTTGAGATAAAGTAACTAAGCTGAGGGCAATGAGTAGAATAACTGTGAAGTGGAAATTATTCACTGAAAGAGATGTATTAAAGGGTAAATTCCAACTAAATCTATTTGATAGATTCCCTTTATTCACTTTTAAACAAAAAACAAATTTTCAAGCATTATATGTTTACATAACATAGCTGATATCCTATTGCTGACACCAGTGTTGATATAAGAAATACGAGCGTCTTTATAGTTTAATTTGCTTATTGGTATAGGGTGGAGGTTTTTGGCGATGGGTTAAACATACTATAACAGTTTAAAATTGTATGAACATCAATATGCCACCGTGAGATTTACTCAAATTGACTTTTTTGCTTTACGAGCTGTATTTTCTGAATTTATTGAACGGACCTGCAGCAGCTTGCTCCGCGTTTTTCACAACACGTCTTATCCGAGCCGTGATTCTTTATAATGTCCTTCTCGATGTGAGAGAAGGAAACCCGCCAAACATCTGGAAGGTTCAAAGGAAAAACGATTTATTAGCAGAGAAGTTTGAAGCTTCCGTCACATAATGAAAGTAAAACAAACAAACAAACAAACAAAAAAAGTCTCCAGTTGAACACCTGTCAAAAAATTGGCTAACTCAAGAAATGTGATTTGGCTCGTGTTGGAGCTTGTGGGCATGCTACGATTTTCCTAAATCGTCCTTACCTCTGGCAAGGACCCCATCGTTTTCTACATTCCCCCAGCCTTCATATTTTGGGACAAGATAATAAGGCTTCCGTTTGTGTTCCTGTTTTACTTTCGCTCCAAGCCACTGCTCAATTTTAAAACCATCTGTGGTGAATGCTGGCCAGCTTGATTTAACGGCAAGACAGAGGACGACGTCTAGAGAAATGGTGGTCGACTCCACTTTTGTGGTCAGAGTCACTGCGGGGCAGGCTGGTTTCTTTCTTGTCAGCGTCCATTCTGAAACGGCAAAGAAAGCAGTCGGCTTAAAGTGATGATTAATGTGTATTTACACGCACAGTGAGTCATAAAAAGGTTAACATGCTCTCAATAACACAGCGTAACAGCTGGATGAGTTCTGGATGCATTACATCAGGAACGTTACATCTGATTGACTGCAGTCGTCATGAAAACAATCCACAGTAGTCTCAATCTTGACACTGACCTGATAAGCCTTTAGCAAACGTCTTAATTTCCTTCCTGAACTCTTTAAGCATTTCATAGCTGGATAAAATGTCGTTCAGCTGGAATTTACTCAAAGGGTTCTGGCCACGCTTTAATGACACACTGTAAAAGGCTCCGTTAGGTCCAAAAGGCTGAACCTGAACTCGATCAACCGGGATGGGCAGCATGACGTCAAACTCGTCAGGATAAGAAATCTGTGTACACATAAAAATGATTAAGAAACCACGACTGATACAATAATACGGGGCACGTGTTCGTCGCTAAAGATATTGAGGAAACTGACTGGACTAGAACGACTTACTTTTAGGTTTTCATAATAACTTCCTGTTCGCAGTGGTTCCTCAACATTCTTGAAACTTTCAGATTTGTCTTTTAAGTACTTAAATAGATCTTTCTTAAAACCATTGATGACTTGAGATGCATCACATTTGTCCTTCTTCCTAATCTTCAGTTTATCCAGAGTCATCCTGAGGACACTATCCACGTTGTCCTCAGCCTTGTTCTTTCGGGATTCCTCAGGTCCATCTGGCTGGGCTTCAGTTCTCCCCTGTGCAGCTTTGTTAGCACACGTTTTAACCTTTGCAGCAGCAGCAGTCTTTGTTGCAGCTGTTCTTGGCTGCGTCTTCATCTTCTCTACAGGCGGTTGTCCCTCCGTCTTTGTTGGGCGCTCTACTTGTGCTTTGACTTTAGTGATATTTAGAGAAGCCTTTGTGATATCCTTGGGTGTGTCTGGCTTCAGCTTCAGCTGTGTGTTTGTAGCATGCCCTGGGGTGGTTTCCATAGATGTTTTCCTGGCACGTGTTTTCGCCTTTGCGCTGTCTACAGGCAGATCCCGCTGCTCTTTAGTCGCCTCTGTAACATGGTTTGCGGTCCTTCCTCCTATACTTTTTGCCACATGTGGCTTCGCTTCAGTCTGCTTTCGCTTTTGCTGATCTTGCTTCTTTGGTCCGTTTATGGCTTTATCCCGCTTCTCTTCTTCAAAGGCTTTACCTTGTGATCTCCCTGGAGGTGTCGGGTTTGCTTCTTTAGAGTTTGAATCGGGACTCTTTGCCTTCCGTGGTTGTCCTTTGCCAGACATGATGAAATGACAGGAATGAAACTGCTGTCGCAAAATATACTCATGTACTTCCTGCTACACGCCCCCACCATATTTGGCAGACTGCCCTTAAACTATTCTACATGAAACTGTATTAAGAATTTTGTTTCCTCATAGATTAGATAACAGAGTTGGTAGACTAACAGATTTTATTTATTTTTTGTCCTGTCATGGCATTTCAGGCATACCATATAGGGAAGATTGCTGCCTCCTTGTGCAAGAGCAGATTTGCTCCACAAAAAGGATATCTCAAGATGAAATCCTAATGGCATGGTTTATTTTATTGAATCATCAGAGGAGGCAGGCCACATTGTTGTAATAGTAACCTGTTAGACTAACAGATTTAATCTTGCTACATACAAAAATTAAAGGAAACCAGAATAAGTGGTTATTTTATTCCTTTGCCAATAGCTACATCTAGTGGATAAAAGTTTACATTGTATGGGTTCTGATTTGTCAGACAATTAAAACGCCTAAAGGTTTTAGACCTTTGTTGCATCTCTCTCTCTCACACACACACACACACACACACAATATATATCAGACAACAACAAAAATTGGTTGAAAATGTTTAATGTTGCAAAGAGGCTCATGACATCTTACAATAAGGTGCAGTTGCTTATGTCAATTTATTCTTCGTTTCAAGTGCAAAGTTAGCAAAATGCCAATCAAAGTGCTTTGAGAATCAAGTCCCCCCCAAGAAGGACAAATTTCGACATTTTGTTTTCAGTGGTATTAAAGCTTAAGTACAACAAATGTTCCACTAATCCACTACTTAGATCAGCTGTAACTAACACATAGTTGTAACTATTGTCATTGACTTGTGTCGAGCACCATGTAGTTGCAAACAAACACTAGAAGCAGGACATGTAAAGAGAGTAGGGCCAGCACTCCAGACAAGCTAGGCTGGTAAAAATCACATCGTAAGTTTTATATGTTCAGTTTCCTTAAGAGAAAAGAAAAGTATTGCCATGAACCAAATCAACAGTCCACGTTGGAAATCATTTCTCACACGTAATGGTAGTCTACCCACTGAGTGCCGCAGCAGGGAATAAAGCTCGACCGTTTCGCTTTCCTTCGAATGCTTTTGCGATGCATTGTGATGATTAACCAGTCTTTGATTATTATGTTGAAGCGGCCAATGGTACGATGGAGTTGGATGAGCGGTGTCCTGCCTTGGGAGACCTTGTGGTCGGCAGAGCAGCACAACATTCATTTGTTCCTCTGGGCCTTCTGAGCGGACTTGGTGATTTTGCCGGTGGTAGAGACTTTCTTCTCCACGCCTTTAATCACACCCACAGCCACAGTCTGACGCATGTCACGTACCGCAAAACGACCTGCGGAAAGGGAAAAGAAACTTTTACTTAGTACAACTTAACAGTGTGATTAGAATTTCTTTGGAGGCTGCTGAAAATCCAGCAAATCTTCACCCTTAAACTTACCCAGGGGAGGGTACTCGGAGAAGCTCTCGACACACATTGGCTTTCCAGGAATCATATCTACGATAGCGGCGTCTCCAGACTTGAGAGATTTAGGGTTGTCCTCCAGCTTCTTGCCAGAGCGGCGGTCGATCTTTTCCTTGAGCTCTGCAAACTTGCAGGCGATGTGGGCAGTGTGGCAGTCCAGCACAGGAGCATAACCAGCACTGATCTGGCCTGGGTGGTTAAGGATGATCACCTAAAAAGCAAAATGAATGGCCGGTTAAGAGAGCTTGTTTCCTCTTTGACTGTCTGCACGTTCAGTTGTGATTTTTCGTCCTTTTAAAACAAACTAAAAATAGCTTATTACAGGAGTTTGATGCTCAAACCTTTTGGCAACTTTTAGACTTCATTCAAATAATTTGTTTCTACAAATAGTTCTGAAATGAGAAAGCGCTGGCATTTCTCATCTCTGTGAATAGATCTTTTTGAAGCGTCTACCTGAGCAGTGAAGTTGGCAGCTTCCTGCGGCGGGTCATTTTTGCTGTCTCCAGCTACGTTGCCACGGCGAATGTCCTTCACGGACACGTTCTTAACATTGAAACCCACATTGTCACCAGGGAGCGCTTCTGTCAGGGCCTCGTGATGCATCTCCACAGACTTCACCTCGGTGGTCACATTTACAGGGGCGAATGTCACAACCATGCCAGGCTTCAGTATGCCCGTTTCCACACGGCCCACGGGCACAGTTCCAATACCTGAAGAGGAAAGTGTCAATAAACCGACCATTAAAATGAAGGTCAAAGTCCTGAACTGTTAAATTTTCCATTTTGAAATGAAACAGAATGTGTTTAAGGTTGTCTATGCAATTTATCAGGCACTACTTGCCTCCTATCTTGTAGACGTCCTGCAAGGGAAGACGCAGAGGTTTGTCCGTCGGACGGGTGGGAGGCTGAATGGCATCCAAAGCTTCCAGAAGTGTGGTCCCGGACGCACTACCATCCTTCCTGTTGATCTTCCACCCCTTAAACCAAGTCATCTGCAAAGAGAAAATGGCATAACACAAAATCTTTCCTAAACTAAAGTTAATGTTAATTAAAATGTTAAAAGCTCAGATAATAGTCATTGTTGGCCTGCAGTGCGTCGTCCAGTAGTTACATACTTCTGTGCTCCCATTTTACAAATGTTAATTAGAATTCATAAGGAGTGAAATAGCTTGTGATCTGTTGGAATACTGGCAAGTTTTAGTAACAACAAACTTGCTGTTTTTAGTATAAATTGTCTAACTGACATTCTTGACATGGTTTAGTTTATATACCTGGGATGCTGATGCTGGATTGTAGCATGCAGTCATCCTTGTTGAGAGGAACTGCTTAACATAAAAACAACAACAAAAAACTCTGTATTCTTCAGCTGGCCTGATTAAATTGGACTAACACTGTCTGCAGCTGTTTAGCTGCTGCTAGAGCTTCCCAGACCTGGGATCAGGCAAACAAATCTGTATGCAAACACAACTTGTTTTCTGTGATGTCAGCATTGCTCTTTTACTTACATTTGGGCTGGGCTCAAGCATGTTGTCTCCATTCCAGCCTGAAATGGGCACGAAGGCAACGGTGTCGGGGTTGTAGCCAATCTTTTTGATGTAGGTGCTCACTTCCTTCACAATTTCTTCGTAACGCTTCTGGCTGTAGTTGGGCTCGGTGGAGTCCATCTTGTTGATGCCCACGATGAGCTGCTTCACTCCGAGCGTGTACGCCAGAAGGGCATGCTCACGGGTTTGTCCATTCTTGGAAATGCCCGCCTCAAATTCTCCCACCCCTGCCGCCACGATGAGCACAGCACAGTCGGCCTAAGGATGCAACAGATGAGCATAAGTGCAGCTCAAAAGCAGCTCTGATGACCTAATTTAGGATTATTCAGGGATTTAAAAAAAAAAATGTTCCAAATAAGGTGCAGGCAAAATTAAACTGAGCACAAAACTACAGCTACTAATGCACACTGAGTGGATCCTTATGTTACAAACCTGGGAGGTCCCAGTGATCATGTTCTTGATGAAATCCCTGTGGCCTGGGGCATCAATGATGGTCACATAGTATTTGCTCGTTTCGAACTTCCACAGTGAAATGTCAATAGTAATGCCACGCTCCCTCTCCGCCTTCAGCTTGTCCAGCACCCAAGCGTACTTGAAGGACCCCTTCCCCATCTGAAAACATGAGTTACCAAGAACGTCGTTAAGTTTTAACTTATGACATGCCTTTGTGTGGTGACGTCTTTTTAACGTAGGATTGTCTTCAAAACAAAAACACGAATTGATCTGGTGTCGCCCCGTACCTCAGCAGCTTCCTTCTCGAACTTCTCGATAGTCCGCTTGTCGATGCCGCCGCACTTGTAGATGAGGTGGCCCGTGGTGGTGGACTTGCCGGAGTCCACGTGACCGATCACGACAATGTTGATGTGGAGCTTCTCCTTTCCCATGGCGACTTCGCTTGGGCTGAAGTCACGAGTCTGTCTGCTGAAGCTGGGGTTAGGTTACAGTCAGGACAGTAAGCAGCCGAGTGGCAGAGCGGGAAGAAGAACGGAGAGCATTCACGCAACAGACATTAACAGAAATGTTTTCGCACGAGCTGCTAAATATTTCATGGGCAAAACGAGCAACGGCTGCTTGTAGGCGTCTCAGATGTCCTTGGGTTTTCAGGCAGAAATTGAGGAACGACAGTGCAGCTGATTGTAATTGAAGGGGAAGGTGGTCGGAAAGTGGGTTATTTGCAATGAGAAGTCTTGACGGGCAGTGTCTGTCAAAAGTGCTGTGTCTGATGATCATGGATGTTATCAGTGGTCCCCAAACAAACAACAACTCTGCCCCTCCTACTCTTTAAGCCTGCATCCATCCATCCATCCACGCCCCTGCTCTCATCTGTCATCTGCACCTTGCTCTCCTCCTGTCCCCGTCACATCCAGACATCCCAGCTCAGACGCACAGCTTCACCCGAATCCACCATTTTGTCAGCTCCAACCCTCTTGAGAGCGGAGCAGCCATTTCTCTGACACTGCAGTGCTCTGCATACAGGTTAATGCAGGGCAGACAGCAGCAGCAGGGCTGTTATTATGCTGATTACCCTGAACATTAAAATTCAGGCGTGCACTGCAAAGTTTGGTATTAATACGGTGTTATATTTGGTGTGAATTTGATTCGAAAATGAAGGAAGGGCTCTTATATCTCACATGATCCTGGGCAGACTTGTTTAGGTGAAGTCAGTCCCAGGACGGGAGTCTCTTTAAGTCATCTCTTTGAAATAACGTCACAGCCACTGCCGCAGTGCGCTTCAACAACAACAACAAAAAGATGGCCAAGCTGCTTGGGGGGGACGCTGGACGCTTTAAAATAGCACAAACATTGCAGCAAACCCAATGTCTGAGGGTTTTAAGTTTGAATGTCAGCCCTCCGCCATGTTCTGTTATCTGGATGCGCATTTATTAGCGAGCGCCGCGCCTGCCTCCTGCATCCCATTTTCCAAACTGGTTCCCTTTCAAATAAATAAATAAAAACACCGGTGCTAAACGCTAAGAGGTTTCCGCCGAAGGCTAAAAGGAATCCCTCCCGTCGTTGCAGAATTGTATGTCGGGCGTCGTACCTGAGAGCTGGCCGGTGTCAGGTCGGCTGCAGGACGGGAGAGGCTGAGGCGAGACGCTGATCCGTTTATAGCTCTCAGGACGGGCGGGGGGAGCGCGCGCTCGGGGGGGAAGCGGTGTTGCGTAATCACCGCGCGCAGCCGCCGCGGCGCTGCATCAGCAGCGACGGCCAGACAGAGGTTATCACCGGGCACTGGTGGTACCGGTACCGGCGGAGGCAGCGGCGGCCCCTCTCGTTCTGACAGCCACGAGGGAAACAAAAGCTGCTCCTTCGCTGCTGAAAGGGTCTCACACATGGCTGTGAAAGAAGGGGGCGGGGGTAGGTCCACCTGGGACTGACTATTAGGTACAAAATAGCAAACAAACATTAAAAAACAAGTAAGTAGGCCTAGCATTCCGTGAAGGATGCATATCGCCCGCCGTCCTTCATGCCACAGTTTTAGACTGAGGTCATCTTCTGATCAGAAGGCATGGAGCCATTTTTATGGATTTTTATGGAGTTAGATTTGTTTCACAATTATTCAATCAAAAAAAAAAATCATGTCAAACAAAAAAAGGAGTACTCAATTAAAAAAAAATCATGTCAAACAAAAAAAAGTAGTATTCAATCAAAAAAATAATAATGTCAAACAAAAAAACATCTTAAAAACTTTTTAACCATAAAAATATTTTTTTACGA
>NC_051451.1:13702481-13979942 GCF_001649575.2 Kryptolebias marmoratus
AAAAAAAATCGACTCAACCAAAAAAAAGAGTTTCAAACAAAAAATTAGTGACTTCAATCAAAAAAAAAATCTTTGTTTCGTTTTTGTTTCGTTTTTGTTTTGTTTTGTTTCGTAAAAAAATATTTTTATGGTTAAAAAGTTTTTAAGATGTTTTTTTGTTTGACATTATTATTTTTTTGATTGAATACTACTTTTTTTGTTTGACATGATTTTTTTTTTGATTGAGTACTCCTTTTTTTGTTTGACATGATTTTTTTTTTGATTGAATAATTGTGAAACAAATCTAACTCCATACATTTTACTCATACCTTTTAGTGCGCGCGATCTTGTGCCAAATTGCGAGATCTCGCGAGACTGGTTAGTGCTTAGAGCATGTGCTGTGAACGACTCTCAGCTACTACCACAAACTATAGCTTCATATTTGTAAAACTAAGTTAGTTTTATGTATTTTCTAAGGCCAGTTAAATGTGGCAGCATTTTTGAATATTGACTTCAAAAGGTAATCAGTTGTGCATATACTCCGATTATTAATGTTTAATCTAAATGTGTCCATTGGTTCTTGAAATATTTTGCTAACAGACTGGGTCATCACCAACAGTTGGTGAAGTTTAGTGTAAAAATATTGCACAACGCGGCACACTTAAAATATGTTTGTGATTTGCACCAGATGTTATCCGAATATCTGAAATCATGGCTGAGTTATAAGCTCAGTTGGCTGTGGCAGCCATCTTGAATTTTTACCTGAAAGGTGAATTGGTTGTCAATGTACACACAATGATTACTTTCTGGAAGTAAAATCCACCAACTGGTTCAGGAGATCTTTTGTCAACACAAACACACGCACACAGGCATAAACATTTCCTCCCCGTCATCTTTGCACAGGGATCGTTTCCGATAATTAAACTAAGCCATCAAGCTCGTACGCGGATGTTTTTAAGTTGTCTGTTGAAGATCTCTCCAGACACAACTTAGCTGGATTACTATTAACCCTGATGCGCTTAACGTCTTTGTAGTACTTCTGTCTGCCAGTTCCCATAACCTGCAGGAGTCTGTGGGGGGGAAAGGGCAGCTAAAAGTCCTGAAGCCCTTCCGGTCATCACTGGAAGGGCTTCTAATCAAATACTTAATAGCAGTAATCTCTTTATACATACTGTGCTCAGTATGAAAGTACCTGAGATTAAACGAGTGCTAAGTATTTATCATAAAGATTCAGCTCTGGAAGTTTATCTAGGACAAAAACTTTCTTACTCAAAGTGCCTATTTGAGCCGATGTATTTTCTGGCTTGTGCGTTTACTCAGGCGTAAAGTGTAATATCAACATGATTTAGTTTGTTAATTGAGCAGGCGTTCATAGAAATGATTACTCAACACACTGTCAGATTTGCTCATGGCTGTATTTTATGTATTTCCATTACACTACAGTCATGTTTCTGGAATACCTATAGAATAAACATTTACCACAATATATATATATATTTTTTTCTTATTTCATTACAATTCCTTCATATAAAAGTCCCATTAGTGTAAAAACAAAACAAAAAAAAAGTAAAAGCTGTATAGAAAGGAATTTATCAACAGAATAAGTCTAAAAGGCTGACTGAATTAGTCTACATAAGGCACGTGCAATAAATCTATTTGTGGAAAACTGTTTCCCTTTTTGAGGCTTAGCTTTGCTTTACCTCATCAGGTCACATTTGTAGAAAACTACATATAATTTGGTTGTTTAAAATCCGATTGAATTCAGCCGACGCTAAAACCTAAAGAACACGTTCATCAATGTAGCAACTATCCCTTTTTGAATCCACATATGGCATAAAACACCTGAGAATTGACACAAAATGTAAATTCTGAAGCTGATGTTCACCAGAAAACTCTTCAGCAGTTTGTTTTTCCCCCTCACGGCTGAGATACTAAAAGCTTATCCATTCTGATAAGAAACAATGTAACCCGTGTGTCCCAAATGCATTAGTTTAGTCACTGGCAAAAGAAGTTCCCGGTAAACTGGAAAAGCTGGAAAAACCAACAAACATAAATGCCCTGATAAAAATGAAGTAAATTATATGACAAACACAGAAGGTTTCTGATAACATAAATCATGAGGCGTGTTTTCCCTTCACATACGTGCAGAAGTCTGAATGTTGACTCAAAACTCAACGTTAATTTCAGACGTCATGCTGTCGTTTTGGCAGCTGTAAAGTCACACACTTAGTGTTACCTCAGACTTTACATACACAAGTACAGAAAAACATCTGATTAAATCAGATTACATTTGTTGGGAATTAAAGAAAAAAAAATCAGGGAGCATTTTGGGACATTCTCGAGTAAAAATATGTTTAGAAAAAATCAGAACAATTAAAAGTAATAAAACTGGATCAATTTTGCTCATCACCTAATTACTGTAATATACACTGTATAGAACAATGTATAAAGATTAGATAAAATGAGAATTTAGACTAAGTTCTACTGACTTATGATTGAAACAATCTTAAAGGCCTGTAGCTGTGTGACTCATTGTATTTTAGCCAAAGGTAACCAGAGTTTGTTTTACTGTCTGTTGTCTGACAATGTTGTGTTTTTTGATGTTTTTAGAATCTATCTGGTTGATTTAACGACTGTTTGAGTACCCACGGTTTAATTCTTCATCAGTGTGGCCGTGGTCTTATCTGTAAACTAACCCTCCACAGACACACTGTCTGTAAGCCTTGCTGGGAGAATAATCAGCACAGCTAGAAAATGTCTCTCTGAGATTACCCATCAAATGAGTCTGTGGTTAATGTTGACTGGATGAGTCGTTCATTTCCTGTGGCGTCAGTCTCCGTGAGCGAAGGATGAATGGACAGCCCAGGACTGCACCTTTCCTCGCCCAAACACACTGTAGAATATCGCTCCAAACAGGTTGATGGCAGCCGCGATGTAGAAGACAGTCTGCCACTCTTCTATGGTGTTCTAGACAAAATTGAGCACAAAAACGATGACGTGACAACGGATAAGTTGTATCTAAATTATTCCTCCAAGTGTCTTGCATATCTTTTTTGTGACAGTAAAATCATGTCAAAATTTAGCCATTTGAGATTGGATCATGGATAAACTAAATAAATCAGATTCTTCAAATGAAAATAAGATGTTATGCTTTAGTGTTTTGTACTAAAATCTATTAACTTTGGGGGAAATAATGTAAAGACAATCAAGCTGGTGCAACTGTTGTGCTGTCTGAGCACTGATGCCTCCTGGTGGCCATTTCTTAAAACAACACCACTGGACTGGAAAGTAGTGCTGCTGTCAGTTTTGGCAGGAAAAATAAATATATAATATAAATATAAGCTGCAGCACAACAATCAAGTTTTCTGCTGTTATAAAGGCACTCAATCATTTAAAACTCATAACTTGAAATCTAGAGTAAATCATCTGTCTTAATAAATGTATGTATGTTACATATTTCTTACATTTTGAGTGAGAGCTCTTGCTATGACTGGTCCAACCATGCCAGGAATCGTAGCAAATGTGTTTGTAATACCCAGCAGAATACCAGCATACCTGTGAAGACAAACCCAATAAAGTCCTAAGTGTTTACCAGGAAGAATCTTTGCAACAACAACAAAAAAACTGCTTCATCGATGCTAAATTAAAAGGAATTTACAACTGGTGGCTAAAACAATTGTAATAAGAAGAATATTTGTTGTTTTAAATTAAAGTTTCTGTGCATTATTTACTCCAGTTACCAGTTGACACCTAAAATATCATCAACTCTAATTTTTATAAAAGCAAAACCTCCTTTGTTGAAATGATTTCAAAACGCTTATCTATCCAGTTAGAACGTGCCAGCGACAGACAGGAATCGTTCTTACGAAGGAGCAATGTCGAGATGGTTGATGTTGAAGCCGGAAGCTGACACTCCACCCAGAGAAGAGGAGATGGTGAGGAAGGTCACAGCTAGTTTGTAATTACAGCCTGTAAAACCTGCTGCCACCAGGAACGCCGCCGGCCCGATCATACCTGCGGAAACAACACAAGACGGACAATTCCCCACCTGAAACAAAACGTGACGTTTTCGGATGTGAAAACCTGCCTCACGGCAAATGTTTACCGATGAGAGAGAAGGCCTTCCTGACGAACGCGGTCGGGTAAAGGCAGGTTTCTCGCAGATAATCAGCAACTTGGCCGCTCAGCACAGCTAGCACAGCACAGCCCACATATGGCAGAGCTGACAGAAATCCGTTCTGTAGTGAATAAAAGACGATTGCAACTCCTTTTTGTACTTTGAGAAATATGTGATACCAAGTACCTTAACTTGGATTCTTTGTCTGGGTTTATTAGCAAAGCTATCATTGTAACAATGCTGTTATGAAGGTATTTATCCCTCCTCTCACCTGCTGTATGCTGAATCCCAGTATGACGTTCATGTAGGTTGGAAGCAGAGTGAGGAGCGTGTAGAAGGTCCAGTTGTAAGAGAAGTGAGCCACAACGATGGCCCACAGTGGCCTCGATGTCACGATGGCTCGCCAAGGAATGTGATTTGTTGAGGCGGACAGCTGAGCAAAAGTAGAACAAAAACACAATAGGTTAATCTGGAAATAATTGCCAGAGATTTTTGAGGAAAAACGGCAACAAACATTTAATTAAATGAGACACTGCTTCTTCAGTTGTTTATCAGTTTACAGCTGCATGTTATTTGGCAGATGGATGTTTCTGAAAACGGCTTTTCATTTGATTTTGTTCACATTCTGTCTTAACAGTACATCCCTTCATATGTCGCAGGTGTCAGAAACTTCAGGAAATGAAACTTCTGTGTCTCCTCCCACAGAGTTCATCTGCTTAGTCTCCTCCAGATGAAGATTGTAGATGTATGTTGCAAAGACAGTTTGTTTAATGTAAACTAAGTTCATGTAAATTAATTAATAGGATGTGTTTCAGGTTTTTTTCTGTCCAAAAAGGGTAAATAAATATTTTAAGAAAAGGAAGATGATTGTTACATCCAATTCCCTCCTGCTAAATGAAATACTAGTTCTGACTCATGAGTGAGTTTTGTCGCCCCCTGCTGGCATAAAATACAAACTAAATTCCTGAATCTAACTTGAAGCTAAACTGTATGAAAGTTTCCCCTCTTTTGTAAATAAATAAAATACTTGTGATTTGACACACAAATTGCAACACAAGCTTTCTAAGTCATAAGTAAAAAAAAAAATTTAAAAAGTATAACAATAAGATTACTGGGAATAAAAATGTTAACAAAATGTCAATTGTTATGGTAAATATTTAAGACATCTAACGCCCCTCATCCTATTTTGTGAAGTACTTTGTACATTAGCTACAAATGCTATTTTACTGGTAAAAAATATATAAATAAATAGTTTACACAATCAGGTTTTCATGATGCTTGTGGAGCTTAAAGGTTGCTGCGCTTCGCTGTTAAATTATCAGCAGTGGTGACTCCTTCGATCCTGTTTATCATAGCATTGTTCAGGACTTCAGCTGCTCAGCATTTTGTAAACTGCAGAGTCATTGTTTGAGTCATCAGACAACTGAAAAAGACAGATAAGAAACTACGCACTGTGTTGATGTAAGAGAGCCAGATAAGTAGTGAGCAGAAATGCCAGCAGGCACTTCTGTTGCAATAAGCGCCGAAAGCATAATGCAGGTTACTCAAACTCTGCTGAGCATTTTAAAGAACATGACTTGTCTACATATAAGAGTTTTAGTGCTACCTCATTTTTGAGCGAGTTTGTGATGTAGAGTCTCTCCTGCTCTGATATCCGTGGATGAGTGTTTGGACTGTTGAAGACGAGACAAGACCACAAGATGAACCACACCAAGCCAACGATACCTGCACAGATAAGCGAACACCTTGTTTTAACACAAACTCCAGTCTCCACAGCATGAGATATTTACACAGGCACGTGATTTTATTTAGCGACGACGCTCAGAACACACTGTTTGGAGACGGGGCGAAGTCTGAGCAGCAGTTCAGCCAGAAAAAAAAGTTAAAGTAGAACTGATGACACATGGGCGCATTTTCTTCTTCAACCTGCTAACTCATCGTTTCCACAGAGCAAAGAGGAACAGACTCAAGAAACAGCTGAATGTGGTTTAAAAAACATTTTCATCAAGAAAACAAGCAACTTTCATCAGACTGCTTATTACTCTGCATCACATGTAGTAACTTATCCAACTAAATTATCATCACTACGCTTAGAAATGAGAAATTTATACAAAAAAGCACCTTAATAAATTCGATGTATATAGTTAATACCTGCATACAAAGTTTATTGGCTGAGATAGTGATGCACATACTTTAAGTCCATCTGGTTGTCTGATTTTATTTTATTTTTTAAAGTGATGTAACACAACACTTATAATTCCTTAGCTCAAATATACTAATCAGGAGAAGTTTTTTTTTGTTGTTTTGTTTTAAATCTAAACTACAGACACCTTGTGTGCATTACCAAATAAGTAGAAGACATAGGTCCAGTCCAGGTAGAAGCAGATTTCACCAGACAGAGGAAGAGCTATGACTGTCCCCAGCTGGGCTCCTGGGATGAGAGAGAAAAACAAAAAAAATCAAACTCGGGACATTCAGGACTGATAAAGATATTCTACTTTGAGTGAAATTAAATAATCAGACCAAACTTCTCACAATCTCATATTCTAGGGCTGTGATTATTTGTTATTCACAGTTAAGTGTCTTTTCTATATTTACTGATTAGTATAAGTTTTTGGGATTATAAAGCCATGCGAGATTAGATAATGAGGTACAATTCCAAGATTAATGTGAACTAATTAAAAGAAAATCTTATCTGACATTATAACGTAATTTAACTGTAGGAAAACAACTCAGAAATTGGAAAGCTGATCAGCTTCATCAAAGATGTCATCACTTGTTTTTGTATTTCTACTTTTACTTTAATATTCAGATTCCTTTATTATTCATAGCAGGCACACACACAGTGTTCCTATTGAAACCTTGAGCACGCGTTCACTCTTTGGTATTTCACTGATTATATTTTTACTTGCTTGCTTGTTATCGGCCCAAGAATTGGATTTCAGACCGATCTCAACACACATTCCTTGACACATACTTGTGATTTCGGTCAGGATTCTTTACATCAGCATAAACAACCAGTCTACGAGGACACAATGCAATGAATCTGAACAATGTCGAAGAGAACAACGTGCCGACTGGTTGGGATTCTGCCCATCAAAAAAACACAGATTTGTTCGCATTTTCTTTCTGCATATAATGTCTTCTAATCAGCAACAATCTTCAGGTAACAAACTGTTTTACTTATTCCTTTACAAAGCGATCAGATGTTTGCAGCCTAGTGTTAACCTTGTGTCGACTTACCAATGTATGTAATGGTGAGGAGTCGGCTCCTCTCCAGTGGAGGGGCCCACGATGCCCACATGGTGTACATAGCAGGAAACGTGACACCCTGAACCCAAACAATAGAATATTAAGACGGGTGAACTAAGTTATCAACTTAGACAATCTGTGGTCATGTCTCTGCCTCATGGGATAACGAGTACCACGGTAGATTGTCGCATACCTCCCCAATCCCCTCCAGGACTCTCACAGCAATGAGGTAGCTCGCACCCAGATCAGCCGCCACAGGGGTAAGCAGAGTGAAAACCACAGTTCCCAGAATCCCTAAGCCCATCAGCCACTTGGGTCCAAAGCGGCCGGCCAGGTACCCTCCAGGTATCTGCGTCAGGATGTAGCCGTAGAAAAAGGAGCCCAGGATCCAGCCCTGGGTCTGGGAGTCCCAGTTGTATACACTGGCCTGTGAAATGAAGGGATAAAAAGAGTTAAATGAGCAAACTTCTGACAGTAAGATGCAAACAGTTAGTTAATTTAGTTACATTAACTAAATTAGGTTTTATTCCACGTACAAGAAACTAACACAGGAAAAAAAGGCCAGACAGTTAGGCTGATCACCCGTCAGCTGGGAGTTGCTTTATTCCTCACCGTGCGGTTGTGTTTGGGTTGTGCCGGGCTGTCGTGAGCGGGGCACACCGTGCCGCTGTGGTTGGTGCTGGACTGGTGGGTGCTGTTGAGCATGTCCACCATCGCCACGCTGAGATTCACCCTCAAAGAGTAGGCCACAAAGAAGGCATAGCTGGAGAGCAGCGCCAGGCCGTAACGTGACGACCCGCACGCCGGGGCTGCAGGAAGAAAAAAAAAAGAAACAGCAATGAAAGATGACTGACAGATAACCCCTATGTTGAGGCTAACAAGGCTGAGCGCTTGTAACATCAGATATGTGACAGTGAAACTCGCCACGAGAGTAGTTATTTCCTCCTGTAATTAGAGATATAACAGAGTGATAATAAAGGTGTAATAGGATTAAGCTTTTACACAAACCACTTGAATACGAGATGTTTCAGTGCTGCATTTGCTCACATATTTTTCCTGCAATTAATGATTTAACTTACCTCCTAAAAAAGGTCTCTATACCTTATATAACACCCAGCTACCTGCTCACATGACTCTCCTATACAATTCATGCTTCAGCCTCTTTACTGCTCCAATACCATGCCTCTGAGTTTAACAACCAATGTGAAGTTCACAGAAACAAGTCAGAGAACGAGATAAACTGCGCCTGCAGCTTTTCTCTGCAGGTCCTGTATGCAGAAACAAGAGCTCACAGGTTCAGGTAAACTGGTTGGATGATATGAAAGTAATGCGGATGAACTCAAACTCGTGACTGAGAGTATTTATTAGAAAATTACGGAACAAGATATTAACCCTAAACAACAGCCGTACTACAAACAATACGGTGGGAGATTTTATGTTTACTTGAGTCCGAATGACGTGGGCTAACCCTCATTTGCGCCAGATAAATACTATTTTTATCTCCACTAATGTAAACATGCGGACAGGAAAGTGAACCATACACAGGTGAGATACGAGTCGCTTCTTTCAGATAAAACAGAGAGGAGCAGAGCGACTTTCCTGAGACAAGCGCTCGCGGATGTTAGCCTGCTAGCCGCGACGTTTCGCTCACCTCTCCGGACTTCGTCTTCATGTCCTCGGCGAAGCAGCGGCTTCTGCTGCTCGTCCCCCTCCGCGTCAGAGCCGTACCGCTGCATTTCTCCGGGCGGAAAGCTGTCACAGAGAGCCTACTGCATCCCAGAAACACGCTGAACACCCACAACCGACGGCCACCAACACACCACCGAGTCAGCTGAGCGCGAGACACGCCTCGTCACGTGACCGGCGCCGGCGAACCGGAAGTGATGTTCTCTCTCCACGATTTTTTTTGCCGAGTTTGATCTTCAGGTGGTAAAGAAATGGCTTACAGCAAAAACTGAAGGAAAACTAACATTTTAAGACTGTTTTTTCTAAGTTTAGTTAAGAACTACCTAAAGTAGGTTACTTATTAAACTTTAATCAGTTGTTTTACAGCTAAAAATACTAAAAGAACAAATGTATCCCCTATATATAATCACGTAAACAAACCACAAATTCTATTGAAAGTTTTTTTTCATCAGGGACAATACACAAAACTATATGACATATCAAATAACTGAATTGTATTAAACTTTTAAAACTTAAAAAAAGCTTCAGTTTTACAACAAACAGTGAAACTAAGCCATATGCTAAAAAAAAGACACAAACATAAAATAAACACACAACTGAAAAGAACAGAAAAGAAAACAAAGGTGAAAAAACTATTAACCTGTGCTATTAAACTGGTTTCTGTCATTGTTTGGGTTTGTCTTTGAGCCATTGTTTCACCTGAGAAATAGAAAGTCAAACATCAGTCAATGAAAAAGAAGATTGTTCAACATGACGTATTGTACCTAACTGGTTTACAGCCTCCGTTAACAGCTCTGCTTCATGTACGGCAGCTCCTGTAGATACAGCTACCTCTGGAACAAGGCCACCAACACATTTAAAGATTCACCAAATAAGTGAAAATGTATTTTAAAAGTCCTGATAGATTATACTTTTTTCTGTAATTTCTGTGGCTCAATTGATCTTCAGATTTCAATCTGAGTCAAGATGGCTGTCACAGCAAAACTGACCTTACAACACACACAAAAAAAAGTCAGTCAGTCAGTCAATTTTACAGATGCTGACCTAAAATCTGGTGTGATAGTAGCTGAGACAGATCCCAATCATGCATAAACTGAGCTCTAAGAGATTACACAAGATTTTTGTTTAAAAAATTGCCAAGAACTATTAGAAGCCACCTCTGTCTATCTGTTAACAAAATATCTAATGAACCACCAGACAGATTTTAATTAAACTGTTATAAAACAATCAGAAGATGCACCTTTATAAATAATTACTTTTGAAGCTAGTTTCATTCAAGATAGTCACCATGATCAGCCAACCTCAGGGAACACAAAAAATGGCAATCAGCATCATTGTCAGTTTTATAGATATTGTGCTAACAGTTGGTTTGATTGTAGTTGGGTCACTCACAAAATATACTCACAGACAAGCATGAGATGCATAATGTTATTTACAAGATTTAAACAAAACGGCTACAATTCTGTCATTTCGCGACATAAAACCATAAACCTAAAACTGGCATGAAGGGCAGTGGGTGATATGCATTCCTTCAAGGAATGCTAGGCTTATAATTGAAGAATTAATTAATGATTTTACCAGAGATTTTTGTAATAACCTTTAATTTTACTGCAGGATTTAATGAGTCCTTTAAATAATAATAATAAAAAGAAACTGAGAAAAGAACTGTTTTAATTAAATGCAACAAGTTTAGGAGGGTCCCTACCAATTGGAAACTATTCTCATCCCTTAGGACAGTTAATGTTACCAAGACAACCTACACAAGGCTAATTGTTCAAGGCAAGCCACTCTAAAATTATGCCACCCTCTCCAGTCACCACATGCAAGATAATGGAAAAATAGAAAACCCTTCTGCCAACTCAAACCAAACCTCCCACACTGCCATCTCTCCTCCTCAGACTGTTAAAACAAATAAGCCCACAAAACATACAATTAGTTAAACACAATGCAGCAGTGGGCTGGTCTCTTCACATCAACAAGAGCCAGAGACGAGTGTTTTATTTTTAAAGAATGCATCATGGGTCATAACATGCGCTAAACCCTGCTTTCTATCATCTCTTATAAGCAGAAACAGATCTTCTAGTCCTCTTACTGTACATTTAATGATCTGTTAATATTAGATTTATGAGAATTTTACAAAAAAATTAAACAGGAGATTAATAAAAGCTGAACTTTAAACGTCAGATCTAGATACGCTGGAGATAAAATGATTTTCCGGCTCCACAGGCAAATCACCCACACGGCATTTTTCTCTGAATTCAATTACTGGGGAAAAAGGACAAGTTTAGTTTTGTTTTTGTACAGAGGGGCATGAACAGCACAGCCTCCTTTTTTTTACGAACTCACATGTACCTGCAGCATCAGATGATGTGTGGGAGTTATGCAACCTTCAAACCCGGGTTTGTTGTTGGGAAGAGGAGCAGCTGAGCCGTTTGTCTTCAGGCTTTGCTGTCGGACCAGAGAAATCAAAGGCCCGTCCTGTAAACATGACAAGAGACAGACAGGCAGAAACATTATCACCCTTTTGCCTTCGGCGGTGGGCAGTAAGAACTTTGCTACATTTCTACTTGGAATTTTACTGTTTTGAAACCCAGATTTTTCTCTTAGAATAAGATCAGATCCAAACAAATGATCTAAAACACCTTTAAACTTTCTCATCTAGAAGCAGGGAGAAGTGTGTGTGTGTGCTGTATTGAGATTTTGTAGCAAGACTGTAAAATCACAGCAATCAGGCTAAAATATTTCCTTGATTCTGTTACATTGTGCTCATTGAGCATAATCAATGGAATGCAGAGAAAGAAAATAACACAATACAAGTTAACACGTCTTCGTGTGTCAGATCCATCAGCACGTGCTCCCTGCCTCTGCATCTACACCCAGCTTTTAACTTTACGAGGCCACTGGAATAACTGTCCTTTTTTAAATGTCTGCTCGGCTGCGTGAATCATCCTCATTAACGCGCAGCCACGCCTCCTTGAATCTAATAGCTGCAGTATGTCTGTAAAGATGAACAAACGTCTCCCTCTTCACTCCTGATCTTTACCCTCCGTCCTTCCACTCCTCCCAAGACAAGGAGCTTTTTGTACCAGAGGGGAATCACAGGACTCACATGCTTTGGTTGGGAGAAACTGAGCGATCGCAGCAAAAGATAAACTTCTTTAGAGGAGACGGACGCAGCTGGAGGAGCGGACTCCGGGGCTGGACGGGGAGCTCGGAACAGTGAGAGCCAAACTGGACCCGACTGAGCAGGACTACCTAAAGATGGAGAATGACAGAACAGAGACAGAGGAGAGGACAGAGGACCTGTCCGAAGGTAAAACTGGACATAAGTGAAAACATTTATTGGAACTTTTCAGACTGATATTCAAACCCATATCACAGATCTGATTAACAATGTAATTAATTGGTTCTTTAGGCCATTAGGTTTAAATGACACCTGAAAATATGTTTGAAATTTTGAAATTATAGTTTGAAAAGCTCACCAGAGGCTTTTGTTTGTAAAATTGAAAGAGAAGAAATCATTTTTCAATCAATGCAAGGTTTTAAAAAGATGCTTTAAACATGTCTTTTATGTGATTCAACTCTGAATCACTGGCAGTTTTTTTGTGAAATATTACTAAACTTAGAATTCAGAATTTCTTATTTCTAACAAGAAAAACAAATAAAGCAAATTACATAAGAAACTTTTTTTTCTTTCCCATTTCAATACTTTGGATAATGTTTTTTTTTTCTTTTTTTAACCCAACAGGTGTTATTTACATAATTTCCCAAAGAACATGAGTTCAAAAACTCCATCTTAAATCAGAGAACATGAGATGTTGTACTTATTGTGCAGTTTAGTGAACAAAATAAACTGATTACCAGAGTTGGTTTTATTTAGAAAAGCATTAAACAAATACTAGATGCCTATATGTTCTTCCCTAAAGTCTGAAATTGTGAGCTCAGAGCTCAGCGTTCCTCTTCAGAGGCATGTCAAATGCAGAATAATTGGGAATGAATTATGAACACCCCTCCCTGGGTTCAACATTTGTGAGAGCCCTCAAAATTAACAATCAAGACTAAAGGAAGCATGCAGAATGATTTCTATCTAATCCTACAGATGTTCTGCACAATTTCACATTATTTAATGCTTTTATATGTCGCTGTTCCATGTTTCTTCTTGGTCATTTTGCACCTCATCATATACATCTTACTTCAAGTAAAGGATTTTCTTCTCCAGGTTAAGCAAAATTGGCCTTACAGCAACTTCTGCAGAGTTCACTAGTCCAGGTCAACCCCCCTCCAACCCAGACTTTCTCTCATCTTTAGAACTTCTAAATATGAAACTATAATGGGCCAAGTATTTATTTAAAGATGTTTACTCAGTGTTTCACACACATCACTGTGAAAACTGATCATATCAATGAGTCCTGTGAATATTAAAGTCTATGTAACGTCATGTTTTGGTTCCAGGAGGCCAGCAAATCTTAACAATATGAGCCTGATATGAAAACTCATATATCTATTGTTTACATTTAACTCTGAATCATACAAACCATATTTTGGCATTGCTCTAAAGCAATTACTTGTTACTTATCTGCTTTGAATGCAAGTTGCATTGAGCCCTAATGTTTCAAAAGAAAAAAAAAAAGGATGCTATAAAAACATTTAAACATGTTGTTCATTTTAGAAAGAAAAAGTCAGGATAAACTGAAGCTGAAGCCTTTCACGCCCTTGTGCTTTCAACAGGATTAGACTTTATGTTCCAACGTGCTGCAGGAGCTGCAGACATCATGCACCATTTGCTTCCATCGTTTTGGTTCTTCTCCTTCTTAAATTACAGTTTGAGGTCATTCTGGGACAGTAGCATGATGTGACGTCTTCTTGTCGATTTTCTTTTAATTGAAGACAAAGTGAAACACTCGACCTTCAGCTGCCACAGGAAATCTGACACCGTTCTCACAGACAAACAGACGTCATTGTTGGACACTTTATGCTCTTTCATGGTTATGTAGTGTGTTGTGCCAGTGGAACGTGTCTATTATGCATGGTAATATATGTCAAATGCGTATTTGAGATGACCCTCTGCAGTTTGGACAGCAGCTTGGACCTGCGCTGTTACATTTCCTCGACAAGCAGAAGCATTGTGCGTCTTTTCAATCAGTGGTCTGTCTCTAAATGTCCCAAATTTAAAAGTCTGTGAGGTCTTTAAAGGTCTGTGGAAGTAAATCTGCCCTTGAATTTGAAGGAGTTCTCACTGCTGCTCCCTTTACTACATATACGTGTCTCACTGTTAACTGCGTGTAATAATAAGACAAATTGAAAAAATTAAAAAAAAAAAGAAAAAGATTCTAAAGCTTGAAAAATTACATTTTTTTCCAAACAAACATCACTTTCCCATGACTGCCAAAGCAAACTTATTCTGTCCTGACTTCAACTGTTGTTTCATAACTTGTCATGAGTTTTTCTGCTAATGATTCTAATCACATGCAGTCATGCTGAATGCATCAAACATTATTTTGCTTTTATAAAAGTCTTAAACAATAAATAAAACTCCAACACATTTAATCAGGTTGTGGCTAATTGTAATAATGTGATGATGTATATTAGAAGATCTCAGTCATTCTCCAGATCTCTCATGATGGAGATTTTTTCTTCTCTTAAATATTAGATTTAATAAGAAAACTAAATATAAGCTATTTTTATGCACAAGTAAATGCAAAAGATGGACAAAAACCTCCCTGGAGCCTAATTGCTTTGTTAATTGCCTTGTAGAAGCATTGACACTGTAAACCTAAAAAACAATGTCAGTTTGAGGGTGAAATATAAAATTATTTTCAGAAGCATTTGCACAACAGATGGAGCTAATAAAACCATAAAGACTTTTTTTCTTGGGGGGTGTGGTGGGTGAATGAAATTAGTATTTCATATGAGATGTTACTGATTACTGAATGGGATGTTGTTTACCACAGGATGCAGATATGCCGCTTAGCAAACAGTGTTAGCAATGCAAGCTGATGACTCCTTATTTAAAGGGATTGTCTGGTCATTTTTGAAGTGATGTTCTGTGAAAACGCTATCAATAGTTGGTACCCTATCAGTTGTGACATCTAGGCTAATTGCTAGCCAAATGAGGGCCCATTTTATATAACTTTCTACACTTAATAATCAACTCAACTGTCTGTGTATCTGTAATCAGTGCTGAGAGGCGTTGTACAGTAATTTGTGTTTCACTGCTTTTGTGAGGTTCAAACAATCAGAGGAGATAATAAGAGGTTTATTACTGCAACTATTGTTTATGCACGAGACAACCATGTTGAATTTTTGGTGGTCTGGACTGGCGAATTTCACATTCAGTTGGGTGTTCATTTTCCCAACTGGGAACTCAAAAATTCTGACTTGCAAGTTCAGATGGAACTGATCAATCTCTACGAGCCTGTTAGAGATAATTCAAGTTGAGCAGCTTTTTATATATTTATATATACTGGCTTCATTTTTCAGACTCAGATGCTGCGACTGTCCTTGGGATGACTACATGCAAGTCTTTCCAGTTGTTCAGATATTATCTTCGATAAAACTTTACCCTAAAGCTAGCAGTTTGGGGATTTTTGTCACCTCACTAACCTACTTTTTTTTTCTCCAGATCCCAAAGTAAATGTGGAGGAACCTCCTCTGGAGATTACGCAGGTAAAAAAAAAAAAAAAAGGAATTTTGCTCAGCTCATAGTAACTTCAGTTCACAAGTCATAAAATATTAATGTCAAACAATAACTTTCTGAACCAAATCAGACATAAATGATAAGCTTATTAAGACACTAATTAAATAAAAGTATTTAAAGAGGCTACCAGGAGCTCATATGTCACACTCTGTACAAAGAACCCTTTGTCTAATTTCTAGCTTTGTGCAGCTGTTGCTCCAACTTTAGCTAGCAGCAAAATATTTCTGGGTTTAGACCACATCAAACGTGATCATTTGAGCATCCAAAGCAAACATTTAGGTCAGGGGTTGCAGAAAGGTCAATAATCAGTCTTGCCTTATGGCTCCTCTGTCAAAACTTATCACAAGGTTTGATAGAAGACTTGATTTTTCTTCCCCAGATGTACTAAAAAAATGAACTAAATTCCATTTTAAATATAAGGAGGCGACAGGAAAAAAATATATGTGGCATAAAATTAAATAAATGCTGTTTTTTCTCACCATAAATGAATACAGGGCCTCTGTTGAGCCTCCTGCCTGATGCTTTTCACATGACTTTAAGAAAGAGCAACACAGAGTCGGAACAACTGAAGGAGAAGGAACTGTGAGGTTCTAGAGCTGATTTAGTTATCCCCACTAAATAAATTCAATCAGCGATGCATGAGAAAACTAAGCATGGAGGTGCACGGAGAAAAGGAGGAGGATGAGGAGTTCAATGGTTGTATTAATATAAGGAATACAGATGTTAAATAAAGGAAGGCTGGCTAATTCTTAATGTCCACTGCTGGAGCTAAACATCTGCACAGAAAGAGTCTGACAAAATCTAAAGCAGACTAAAGTAAAATTGCAAAATTTAAGAGCCACGAAGAAGAAGAAGAAAAAAAAAACGTTTAAAAACAATTAGAGGCTTCACGACAGGAAATGAACCATCAAGCAAAACAACTTATCAATAAAAAAACTAAATTAAAAAGTAACAATCCTTGAAGGAATGCAGACCACCAAAGTTTTAAACAAAGATCTTAGCCGTCCATTAGCTCTCAGAGTATGTGTAGGGGATGACTCTCAGCTACTACCACATTGAATTTTAGCCTAATATCTGTAAAAATGGCTGCACTATAGTCTAAGGTCAATTAGCTGTGTCAGCCATTTGAAATCAGCTTGACCCCAAAAGTTATTCACCTGTAAATGTGCATCCGATCGTTACTTTAAAACCTGTCCAGTGGTTCACAAGATATTTTGCTAACAAACACAGAGGCAATTACTTAATTGTCCATCTTTCACGATGGCTGGTGACGGAAAGATTTTAAATAGTAGATAAGTCATCTAAAGTGCTCAAAATAATCCCATTATTATTCACAGAAAAGACGTAAAACAAACCAACAACACAGTGAGGTTAAATTTGTGTCCACGTTTACTTTTTAATTGAACTATCACCACCCTCAGCTGCAGGGCCTGTTGGGTGAGCTGCGCGGGGGGCTCCACGCCGCTCTGGCTGATCTCAGCCAGCTCCGCCAGAGGGACCACGACTTGGAGGAGAAGCTGCACGCCCATCAGACCGATGTGGACGATAAGATAATGGGTCTCAAGAACTCGCTCAACACATTTAAGGTGCCGGAAAGAGGACCCAGTGGGGAAAAAAAAAGCATTCCAAGCACTTTAATTTCTAGATTCTACCCAAATGTCTTTGTTAAATATACTTTAAATTATAATTTTTCTGCTTTATTAATTGATTTGGCCACTTGAGATCATACGATTGTGTAAACAAAACCTATACTTGAGGTTGAACAAAAGAGGTTGAGCGTGCAGGTTTTTGTTTTAATTTAAACTGGCTCCTCATACAGGACATAACTTAACCAGTTAACTGAGCTGATGCTGCTGTCTGATCAAATCTAACTGCAGGAGGAGCTGAATGCGGCCTTGTTCCACGTTAAGGATGTATCCAGCAGACAGAAGGAGGTGCAGAAGAAGATGGAGCTGCTGCAGTTTGAAAGCAATAAGGATATAATCTCGGTTCCACACAGGTGGGCTCCTGTACAATCTGTTGAGTAGCAAACGTAAAACTTTCCAGAGCTGTTTTTGTTCACCCAGAACCTCTGATCGCTGGGATCAAGGCAGAAACCTGGCAATGTTTCTGCCTTGTTGTGCAATGTTGTGCAACTTAAGACGCTTTTTCCTTTGTCCCGACTGGTCCAGCAGCAGAAAGAGCCCCACGGCAGATGTGCCGACGCCACCGGCGGATGAGCACATCTGTACTCCCAGCCAATCGGAGCTCAGCGCTTTCCAGCACTGCTTCTCCACTCTGCCCCTCAGCGAGTCTCCACAGAGGAGCAACACGTCGACACAAAGTGAGCCCGAGCGCGTCACGATCGCACGCAGCCGCTAACGACAGACCTGTAGGTGACATCAGCTCACATGAATGTCTGCGTGTTGCAGCCTCCGCCTCCAACCAGGAGGCTCAGCAGCTGAAGTCTCCGGTGTGGGGGGAGAAGAGCAATGGCAGGGATGAGATGGAAATCCCCAACAATCTGACTGAAATCAGTAAGAAAAACTCATGAAACAAACAGTTACTATTACAACAACTACAGCTTCACACATTATAAAGATATGGAAACTCCTAACTGTAACACGTTAGCTCTGCATGAAGAGGAGAAGCCAGTAGATGACAACGACTGGGCGTTGGTTTTATTGGGGGTTGTAAAATTTTAGGAAGGCAAAATGGATTTCTTCCAGTCAAGCCACAAATTTGGCGTTTTAATATTTAACATCCGCTGCTGAAAAGCAAAAGCAGGGAAGGATGTTTTTGCCAAAGCGGCTCAACACAGGATGATCTCAGTTTGAAACTCTGGTGTGAAAGGTCCTTTAAAGAATGCTAGACCTTTAATTTAAACAATGTATAACCAATACATTGTGTATAAGTATGACTGTAATCATACCAAACATACAACAAGAGCTATAGCAGAACCATTTGATGTAATCTTGAAAACACACTAAATGTTTCTTCCAAGGAATTACAATCACTGAATGCAACTGGATCTAAGAAATAGATCCATGCAATTTACTTTTAATTTATGCCTGAATGGATTTTTATGATCAGTAATCAGATAATTTCCTTAAAAAGTCAATATTTACCATATTTAAAATTACCATTCTGAGACTGTTATTTTTTTGCAGTCAAAGAATGAAACGGACAAATGCAGGTATATATTTATTGTATATTGTGATATTTCTGTGTTCAGATAAGAGACAAAAAGCAGCTCTGGAGCTGCTGGAGTCAGAGAGGGTCTACGTGTCCCACCTGTCTCTGTTACTGAAGGCCAACATCTCCTTCAACGGCTCAGAAGCTCTGACGACCAAAGACAAACGGTAGCACACGGGCACAAACACAGAAAATAAAAACCAAACAAACACACACATACAGCAAACATTAATGCAAGGAACAGTTAATGAATAAGGAGAAAGTGTTTTTACTCTGCAGAAAGGGTCTTTTTAAGCATTATAAAAGATAGGCAAAAAATAAACGACATCTCTAAACTGACCTCTGAGCTAATTTAAGGGCCAACGGTGAGGGGACAACAGGAAATAGATAAATCCAATAAAAGAAGGTACAAACGCCAGTGAAAGAGTCTCTACATGGCTGGTTAATGGAATCACTGCTGAGCTGCAGCACACGTGTTACCAATGAGAAAACGCTCCAGTCGAATGGCGCCACGGCTGAACTCAGTCACGTTGTTCTGAAAAACGACTGCATTTAAGTTAACCTGCTTAACCTGCTGGAAAAGGTGTCTGTCCCTGCTGCTCTCTGCTAGTTGAAGATAAATCTCGTTTTCTCAGGCTGAACTTCATGAAGTGACTGGCCTCAAACACTCGTAAAAGTGCGTTGGCGACAGAGTTGACGTTCTTTGTGTCTGTCTCGCCCCCGTCTTGCCGTTTTTAGCCCGTTTCCCAGCTCTTTAAGGTTTCTGATCCAGCAGCATCTTGAGCTCCTTCACACCCTCCAGGAACGTGTGCTCAAGCTCCAGTGGCAAGGCATCGTGGGAGATGTTTTCATGAAGCTCACCAGCAAAGAAGTAAGCACAGAGTTAGCCCCTTCAAAGCACTTTGTGTGCATTGTGTCAAATATTTCTTGTCCTTAGACGCTTGTTGTTGCCTCGGTGTCACTAAATGAATCTGTTTATTTGCTGTGAGGATAAAACTGCAAACTGGCTTTGAGATCATCTGTATAAAATCATCCCCCACCTTCAATTTCTTCCTGAGTTGACGCTACAGCACCTCCATGTGATAATGGAAACTTACCTTTTGAATTTTGAAAGCTAACTTGTTCTTCTTTAGCCACAAAGACTCAATTTTCATCACTTAGAAGATTTGTCCGACCACAGGACGTTATGTTTTCCACCGTATCTCAGTCTGTCTGAATCCATTTAAAGCTGAGGTGCCCTGTTACTGTGGTAACACCAGGTCAGTTTAGATTATACGTCTAAGACAGGGGTGGCCAACCTTGGTCCTCGAGGGCCACTATCCTTCATGTTTTACTTGTTTCTCTGCTCCAACACACCGAATTTAAATCAATGGGTGATTAACAGGCTTCTGCAGAACAGGAAGAGGTAATTTAATCTCTGAATCAGGTGTGTTGGAGGAGAGAAACAAGGAAAACATGCAGGATAGTGGCCCTCGAGGTCCAAGATTGGGAACCCCTGGTCTAAGTAATAACTTAGCTAGAGTCTGTCATGGATTGGTGAACCCACTGGATCATTTCCTGAATACTCAGCTTCTCAAATAAGTATCTTTTCCTCAGAGTGTGATATGTTGCCCCCTCCCACACTTTAAAATATAAACTAAACTTCATATAACTGCTTTAACAATATGTTGCTCTACTAAAGCACAACAGCGAGAAGCTGCTGCCTGTTCATACAGAGTTTATCCAATCACTGGTCTCAAATCAAGAATCAGTAAGAAAGAAGCCCTTCTAAGCTAAGCCTTGATGAATGTAAACAGAGGGAACGGGACATAAATGATGATCAAATCAACCTGGTACCTCCTCTGTCTGGTTTCAGAGTGATTTCCTGGACTTCTACGTTTCCTACCTGAGGGAGCTTCCAGACTGTCTGTCAGTGATCAACATGCTTGCCTCCAACTCCATGAAGACTTCTGCCTTTCTGGAGGTAAGAGATCTGGAAGGAAAAAAAAAAAAGTGTTAAATTTGCTGGGTCTTTATTGCAACAAGAATCAGAAAAAAGCAACTCCATCGTCCAGACTCTTTGTGAAAGGTTACACGATTTGTACTAACTGTCCCGTCTGGTCCGCCTGGTTGCTGTGGCGCTGGCATCAGAGCGACGTAATCGGTGACGAATCCAAACCGTCCCTTCACACGCTGCTCCTTCAGCCAGTTCAGAGGATCCCAGAATACCTGCTGCTGCTTCAGGTGAGGCCAGCGCAGCTGTAGAAGTAGGGAGCTTCATTCAAGGACCTAGTCATCGATCAGTTTTGCTGAAACCATTTGTTTGAACTGCGGGAAGGGGCTTCTTAGGCAGACAGATGCAGATCACCCAGACTACTACCTGCTGCTGGTGTGCATCCAGCAGTTCAGGTCCTTCGCCGCCCAGTACCACCACCTGCTGCAGCACAACCAGGAACTTCTGCTGCTCAACCGCACAGAGGTGAAGAGGTCAGGAGCCCCGCACAGCAGAAAATAATCGGTTCGCTTTAACCTGACCGGATTCTGAAGCGGCTTGCTCACTTTGCTTTGCACCACCCGCAGGTCCACGATGAAGCAGCTGTTAAAGACAGTGGAAAGCGGGATTCAAACCAACAACATCGGCTCACCGTACCCTCGCAGCAACGCCATGCTGTGAGCAGCTCTGAGACTTTTTCAATTGTTTGGATGTCTGTAATCTTTTAAAATGAAAGCTAAAGACACAAACTGTCTGCGGCCTCTTAGTAGCAGAAAAGCACACAACATGCAGACACGCTTCTTCTAACGTCGTAGGTCTTTCACATGTTTGTTGTTGCTGCGTCAAACCGAGCCCGTTTAATCTTTCCTTTCGCCCAGGGAGCATGCCAACATGGTACGGCGCAGAAAGCAGTGTCTCCTGGAGCAGATTCAGTCCCACCGCTTCCAGGACTGGAGTCGTAATCAAGAGCCTGAAAGCCATTGTTACGACACCGAGTGGCCGTCCCATCTGCCACTCTTCAGCCACGATCTGGATGTGAGGAATCAAAAACTGACAGGTCTGTGGTTCCAGGAGCTTCAAATTACTGGACTAAATTATATTTCTGCATGTGAGCAGGGGGGGGGGGCAACACCAAGGAGGGACCAGAAGGGGAGGACAATGACCCTCATCTACAAATTCACTGCCCCCTCAATGGCCTATTTGCCAGACAGTCTTATGTCTATACATATTCTGTCTGCCAGTAAAATATCTCATGAACCAGTGGACAGAGTGTACGTCTACAACTGATTAACTTTTGGAGTCAATCTGATTCAAGATGGCTGCCACAGCTTACCAACCTCTGCAAACACAAAAATGTCAATGATTTAGTCAATTTTACGGTTACTAAGCTAAACTTTGGCGTGACAGTGGCTGAGAGTCATCCCCACCCACGCGCTGAGCACTTACAGGTCTTTGTTTAAAGCTTTGACAGTGAAGGTAGCAGGAGACATGCATTCTTTCAAGGACTGCTCGTATCGATTATGAAGATAAATTTAGGAAAGGTGTTCAGTGAGTTGAGTGATAACTGTGCTGTTCTCAGGAATATCAAGAGTAAAGTAAAAGCAAAGACACAGGTCTGTGGTTCTTTCACACATGCATTGCCATATTTTTGTGCAACAGCTTAATACAGCTTGTGGAATTCTGTTATGGCTTTTCGTTTTGGGTCTCCCATCTGGCCACCCCTTTAAAAACATCCTGGAGGCCTCCTTGCATTTAAGGATTTTAAGGAAGGATTTAAGGATTATAAAAAAGATGGACCACTGTCAAATGTAGAACGGGACATGAAGCCAGCTGATCGGCCAGCCTTCTGTCTTTCAGGTCTTGGCAGTATCCCAGAGAGTGAGATCTCGGAGAGGTCGCACGATCTGCCCTCCAGACCTGTTGAATTCCGTCAGGTTCAGCCAGGCTCAGCCCTGGCTGACGCCCTAGGGGAGTTCCTCCTTCCTCCAGACCCCCCGGGGATGGAGAGCCTCTACGACGAGGACGGAGTCTCCCTTCGCGATGCGCCCCTGTTCGACCGCTGCTCCTCTGCCTCCTCGGACTCCTCCATCGACATTGCCTTCGTCAAGTGTCCCAAACCCCCCTCGGCGTCGCACCACGCAGTGGCGGCGAATGTGCCAACAGCCCGAGAGGTGTTTGGGAACGGCGGAAGTCATGGCTACAGCAAACTGCCCGGCCGGGGCTGCGCGTCGCCAGATGAAGCTGTGATGACGCGTCGCAATCTGCACCGGCCCCTCCAGGCCAGTCAGCGGCAGAGTAAGGTGAGGACGTCGACAGCGTGTTCTTGGATTAAATGTACAACCACGTTCTTCATCCACCTCCTCTGCTGTGTAGTCTCTGAACGGCCTGCAGATGGAGAACACAGTGAGCGGTGTGGATGCAGGACCCCTGTCGGACCACCTCCAAAGGGGGGCCCTGGGCAGCCACGCCAAACTGGAGCGCCAGGGCAGCAAGGGCAGCAAATGTTCCACGCCGCTGCACAAAGTCCACAGCCCCCTGGGAAGCACCGACAAGCAGGGCTCAGATCTGCACGGACTGCTCAGCATCGTAGGTTAAAACGCAAACAAAAGCGGATAAATCATTTCCCATTTTAAGATAAATGTATCTTAACAACATGGTGATGTTTTACGACTTTAACCCAGAATGGACAAGGACTCAGTCACACAAACAATTGAGATTTACAACTAGAAAAATGAAACTGAATGGAAATGTTGTGAATGACTAATCCCAATAAAACATGGTGTCCAACCTGATCAGGACCCTAGCAAGCAGTCATGGGGGGACGAGTCGAAGTGGAGGACCGAGGAGAACCATCACAACCCCCTCAGCGAGAGGAGTCGCAAAGACAAGGGAGGATTCAGGAGCTCGTTCAAGAAGCTCTTCAAAAAGAAGTAAGGGTTGTTTATTATTATTATTATTAGTGTGGACTGCACTGCAGGTTCTAGGAAAGAACAAGACTCTGTGGGAAGGTAGAAAGAAAAAACATCTCAGACAGTAAAATACAAAGCTGATTGTTTTGTGTCTTTTAAACAGGACTGGGGAGGAAAAGAAGGAGAGAGGCGGCGAGAAAACGCCCGAAAATCAAACTAACGCCGAACATGAAACAGCGGGGAAACACCCCAAACTGGTTCACCTGGAGATGAACCGCGGCACCGCCGTATAAACCCATTTACTGGCAACATGGCCACTAAATATTTAAAAGTGTAAATACATTTTTTTTCCCCCTTTTAAAGACAAAGTCCAACGCCCCTGACCTTTACACTGAAGGAAAGCACCGGATATGGGTCACCTTTTAGTTCTTCAGCCTCATTGATGGTTAAATTAGTTTCACATTCATGATTTTATCAGCAACAAAGTGACACAAGCAGTAGTTTGGGTTTAACGGCCCATTTATCCCATTTTTGGAAATTTTATGTTACTTTTTTTTTTTTTAAATTTAAAAGCACTAACACATTTCTGCTTCTTTTTTTGGCTTTTATTTAGGTTCCACAATCTCACTATAAAAGCTTAATACTGAGCCGCTTAATGTAGATTTTTTTTTTTGTTTTACTAGTTTGTTAAAAAGCTACATTTTTTTTAAAGCTATACCCAGAATTACATTGTTGCATATACTCAGGAAAGCAAATATTAAACATATAACTTGTAAATGTTTAGGCTGCTTATTTAAATAACAAAAAACACATTAAAATGTCTGTGTGAACTAAATTTAGTTCTGTTCAAAGCAGGAATAAGCTCAATAAAAGGTTCTCACTGACCATTTGTTCTGTTGCTCGGCTGGTTGATGTTCCCAGAGTCTCAAATCTATTTTAAAACAATATAAACCTAATAAACAAAGAAACTTTTTACATTTGTTAATACAGGTAATTAAAGTGCCAAGCTACACCTTCACATTTCAACAACTCGTGCTCTCCTTTTGGAAAAAAAATGCAAAAAAAGGGGGACAAACTTTCAACATAAAAACTCTCTCTGCATTTGATTAAAGCTCTCAAAACTAAACATTTTAAATAGTTTTTTTAAATAAACTTTGCTTGCCCGTAGACGCTGAAGAAGGTGGTCAGAAACAAGAAGATATATCTCTGCCATAAACTTGTTTCAGGTCAAAAAAAATAAAATAAAGAAAAATCTCTGAATTTTAAATAACCATGACAGACGCCGAACGCTTCAGTTTCATCTTTTTAATGTGTTAACCTGCCATCTCATAAATCTGGTACACTTCTGAAACAAAATATAGGCAATTATACAGTATGTAAAACAAACCCATTTTTATTTTACACTATTTACACTTTAGAACGTTTGCATTGCGTCATGAAAACAAAAGACAGAGGTGATGTAAAGGCGACAGAACAGACGCCATCCGCTGCGTTCTGCTCAAAACCAGGAGGAGACTTGGATCAAAAACAAAAAAACAAACAAAAAAATTAACACTGATCTGCAGAACGGACAAAACGGGTGACACTTCCAAGAAGGAATCCCAAAACAACGATCTCAACGTGAAGAAGGTAATCTTTCATCCAGGAAACACATCTTAAATGTCCTAAAAGTGACGTATTCAACGCATGATTGGAGCCAGGCTGAGATGGCGTCACAGAGAAATTGCGATTTCAAACAGCAGTACCTGCTTTCTGCTTTGTTTGGTTTTTTAAGACTGTGTATGAGATGACAGAAGTTTGGAAACAACAATGTAATTACGTTTTAAATCATAAAATCCGCTGTGAAGAAAGGAAGCTCAGTTTGAGACAGCTTAAAATGAAAAAACAAAACAAAACAAAAAAAAGTCACTTTAACCATGAAATAAAATGTTAAATAACATATGAGGGCATTCTGATTTACAGAAAACAAAGAAGTCATTTTAAGAGAAAAAAAGCTCATGAAAATTCGTAGTGTCATGATTGATCTGAATACCAATCCAACTGAACTCTGATAGTTTAGAAAAAAGGCTGGATTTTAACTCCATGTGTCTTTAGGAAGTGTTTTTTTTTTTTAAACCCAGAGGTAGACTATCTAACTAGAACCATAAAGTTTAACGTGTAAATAAAACAATCAAAAACGTACTTTGACATAAAAGGAGCCTCGATTTATTTGTGTCTGAAAACATAATTCAAGCTAAAACAAACTAAAATCAGCAGGGTGGATGTGGGCTTTTACGGGTGTGTGGAGCTCCGATTCCCATTTCCAGGCCAAAAACCTAAATTTATTTGAATAAAACAGAGCCCCGGCAGCAGAAATAGGACAATTCGTGCTCGAACTGAACTGTGATTTCCTAAACTGTGCAGAGGAAGTCGTTACTCCTGTCAGATCCCAAACCTGAACAATCTGCCTTCTACTTGTGATAAATCTCTTTGTTTCAGTTTTTATCCTCAACAATAACAGGAAAAGTCAATGCTCCCTGCTGTGCCAGAGGGATTTCATTGTTCCAGGTTGTTAACATACCTGTAACCAGTAGTTGTTGGAGTATTTGCTGTCATTTATGTACTTCTTCCCCCACTGACAGCTCCCGCTCAGGTGATGTCAGTTTAATCACTGATTTTAATCGGCTCTGAGAGTTGAGGCTGCTGCAAGTACAAAATGTTGAACCTGACAAACACACCAACAGGTGGAGGTAAAGTCCCGATCAGCTTGTTGTCAAACAGCAAAAGAATGAACCCATGATGAAAAAGAGAGGCCTTTTTGTGTCCTGTACAGCTTAAACATGAAGGGAATGACAGCACGCCCGAAGGATAAACTTTTAGAAAGTGAAGCATTAAAAAAAAACAACATTTCCAGTCTGGAGGATTTTGTTTTCAGCGTTTGAGAGTGTGTATCAGCTAAACTAACATTAAAGTCCTCAGAAGCAGCTTGTGAAGACTGGTAGTGTCACGCCACGCTGGCTGCGAATGTACATGCGCGCAGTTTGAGCTCTATCGACGGATTTCAGTCTTTCAAATAGTCACAGCAAAGCAGGCTGAAGTTGCAACCTTCTCCAGTTGTCACCTAAACGAATAGAAATATAATTAGGCGCTAAGACTTACACAGAAATAATATGTCGCAACGCTACAGACTTTTTTTTTTTTTGGTTTTGGTCTTTTTCTGGGTCAGGTTCTTAACTACAAAAAAAAGAGATGTGCGAGAAACGAGTAAAAGCATTTTTCATTTTTTTCTTAACAAAAGTAATCAAAGAACAGCTTTGAAAACAAAACTTAAATTTCCTGTTTGAATATATGATGAACTATTATTTATTATTTCTGTGTAAATCCAGCTCGGGTTCTTGTTTTCTGTCTCCGCCGTTGGTCCTTTAAAGTAGCTTCAGCCAGGTAAAGACCAGATCTGTACACCTGCGTGTGTGTACTCTGTGTCTACATGCACACGCACACACACCTACAGTCATCAACCGCGCACACACACAAGGTCATATATTATAATGACATCACATTTGTTTTTGAAATACATTTCTCTGTGTGCAAATTTTTCAACACCAGTGGTTCAGTACAAGTAAAAGAAAGCATTAAAAGGACACGCGTTGCTGATTAAAACCACATAAAATGAACAGGAGAGAGGATGACTTAAAAGAACAGAACTCCACCGGCCCGTCGACTGCTGCTGTGGTGCAAAACGAGCAGGATGTGAAGGATGGCGATGCATGCAGAATGAACGCGACCAACAGACGGCGCCGCCGTCAACACTTCCTGGGTTCGCTCGGCGGCGTCCACGAGCTTTTACATCGTTCGGAGAGAAAAAGTCTGATAACTTAAGCTGTCCGCCTGAGGAGACCCGGGCCTCGTGGCACGATCGAAGAACAAGAAACACAATTTACTGTCCCAGGACTCCCCCCTCGCCCCCCGCTTGTCTCCTTTTTGTCCTCACGGCTTTACAGAGCAAATATTCACACACGTATCTACACAGCCAGCCTTTTAGTGTTCGTCTCTATCAAAAAAAAAAAAAAGAAATACATTTATATTTACAAAAAATTAAATAGGAGGTCGATTAAGCACTTGTGTGGTGTAGTGACGGGTACTGGGACTTGACGGTAAAGAAAGTGGCAACAGTTGTTAGTCTTTTTTTTTTTTGATCTTTTTTTTTGTTTTTGTTAAAAGAAATAAACAACAACAAATCATAACAGCCATCCCGGTTATTAAAGTTACGTCATGCCACAATAAATAAAGGGAACGTTAAAAAGAAATGGGGGAGAAGAAAAAAAAAAAAAAAAGTGGGTTTTCGTTGTATGACGGCCCTTCTGTGAAGCTTTAGCACAAGTAGCAGTAGTATTAGATGTAGAACTAGTATATTGTCGACTGGGTCGCCGTGCTAGATGGTGGGGTTTTTTGTTCACCCATGTGCAGTCAGCAGGGGATGGTTTTAATAGAGATTTAGTGTCTCAGAGAAGATACCTTCTCAACCTACTGTGGCAGCTTAGACCTATTATTTGTCATAAACTGATCCAAATCCCGCCTCCCCCCCCACGTTCTGCCACGACGCACAGCTTACCGATACATGCCCCCCAGGTGGACTTTAAAAAGGGATGCAAAAAGGAAACGGGGATCCAAACACTCATCTCCCAGTGAAGGTGCCTGCCATCGAGCCAGGCGAGGAGGTGGAGGCTGGCCGGGGAAATGTGCACGGCTGGGAGGAACACGTCGTCCACCAGCTCCTTACTTCCTTTGTCTGTAATAGCGATGGGCTGTTCGGAGACGGTGGTAACGGCCGCATCTGGGATTCAGTAGCTGTTCTCGTGTCCCGCCAGGATGTAGAGGTTGCTGTGGGCCGTAGGGTTGTCTATCGGCCGGCTCTCCAGCACCACCACCCTGCAAAAACACACACACAGACACACACAAAGATATAGTTTAGTTCAAAAACAAGAACCCAGCCCGAGTTTCCGAATGTTATTGAAAAACCATAAAATAAAATAAAGAATAAAGGAAAAATAAAGACCCAGAATTTCTTTTAGCAGTATTCGTCGCCAACCAGCAAGCCACAAAAGTTTTGCCACAAGCACATTAAACCCCTGTTATTTGGGAAACAAAAGACAGTACAGAGGAAAAAAAAAATTTTACACCGAGGAAAATTGGGAGAAAACTCATAGATGCGTGTTTGAGTTGTAACTTCATTGAACCCAGGTGTTCGGTAATCAGACGACACCAAAACGATCCAGTAAATTCAGAAACAAGCTTTCAAGAGTCCCGACAGAAGGAGGCAGGGTATTAGGCCGCCCGTGAATGTACCTGGGCAGGGAGAGGCTCTTGTCCCCAGCCTCGGGATGTCTACGATCAGCACGTCTTCAGTGATGACACATCAGAGAGTGAGTTAACAGTGTGTTTGTGTCTGGCTGAGGGGGTAATGTCAGCAGCTGTTTTCACATATCCACTGTAGTGCAAAAAGGTTTCTGCCATGTGCAGGATTTCTTCCAGGCCTTCTACACCTGGCATCACAGTTAAATCTTCATACGATGTGACAAAATCTGATCCTTCGTACTCCTGTTTGCTGACCTCTATGTTGTTATGAATGCATTCAGTTAAATGTGACACATAAACTAGCCTCGTCAGATATTCCTAACAAGTTGCGAATAAAAACAGAGATGTTCGAACCAAATGTTTTGTGCCTAACTAGCATTTACAGCTGTGAGAAGGCACCTCTCGCTGGGAACTGCTTGTGTCGACAGTGGGAGAAGTCAGGGTCAAACCGTCCACATACTGTATATTTTTACTCAAAGAAATCTGACGTTCACGAGTGGAAACAGCTCGTGAGTTAGTATGTTCCTCACCTGTCTGATCCCAGTAGTCTGAAGTTGCGTGTGTTGTCGGAGATTTCTTGGGTGATCTGAGGAAGAGAGAAAATTGCGAGAGTAAAGAACAACTGTTAATGTTCCAACATCGCCTCTGATCGCAACTCATTCTTATTTTTGCCTCGTAATTTAAATGGTGACCTTGTGTGAGACTGTATTTATGCTCCACGTGGGTGAACACTGACAGTTTCAACATAGCAAGAACTCTAATTGACAGATGACATGGGATCACATTCCAGGAGAGATAAAGACTTGAACAGGGTCCTAAAGAGTCAAAAATATTGAGACTTAAGTCCTGGTTCTCCTCAAACTCAGCACTAATAAAACAGTTTCTCCTTGGCACAAAAAAAAAAACACTTTAGCTGCTTCACAGTTTTTAAACTACTGTTGATAATTCAAAGGTCCTCCCCTTCCCTCAGGTTTAGGGGTCTGGGTGTCATCCTCAGTAACACCCCATCATTTCAAGCGCAGTAATTCGGTCTGCATGCGTCCACCTCCGTAACACGAACCGCCTCCGTTCATCCCTCCAGACAATACAGCTGTTCTGGTCCACACGTCTGGATTACTGCACTGCCCTTCTCCTCGGTCTCCCACAAAAGCTGCTTTATAATCTTCAGATGTTCCATGAATCTGCTGTAGGTATTGAAACTAGAACCCGCTCCTTTAAACACATCGCTGCAGCTCTTTAAGTACTTGGTAAATCTCACACGAACTGGAAAATCCTGCTTTTCACTTTTAAATCCGTTCACAATCTTACACCTCAGAATCTTTCTGATCCTTTGCATATTATCCAACCCACCCGTGGTCTTAGGTCTTCATCTTCCAGTCACCTAACTGTTCCCGAGTCCGTCTGATCAACACGGGGCACGAGCTTCCTGCCACTCTGCCCCCCCCCCCACAAATAAACTTCCTGCCCTCTGACAGCACACCTGCTCAAATTGGCCTACAGAGTCTGTTCATATTCATCTTTTGTTGGTTTGATTTTCTGTTTTCAATTTGTTTCATTAATGTATTCCTTTCATTCAGTATGTGTCTTGCAGGGTGACCTTGTGGGATTTGAAAGGCGCCCATAAATAAAACGTATTCTCATCATCACTACTTACTGCTTTCCAACGAAGCAAAGACTGTGAAACTACAATACCAGCTAGATCAGAAGAAAAAATACTGACTGAAACAAACTTCTGTTCAATTTTATAAACACAAGTTAGAAAAAATAATAATCTACAACATAAGCTTTCTAAAAAGCATGGTAATAAAAAATTTATTAGGTGAAAAAGCATCTGGACAAGATGGCAGGAAGTAAACGGTCTAGCAATGTCTAAAGATAACTGCTGCTATGAATTTCATTCTTTAAGAGGCAAACACACCCACACACACACAGAGGCACTCAGAAGTGATCGTACCTCATTGGTCTTAAAACTCCGTCCCTGCATGCCGTGCCTCCAGAAGGCCAGGACACTGTCCTGGAGACAAACTAAAACAAAACAAACCTACTTGTTTACATTTTACAAATAAGCTTTTATTTAGAAAATCTGCAAGAGATGCATTTTTATTTCAGTTCTCTTCATTATTCGGAGGTCATCTTTACTGCTTTGGGTCCAGATGTGGATATAAATACATTTTAGATGCTAAAATGTTTTCCAAGTTTGTTCTGCTTTACCTATAGATTCAATCTGGAAGTTGAAGGTGAGCTCGGCTGATAACTTCCTGCTGGACTTCAGTCGCCCTTGGAGGTTCACTATCTTTATACATCCTGCAAAAAGAGACGAAAAACAGAGGGAACAGCTGAGAAAAACAAGTTGGTAAATGAGGTATAAAAATGGAAGCAGGTGAAGAAAGCTGGATCCCTCACTGTCGAGGCAGACTAGGATGGTGTCTCTCTCCAGCTGAGTGACGTGGATCACACACGTCTGGGGCATGTCTGAGTTTGGGAGGGAAGGAAGGAAGAGAATTAATTAGGTCTTCCTATCGATCCCGCAGAAATCTGCAACATTGACCGCAGCAGAAGCACTCCGCTCTAACCTGACTCTGTGAACCAGGAGGAGGTAGCGTTGGGGTTGACGGTGCAGAACCGGACCACCTGGTTGAGCTCGGTTCCTTTGCTGACCGCCACGCAGATCAGAGGGTAGGTTTGCTCCGGGACCACCAACATCTCAAAGACCTCCAACGGACATGGCAACGGGAAATCAATGGTCTGTAGGGTAAATGAGAAGAAAACAAAGACTTAAATGTTTGTTTTTTTCTGATTCTGTAGCTTGACGCTGGAGAAATGATTACTGTTATTAATATAAAAATAACAGCATTTAACATATTTACAAACGGCCTTAGATAAGTTCACCATGAACAGTAGGAAAACAGAAGAGACTATGAAGCAGTAACCAGTATCAGCTCTAACTTGGTGAGAATTTCTCTGATAATTATCTGCTGTATTCACATATTGGCTCAACTGGACAGCGAGGGGTTGGAAAAATAAAAAAAGTCTAGTCTTAGTTTGGAGAATTGTGTTCTCTAATACAGCTGAAGAAACTTTAATCCACCGTAAAACACAAAAACAGAACTAGAGGCGGCAGAAATGCTTTAATAAAATGAGCCAAAACGCAGCAGACGCACAAAAACGAGGACTTGTGAGGAGAGCAGAACTGACCTTAATGAGCATAAACTTCTGCATGGACTCCACCCACTCCAACAGCATGACACTAGACTGGAAGGCTCCACACAGGTATTTATGGCCTGTGTACGGGTTACGGACTGCCGGGAAACAACACACACTATAAGCGGCTGTGATAGCACTTATTTTACTCTTTATTTCCTGAATCTTTTGGTTGTGAAAACGTCTAAAACAACACCGACCAGCTTGAAATGGTCGAAATTTCAAGCCAGCTTTCAGTCAGTCTTAACGAGACATGAAATAAAAAGAGAAACTCACCAACGCAGCACTTTTGGCACCCTTTAGTGTCTGGAATCTTATTGGACACGGCAAACTTCCTACAGCCAGACCAAAAAAAACCCCATTATAATGCAATGTAATGAGTGACATAAGACAGAAAGAGGGTAAATATATGTGAGTTATTACAATTTAACAGAACAATCGGCCTAAAAGAAAAAGAGAATTTGTAAATAATTTACAGTTTTGATGTCCTGGTTCGTTACCTTGGGATAATCTTATCAGGCAGCTTGTGTGTGGGAATGGCTACTGGGAGCTTCTGTAACTGTCGAGCCTGCTCAAAGAGACCACTCAGACTGTGGGAGTACAGCTGAGAGGCTTTTCCTGTTTAATTTACCAGAAAACAAAAGAAGAGTGGTTGAAATAGTCGTCAAATATTTGTTATGACAATCGCAAAAACCAAATCTCAAAAACATCTATGTAAAATCCAAGTTTAAAACAGCAGAAAAATCACAGCAATCATCTGTTAAATCATTTAAACACAGGTGTTGTCACTCACCAGATATGGAAAGAAGACAGTTGTTCATGACATAAAGCCACGTACACCTCCGAGGGAAGAGCTGCAGGCACATACAGACCTCACTTTGAACTTTTTTAGTTTATTTTTTTAGTTTTCTTTCTAAACCAAGAACAGAACAGAGATTTGTCTTTAAATTGGTCTTTGGTCTCACCTGTTCCATCGTTGTCTCATGAAGCTCATTAAGGTTTAACGTGTAGATTCCCTCCTCGGCTCCAAATATTAAATACTGATCTGAAACCAACAGGTATTTCACATTTACTTCAGGCAAAAGCAAGCAGCTCACATTCAGCAGCCATGTACCATCATTTAAAGAGACAAAGTGGTCGGATTCGAACGTTCCCCGTTTCTCTGTCGGTTACCTCTGGTGTCAGGATTGATCCATGAAGTGGCACAGTGGATCTTGAGTGGACAGCCGTTGAACACCTTGGAGAAACAAGCGCCCATCTGCCCATCAGGACAAAACAAAAAGGGACAGTAAGGAGAGAATTAACTTAGTCTGAGGTCTGAAACACGCTTTCATACACCTGGCTTTTCTGTACACTCCATTGAGCAAAAGGGTGGGGGTGGGGGGGAATCCAAAACTTGTGTTTTTGTTTTAATTATTGTGTTGTGCTGTTTATAAAGCAGCAAATCCTTTCAGTTTCTAACTACATTTATTTACACAAGAAATAAACAACTGAACACTGCTATTAAAGCTCGGTTTGAAAGAAAATGTTAGAAAATTACATGTTTTTCCCATCAAAACCCTGCTGTATGAGTACTCTAAACAGGATTGATTCCTTTTCATTTTCCAAATTTCAGTACAAGAGGCTAATACTTACATGGACTTTGGGTGTTGGGGGGAGACCATTACTGATAGGCTTCTAAAATAGAGATAAAAAAACAACATTAGTAAAACAACAAAAACAACGCAGTAAGCAATCACTCATTCATTTTAGGGGATGTTTATTTTCTGCTACGTCTTCTTTCAACATAAGACGTGTCGAGGATTGTGACGCCTCACTGAAAACATTTAAAGTAGACTGAAAACCTCTGCATTGGCCGCAGATTTCTGCTTATGATCCACCGCCCCCTTCCTTACCGGAACCTCCTTCGTCTTGCTCCGTGTGGGGACACTAGGGGGCATGGTGGACTGCCTCTCTCCTGGACTTTCCCTCTCACCATTGTGGGGAGAGTTCAGCCCATTACCTACAACAGCAACAAGACCACATTTTGGTGAGTCTGGGCGGGCGCGTAGAGGACAGAGTGAACATCAGACACATCGCTGGTTATAATTGGAGCAAGTTGAACCTTACAGATAAAAGACAGAGAGGAGTTAAACGGCAAAAAAGAAAAAAAGAAAAATCTTTGGGAGCAGAGAGAAAGGAGGGGGAGGGAGGGAGGGAGGGAGGGAGCAGGCTAGTAGGAAGAATACAGAGGATCAAATATAGTCATGAGCAATGGAGGGTGTGATTCTGCTAGACACCGGTCAACAAAACAGCCTCTGCACAAACAAGACGACGACGCGTTACAAGCTGCACCAATGGCATGAAAAGACAAAGACTTCGGATCTCCTGAGCGGGCGTGGTTCAAGTGTTGGCAGCTCCGGACGGAGGAGTGACAAGTAAATCATTTGAGCGAATGCCAACAGTTTGACTTGAATTCACTTCATATATTTACATTTTCCTATGAAAAGACATATTTGAAGTTGCAAGAATGGGCTGCTAAGACTCAAACACGCCCCTAAAAACGATCATTTTATCCTTTTGTGTTGTTCTGAAAATTCAGTTTCACTGTCTGAATTATAGACTATTTGAGTTTCTTGTTTCTTGTTAATAATGACTGGCAGAGCAACATCACTGACATCTTAAACAAGCAGCATTACTTTATACTCCACCTCTTTGATTTACATTCATTGACCCGTTTCTTTTAGACTATCAAGGAAAGCACTGCTCAGGGTTTTCATCTTAACCAGCACAGACCAGTGAATGTTTTTTTTTTTTAAAAACAGTCTGCATCCTGACCACAGTGACGCAGAAACCCACAATGCTGCTCAAACGCCAAAATGTCAGTGACAACAAACTTTATCCAACACTTTAAGCAAACTGACAAATTTATAAAACGAGCACAAAAACAAAACAAAATCCCCAAAGAGGAAAAACATTTTTCCCCCCAAAATTTAAGAAGTTTCAAATATTTGATACATCCTCAGAGGCTAACAAAAGCATTAGAAACTGTTTAGATTTGTCAAGACATATTTGTAAAATATGAAATAAAACAAATATCAATTGAATTTTTTAGCAGAAGATCCAGAACTAGATCAATATTTTACTACATGTTCATAATTTTCACTGCATCAATTATAAATTGCACGATCACACGGTTCTGTTTGCGTTCTGACAAGACTACAAGATACTCTGAATTTCTTCTGCTTCCTTCAAAATAAGAGGGGGGGAGGTGTTAGCAGCTTCGGACTTATTGGATTAAAAATTAAAACAGTGAAACTTTAGAAGAGATGAACATACTGAGCAGGAGCTGATAAACAGAAGGAACTTAAAACAAAAAAATTTAAAAAGCATTCTAGTTGTTAATGGATTCATGGAACAAATAAATCAATTAGTCTACAAAGACTGACTAATGGGAGACCACACAACTGGAGGGAACGACAGGGTCTGCGGACAATACCCAGCTACCAATCAGCTGCTCTTACTCTCTTCCTTTTCCTGCTCCTCTTTCACCTCCTTCAGCACCTCCCACGCCTCCTCCAGCTCCTCCTCTGTGTGAGGCGTGTGGAGCCACTCCCAGAAATGCCTAAAGCTCCCATCAGCATCCTCTGGGGCAGAGTTTTCCGCATCTTTGTGCTTCGGGCTGTCGTTACCTAGGCTGCTGCGGCGGTGGGGCGGCAGCTTCGGGGGCGGAGGCCTTGGGGGGACATAAGAGGCCGGCTTGGCGGGGCTCGCCGTCTCCGGCGCCGGACAGCGCTTGATGGTGCCACCTCCACTGTCGTCTTCGGGGTGGGAGTGACTGTCATCTTGTTTAGGTGGCAGTTGCTGTTTGGACGAGGTGAGGGACTTCGGCTGGAGGCAAATAAAGACGAGACAATTTTCTTGTTTCTTTTTTGGAGAAAAATATTGAAAATTTTACAATGTTATTGGAATAAAAGTCACTTCTTCCTACCTTAGGCGGGAGTGGGGGTGGGCCCTTCGGCCTCTTGATAGTGCTTGATTTACTGAAGAATTAGAACGTGAAAAATTAAAAATAAAATAAAAACTGTCAAGGCAAGCCTGACCAAAAACAACATACATTTCATAAACACGTTATTATTGGAGGCTTTGGTTTTAACAGCCATTCAGAGAGATTTTAAGCACTGCTCCAAAAGGACAGCAATGAAATATTCAAGATTTTGATTTCTACACTTCGCTGTTTTAATTCAGAGCTATAAACCCTAAAATATTTTGACATAACTTGTAATAGAAGAGAGAGAAAGTAGTGAAAGCAGGTAAAACCAAAACCTGACAATATTTTATACAGTGACATAAAAAAACTACCCTAAGTGATGATTGAGACATTTCAAACTGAAGTAAGTAAGGCTCTGAGAATGTTTATCAGTTTAACTTACAATTAATATGGTACAGATGGTAATAATAAATGTGTTACTATTTAGCACAAACATATTAAAAATCCAAATAGGTCAAATTGTTCATCTTCTCTGAAGAGACAATATTATATTTTTCTTAGTTTTCTCGAAAACACATTCTGAAAGTCGAATTTGTTGTTTGTTTTTAATTCTTTGTTGTTTGTTTTTAATTACAGAGCCAATAAATCCAAGTTTGACCGCTGACCAGTGCTGAATTCATAGTAACCTATTCCTTGACAACGTGAATTTTAGATTTATTGAGCTACATGATTAAAATGAGATGAGAGGACAAAAATCAGAATGAACAGTTGGAGTGACCCTAAATTAAAACGGGTACAAAGACACCAAAGGGAATAAAGCCGTTTTCACACAATGACCTGTGCAGATGTTCGGGGAGTAAGCTGCTGACTTTTCAGTCGATACTTTCTCACACACGTCATTTTCTGCTGCTCGTGTCTCTGCATCATTATTATTATTATTAGGAGGCATGATGCAATAAAGGTGTGGTGAGGAAACCTCCCTTTCAGGAAGTCAAGAATTGTGACCGAGGCTCCTCTATCACTGTTCCTGTGTTGATCTCAGTGCTTCATGTATTTAAATTATTTACACTGAGTGGCTCAGCAGATACCAGTATGAAACAACTGTTCCGCTCCCTTACAGTAAATGCACCAGAACAGTTCAGTAGTACGAGTGTGTCCAAAACAAAACCAGATCAAATGCTATTCAGAGGTGTGTAATCTCATGTACCACTCCTTCGTAATAGTTCGGGACTTTAGTGCATGTGTGAAAACGACTTAAGTCACAGTGATGCCGTTGAATTCAGGTGTTGACTCTCAGTCTTCCAGGAAATTATGTTCCTACCAAATTAATTCAAAGGCAACTGGACTTTTAAAATTTTTTTTTTTTTTTTTTTCCACTCATTCTCAACAGGAAGTCCAGTTGCCTTCAAATCAGTTTGCCAGAAAACAGTTTACACCACACCGAAACATAAACTGTGAACTTACTAATCCGAAGCCGAGACAGTTTTCAATTACAGTAAAAGTTTTAAATGTGAGTGGTAAGAAGACACCAAAACTGCAAACCTTATCAGTACCAACTAAAATGTTACTGATACAGTTTACACAGCTATAGTGAATAAAGGTCCCAATGTGGGTGGTAAGAAGACACCTACAGGTGCAAAAAATGCTAAAAAAAAAAAAAATGAAAAAGGAAGTAGCAAGACCTGTAGAACACCATTTATTGATCCCATCCCTTTGAGTTAAGGGTTCAGGATGGAAAAGGAACTTGTATGTTACCATTTTTAGGAGAAAGCTTGTTACTGGTCCAAATTTAGCAGAAACTTTAAAAAGCTGTGTGTGTCTGTTAACTCATCTGAAATGTTATGTGCTCCCAAACACAATGTTAGTCCTTCGCAACGATAGATTGTTTTTACTGCTTGATTTTCTTATTTATCCATCAAAACGCTGCATGCTCTGCAACAACAAGCTCGTACCCATTGAATCCAACAATATGAAAAGCACAGAATCCCTTACTGGCTGTGGTGAAAAAAAATAAAAAAATAAAAAAATAAATAAATGTGTTGTCGAGAAACATTTTGGCCTAAGACAGAAATTTGTGTTTTACGCAATAAGTGAAATGGCTGGATGCCAGACCTAGATTTCCTTTTTTTTTTTTTTTTTTTTTTTAAATGGTAGAGGTAGGAGAAGACAACACACACACACATACACACAGCAAGGAAGCACACAGATGGCAATGATAGAGGAGAACAAAGTAATAGAGGAAGATGACACTGTCACGAGGACCAGATACAGAAGCAATAGAACTAATTTTGTTGTTTAGAGTGAAACTTTAAGGCTACTACATGCAAGAATTAGTACTGTAGCTTACATCCTACTAAAGAGTAATATTAATGCTGTAATTTGTGGCCCCTCTCAGATCTAAAGCCAGCTGATATTTTTTCGATTACACCTTTTCTTTGGATCGGCAGTTTATAGACAGAAAGACGAAGTGTAAACAGCATGCAAGGCCTCTTTGTGAGTTTGCAGCTTCAGGATGTTAGCAGGCTGGTGTAGACTCTCAGTCGTCCAGGACATGGCAAATCCAAAAAAAGACTTTTTTTTTTTTTTGGAGAATGTTAGTAGCTTTAAAAGTTCACATCAGGCAGCAGCAACAGTGTGAAAAACGCACACAAAGAGGTAAACACACACAAACACAGGTGGCATATGTGGCGTGATGGTCGGCGTGCTGCACGGAGATGCGTGGATGAAACTGTGGCAAATACGGAAAGCCTTCCTCCATGTTTCCTCCTCATCCTCATCTTTTCCCCTTTTAGAAATAAGGGAGGGCCGCGCGAGGGAAAATGAAAAATAGATGTGGAGACATGGAAGGAGAGGCTTCCAGCTTCTGAGACTGAGAGGGAACTTACTGAGTGTGAGTTTCATCATCATCTGCACCATCATCATCCTCATCCTCATCATCCCCTAAGTGTGCCACATGGCCCCTGGGAGAGGAGGGGAAAGACAGGGGGGGGAGAGTTTGGACAGAAAGGAAAAGCGAAGAAGAGTTTTTTTTTGCAGTGGGAAGAGAGAGAGAGAGAAAGAGAGAGAGAGAGAAAAAAAGTGTGGGGAGAGAATAAGGGGGTAGAGAGGAGCAAGCAAAGATGATGGGAGAGGACAACAGGAGGAAGAGGATGGAGCCAGAGGGAGGAGGGGGAGGGAGAGCTGAGTAAAGCTCGGTTCACAAACTACCTCTGTTATCTTAACCCGGGGCAGACCTGAAAGGGCTGAACAGATTCTAGTTCTACTATAATTTATACTCTGTAAACTCACAACTATTGGCCTTTTTGACCGCAAAGAGAACCACATCTTCTTATACAACAAACATGTACCGTAAATCAATTATCACATATAGTCTGAGATTATCTTTTCAACTTAAATGCCGTTTTTATTGGTCAACAGCTGTGGATAAAACCTCGAGTGATTAAGCTGTTTTTTATGCTGGGGAGAAAGACTAACCCACAAATATGTGGCTTTTGAGTGCAGCAGGAAAGTGTTTAATCAGCACTAAGTCCCATACTGAATAAATCTTTAGCAGACGTGGATATCTACTGAAATTAGCTTTAAACACCACTCATGGTAACAATACCCCAGTGCACAGGCAATTCTTTTAACGTAGGTGCTGCAGGATGTAAAGGTCAAATTTAACCAACTAATTTTCTAAAGCTGTGGTCCACCTCTGGCTGCATGACACAGCATAATGTTATCTCCTCGTGTTATTGTAGCTTAAAGGCTTGGATCCTTGGAGAGTAGCCATCAGACACAGGTTTACTGTGTATCTGTAGTCCCCAAACTACTGAGAAAACCATACAGCTAAGGACAGTGGGAAAATAATTTAATTTGATGTTTTTAGAATCTATATTTTAAATCTATTTAAATGTGCCACTCTAGGTGTAAACATTGAAATAATTACCAGTATTAACACTAAATCTTTCATTTAGATAGGACAGATAGTTTGTTTTAAAATAGAGGTTTCATTTTAATAGCACCAAAGGCCAATTTATATTTATCCTTCCATGTGAAGGACTACATTCCAGTAGATTAGCGTTTACAGAGAGACTCCAGAGTCTTCAGCAGGTTTTAGACACACAATGAATATGCTAATACAATGAAGCCTCTATTTCCACCTCTATTGCTTGCCATTACTCTCTCATATTGACAAAACAGATTTTTTTTCCAACATGAACTTAAATAGCACAACAGTGTTATGTAATCTGAGGGGTGACGAAACTGTTTTGTGCAGCTTGCCCTATCCATTATTTAAAAAAAAACACAAACTGTTGTAAAAGTTGTTTGAAAGCACAACTGCAACCAGGCATGTGGGCTAATTTGTGCATGAAATGGAGCAGTACTTACAAATGCCAATTTTTGTATTTAAACCAATAAACATGATAATACTGATGGGAAAACAGTTTGTTTTCTCACAATAACTTCAAGCCGTAGTCCTGGATGTAAGCGGTTCTAGACCAGCAATCAGTCTTTCTGGCCAAGAGTCAGTTCTACAAAGTCACTGAACCGGGCTGAAACTGCCTCAATCCAAAGGGGCTTTTATTTTCTGTCACTACATTAATACTGTATTTACCGTGAAAGACAAGTCTATACAAAAAACAAGACAGGAGCTGTATCTTACCTAATAAGCCACAAACTAGAAAAATGACCATTTGAAACACGAATGAACACATAAAAATTTTACAGACTGACAGAGCCCCTGTTTTAATCTTCAGCTAATAAAAGGAAAAAAACAAACAATAAAACCAGTTAACTGAAAATGCAGACACTTTTTAGGAGTGTTGCCAGACAGAAAACTTTCTTTAGATTCTCAGTCATCCAGGACATAATGACTTTCATTAAAAAACAAAGCCGCGGCTTTAACACAAGGTGGATTTGCAGGGGGAAGAAAAATGCTCATTTTGGCAACGGCAACAAGAGAATCTTAGCTTTTTTAACTCTCTAATCTTTAGACATTTTAATTATGCACATAAGAAAGCCATAAATCATAAAGCGCATAAATAATAATCATCTTTAGAGCAAATCCATATTTTCAACAGACTTGCCAAAATAGATGTAAAAAACTTGCTGCGTCTTTACAAAAATAAACTGTCAGTGCATGTATGTGAATGCACAGGGACGTGTGTGTGTGTGTGTGAGCCATGCTTTCTGCAAGAAGCTCTTAAGCACCACTGCATTCTCCTGATTCCATCAAAGCACAGAGCAAGCCCCAGCAGAAAAACAAAACAGCGGACCCTAAAACGCTGCGAGCCATGACAGCCTGAAGTCATTACGACAGCATTAGTGGTGCGTGATTGGCACGATTAGTCCTGCCGTTAAATGATTGGCTGATGAGTGAGTTTAGTTAAAACTCCGGCAGATCGAGACGTCGGTCGATGGAGATGCAAAAAACGGTCCAACTCACCTCTGCTGAAGCTCCTCCTCCACAGATTTAAGAAGGCTCCTGTTTGCGGAGCAAATGGAGAATAAATGACATATAGAATGCGATACAATGAATAAGACAAAAGTAAAATAAATACCCTTATCAAACCTATTTGCTGCGGATGAAAAAATTCGGGTAATAAAAAGCGCTTTTCTGCTTGCACACAGAAAGCTGCACTCAAACAAACGGCTTCGAAAATACTCCACAGTCTTAATGATAAATAAATCATGAAGCGTAAAGCAAGAAAACTTTTTATTCCTGATGGCCAATTAACCAATTAAAAAAAAAAAAAAAGCACTTGGATTTGTCTAACTGCCAATTAAGGAGGCGCAGCTGTAAAGAAGAAACAGAAGAAGTGAGACTTACTTGTTTTCTCCCAACAGATTGGATGAATTATGGCCATACTCCAACTGCAAATCCTAAAAGACAAACACTGCTTAAGTACATTGCTACTGTATAATACAAGGGACTCGTTTACACATTAGCTATGTATTTCGTTTACTGATGAACTTAAAAAATGCTAATGATAGCAATTAAAAATGTCCTTAACAGCCGAATTATCAGAGACTGTCGCTGCAGCAGCCTGCTGGAAGTTAAACAGGAACTAAATTACCACCTTGGAATCATAAAGTTTTACATCTGTGAGCTCAGAGGTTTGGAGAAACTGACTCCAAATTGAATACATTATATTTGAAATAATTATTGTTTATTATTAAAATCTTTAAAACAGCAAACGAAGGCAAGAATTCACCCAAGAAGTATTAATTCTGATCAACAAAATATAAACAGCAGCAATAATTTACAATCATGAGAGATAAAATACGTTTTTTTTTATTGCATTTGCAACATCCGGTTCCTGTTAAAAGGGGAATTCTTATTTTATCTTACTCAATAGGTGACTAAGTAGAAAAGTTATTTTTAAATGTTATGTCTAGTGAAAATGTAAGTTTATAATAGATTTAGTAATTGTGAAATTTTTGGGGAAGCAATGAGTTTTAAGTTTGATTGCAAACAACTTCTGCATTTTAAATCTGCTAGCTAAAGAGTGAAAACATCTTTAATATTTTACAACAAAAAGTTATTAAAATGTGTGTTTAGTTTATCCGTTTGATCAAATTACAGGACGCACGCAGCCCAACGATGTACAACTGACGACAAGATTAGTGTTTCCTGTTATCAAAGAAGTTGGCTGATTTTCAGGGTTTTCCCCTGACGTCATCACAGAAGAGGGGTCAGAAAAAAGCATCCAGAGATTCGGAGGCTTCAGTCTTTTCTCACTGAATGTTATGAGCCAATAAGAAAACCTGTTATATCCAATAAGACTTAGCTTGGAGAACCACAGCTAGTTTCTAAAAAACAAAGTAAAGTAGACGAAAAATAAACACTTCAGCTAATTTTCTTTCACAAAAAAAAGAAACAACTTATAATTCCAAGGTGGCAAAATATAAATATTTGCAGTCAAAATTAATTGTCGTCAAAAGCTGTAGCCTTTTTTGTAGCCATTCGCTGCAGTCAAAGCAATCAGTCAATCCACGAGCAACCTTTTTGACTACAAATAATAGAAAGTGGGAATTATTTCACAATAAAAAACAAACAAAAAATAGGCAGTTAAAAAAACTCAATAAAAGAGCTTTGCTGATATCTGAAAGGAGTTCTATCAAACTGAGGGCATGCAGGTTATAAATATGTTTTTTATTTAACTATATTACATTTTAGGAATAATCTATATGACTGTAAAGTACTCCTGTTAGGAGCAGGTTTTCCATGCTTTGAAGCATAAGAATGGTTTGTTAGTCAGATCTGCTGATGACTGCAGTGAACAAAGCGGGTTCTAAACAACAAATTTGTCTGTAATTTAGTTTTACGTTTCTCTTAAAATCACCCCGATCAGGTGATGTTCCTTTAGCATCCTTCTGACTGATGTGAAGTCACCTGGGTTTGACATTTGCTACGTAAAACCTCAACGTGAGAACATAACTGCGTCACAGGAACATTTTATGAGACAGAAACAAAGGCAAGAAGCATGCGACAGAAGACTCGTGTTCTGAAAGGGAACACAAAAATACGAATGGGGGAAAAAAGGTTCAATGGCTATGGTGAGGAACAGAGTATAAGAAGTTAGAAAAAGATTAATATTTGGATTACAATAGAAGGAATACGAAACAGTCTGTAAACAGAAATATTAGATATGTATCAAACAACACGACAGAGCAAACACTGAAACATTAAATGCATGTGCTGCTTTTGGCCTTTCTGGTTGCAGCTCAGTAATTTTAGCTGACCTCCAACCTTCCTCTGCACGCTGGTTAAAGTGTGCGTCACATGTAGAACAGAAAAAAACCAACAACATTTTCACAATGACAACTACGGCAGCGGTTAGTGAGGCAGGAGTCGGAAAAGAAGTGGACAGTGCAGACCAGAAAACACGGACCAACCATGTGAGAGTTAAAAATGATGCTGGGCAATGTGCAGCTTCAAGAGTCAGACTGAACGAACGACAAGACAACAACAGCTCAGAAAAAAACAATCCTTTTTATGACTGATTATGATGAGCAAAAGGAGAGTGAGAAAGAGCAGGGAAAGAGATGGGGGAAAAAAAACAAAGAGAAAGCGGCTAATATACTGATAGACTGATAGACGGATAGACGAATGAGGCAGATACAGAGGGAGTACTACCAGATTAGATCTCGCAGTATAGTAGAGCTCCTCAACACAGTCCAGATAGGGCTCAGAATCACACTGGTCAGCAAGACAGAGCGAGAGAGACCTTCGTTAATACATGAACCTGAACTAACGTAGGAAACAGGGAGGAACAGATATACAGGGGCAAGAGAGAGGATAACAGGTGATGATTTAAAACCAAAGGAAAAGGCTCAGAAGTAACCGGATCAGCGAGACAGGAGAAGGTCTGAGGATATTAAAGTGAAAAAAAAAAAACAAGAAGGCAGACAGGAATGGACGTGTGGAGATGGTAGTTAAAAATGAGAAAAACCCAAGGAGGAGACATGTCATTGAAATCCACAAAAGTATCAAAAGCATGTTGAAAATACAAAACGAATGGAGGGTAGTTTTTCTTTTAGAGAACAAGTGAGTTAAATCGTGCCAACCATCTTACGCCAGCTGTATATTTCTGATATAAGCTCAGCTTTATGTCCCATATCACACACGAGGATCATTGAAATGGCATTTTACCAATTCTATGATTATTTGTTTAAAATGGTCTTTTTTAACAAAAAAAATAGTATATGCTAGTAATCATTTTGTCTACAGAAGATTGTGTTCTTTATAATCTAGTAAAATATAAATGTAGTAAAGGCTTTTTTAACTTTAGAATGAAATAAATAGCTCCATTAAGTGAATGAATCCCAGAGAAGACAGCTGAAATAAACCAACAAAACTATATGTTGTTTAATTACCTTTAATTAGTGGGCAAAATCTGAAGCAAAGTGATAAATCTGATCTAACATGAACTGGTAATGTTGACTAAACAGCACAAAGGAAGGTGAGGCTTTGAATTGATGTTAAGTGGATTTTCTCAGCAGACCAGAATAGAGAGAACAGTGGAAAAAAAAAAAGTGTATCAAAAAGCTGAAAATGTGGAAGGAAGTGAGGAGAAGAAGGATGAACACATCGTTACTGTGCTTGAACCTTTACCATTCGATCTGTCTACTGAAAAACACATTTTCTCCAGCTTTTAAAGTAAGACTTAAAAAAAATAAAGCTTTAATTTCTTTAATTTCTTTTTTTTTGGGGGGGCGGAATCAGGCTCGTCTGTATCACCAAACTGAGACGTCCCTTAAAAGGGATCTGTGTTATGCTTTTCAAAATCTTTTTCGATGAGGAAAATAATCAACCTCAAACCAAGAATGTGAGCCCTGCAGTCAAATAGAAGGAAGCAGAGAAAAAGAGCCCAAAAAGACCCAGATTCTTGGAAAAGATCCCTGCGATCAAAACTCAGCTAATGTTAAGATTAGCTGTTAGCTTTATCAGATATTTGCTTTTTTTCTTTTCTTTTTAAAAACAGCCCATCCAATTTTAACCAATCTGTAGCAGATCTTTATTGAGGCTTTTTTTTAGAGGAATATGTAATCAAATGAAAATCTCTCATTAAATTGCTTTTAATTCCTCTTTTTTTCTCAACTTTTCTCGCATTTTATAAACCAAAATAAGCATGTGGATAGACATCAAGTCTGGTTCAATGCACACTGACAACAACAATAATTAGTCAAGTGCTTTCTGTTACTGGGTGGTGAAGTTACAGCCACACAAACCTAATCTCACCTGCATACGTACGACTGCGCACACGCCTAATTACTCACCGGCTCGTGATGAGGTTCCGTCTCCTTTCTCAAAATGGGATCAAACTTGACTTGTCCAACTGCGACGAGTCAAAGAGGAAGACAGAAACATGAGATGAAGAGACGTGCGAAGACTGAGGTGGTCGACTCTGAAAGCAGAGACGCCGGTGGCGGGGGGACTCACAGTTAATCTCGGACAGGGTCTTTCCTTCTCGGGTGCTCCTGCTGGTGGAACGGATACGATGAGGAACAGAGACCGGAGACTGGAAGAGGAGAGAAGCACGGAGGAAGTCAAATAGCTGTTCAAAGCTTATACACAGTGAAGCAGTTTACACCAGACTTGAGGAGATTACAATTGATCAAATTAAAAAAACAACAACTTAAGCCCTCTGCTATTTCCTGTGGGGCTGGATTTTTATGACACAGCAAAACAGGCAGCTGCACACTGCAACAGAACGAGCAAAACATAGCAACCCAGTCACAGGCAAACATAATCCTTTCCTGGCAGCAACATCAACTTCTCCTTCTTGTGTAGAGAAATCCAAGGCTCAGCAAACTGAAATGTTTCTCTCCTACACCCAAGATGCTTATAAATTTACTCATTTCTTATCAAACGGCTAAAACACACAGCAACCCCACACCATGCTTATAGTTCCAGAGATGACAAACCAAAACCACAAATATTCTACCTTTAATCTTTTCTCAACTAGATACGCCAATAAAAATATTTTATCACATTAAAACAGTGGTTAAAAACTTGTTTTAAATCAGTAAATGTAGTTGAAAGTGGCTTCCATAACTACATTATCTGATAGTTCCCCACTCTTTTCTACATTCATTCTTGATGCTGCGCTTCCACTAAATGGAGAGTTTGAATCTTTCAGGCAGCTGGAGGAGATTTACTTTGTCACCAGTGTTTAATTTTAAGCATCAACATTTGGGCTGTAGTTTTCATGACATGAGCTTGTGCAAACAAACAAACAGCAATTTTGAAAATCTTTGGTTGCAGACAGTTTCGTCCTGGATGTAGTGCAACAATGTGGTACTTTGGAAGCCATCTTTAAAGACGGACGTTACTTCATCATCTCTGCTGCTGTCGGGGAACAGCAGAATCTCACTGATGTTGTCATGGTGAGGACTGTAAATAATACTTTTACGCTCTCTGACAAACATAAAATCAATAAAATTTCAGACCAGCTGGACTATGCAAATAAAGGCTTTTGAAATTAGGACGTAAATTTGAAATTTCACTGCAATTTGAAGGAGTTTGAAATACTTTGCTTAATTGACAAATTAATTAAATTTCAGAAGGAACCAATACTGTTATTATAATGCTTCTGAATATGCAGCTGCATACAATCACCTGATACCCACGTCTGCACAAAAACATGAACATTAAAATACAAGACCTCCCTGGAATGTTGAACTAATTATGCAACTGCTTTGGTAATCCATCAACTGTCTGTATGTCACATACCAACGCCAACTTCCATGACAACACCAGCAGACACTGAACAGAATGGAAATTCACTCTCTGTTCATTCAGTTCGCTCGTCCCGCTCAGAAATAAAAATAAAACGAAGACAGGGCGGTTTGTGTTAGGATGAAATCACTGCAGCCGACACAAGTACCTTCCTACGAGCTGCAAAACGGGGTGCACGTCGAGCACCGGGGCTTATGGGGAGGAAATGGCCTCTGTACTTAAACTGAAGAAGAGGAGGTAGGGGATGAGGGGTGGAGATGAGAGGGCAAGAGGAAAAGAGGGAAAGACGGAAGGAGCAGGAGGAAATATGAGGAGGAGAGAGAGGTGCTACAAGAGGGAAAAAGAGGAAGAAACCCAAGAGAAGTGAAGCGAGAAATAAACAGGAGAAAGGAGGTGAAAGAAGAAAGAGAAAAAAACAGGATGGAGAGAGGGGATAAAAAGCAAAAAATAAGGTGTGTGAACCAGAGTAAGGAGGGCGAGCAGAGAGGATATGAAGGCTGATGGAGGGACAAGAAGGTCACTGAAAACAGGAGGATACAATTTGAGAGGGGAGACAAAAACCCCAGCAAAACTCAATCACTTCTCTGCCGACATGCTGGATAACACTTTAGCTTTTCCGACAGATAACCAGGAAGAGGTCAAATGTTACCTCAGGTTCAGGGTCGTCATCGTCCAGGTCGTTGAATGTGCTGTGGTCGGGGTTGCTGGCCTTGTCCAGCAGCTCGATGGCGAGCGTCCTGCTGAGAGGCTGCGACACGAACGGATGCTGGAAGACAAACAGGACAGGGAGTCAATCTAAATCATGCTTAGAGGTGACCAGTGGCAAAATCTTAAAAATCATACAATGCCACTAATTTTATTAATAATAATTTATCTCTACCCTCTGTTATTACTGTCATTTTTATGCAAAAGTCAGTATGTTATAAGAAAATATTTTGCCTTACACCTGATATGACTAAACTAAATCATATAACAGTTTAAATGCATATAGAGCATTTAAAGATAAGCTGTATTCTCCAAGCAGAGCAGAGAAAATAAATCAATAACAAACAAATAAATTCTACTGCATCATAAAATGGTTGTTTGTTTTAAAAGACTAGAAATATCTTGCTTCAGTCCTCACCTGCAGCAGTTTCTCAGCCGTGGGCCTCTTCTTTGGGTTCTTGGTTAGAGCTAGTTTGACAAAATGGTGGAAATTATTTGTCCTGTTTGGTAAAGAGGAAGAGAGAGAGAAGACACAATGAACAAAGGAGTTAATTTCTGGACCTTGAGAGGAAGCATCGAGCAGCTCCTTTGGCCAACACATCAGACAAACCAAGCACAGACAACTTGTAGTCTTACCATTTGATTTTATCTTTCAACTTAGGAGGCTGAAAGTTACTCTTGGTCATTAGGAACAGAGCCCTGGAGAGGACAGAGAGAAAACATACCACTTCAGATCTTTACAGAGGAGCTGTGCTTGGCAGCTGTTTAAAAAAGGAACCGCATACAGAGTCAAGGTAACAAGAACATGCTTTAAATTCTCCGTTTTAAGTACAAATACATAAAAAAAAACATTATTTTGCAATGAATCTTTAAAACTAGGTAAACACTCTCAGATGAACAATTTATGGCAATTTACACTGTTCAATTATTTATTTACCAAGAAGCCAAGCCAAGGTGAAAAAGCAGTGTGTGAAACTTAAGTTGACCCTTCTGGCCTCCACAGAAATTGAAAAATAAAGTGGCAACTGGAGCTGCAACTAATGACTATTTTGATAGCCGATTAGTCACTGACTACTTAAACGATTAGTCAACTAATCGGATGATGAATCACATAATTATATATAACTCCAGATGTCCGATGTGCCTCCTCTTTGAATGCTCGTGCATCACAGAAGTGCTGCCATGATATGTGAGATCCGCTTTGCCAATGTTGCAGATGAGTTGATTTTTTCCTTTCATTAAGAGTGAAATCGTCCCAAGCCTTGGATTGTTTAGCACACTGTGTTGTTTCACCAGTAGCCAACATGACTTAACATGCTGCTGAATGCTACTGTGCATATGTGAAGCTCGCCAGAGATAGACGGACAGGAAGACGTCTCACTCCGTTTAAAAGAAAAACAAAAAACATCGGTAATAAAAAAACGACTATTAACAACAAAAAACTTCGATTTTTATTGTCGATTATTATCGATAATGTCCACTAATCATTGCAGCCCTAGTGGCAACCAGATGATGATGATCAAATACATTGATTGTCTAATCAACAGTAAATGTGACAACTTTCTATAAAAGCAGAAGTTGTGATTGTTTGCTGGTCTGTATGTTTTTATTTGTTGTTGCCCGTCAGTCTGGGAAAGTTGATGAAACCATTTCCAAACAGTTTGGAGTCCATCGTTCTACAGTGGGAAGATTATTTATAAGTGGAAAACACCAAAAACACTTCAGCACCACTTCTGCATTTTCGTTTCGTTTCATTAAATAACTACTGACACGAAATATTGTCATTTGTTGTTTACCTGAGGTTGGATTAACTTTACACTAATGGTAACTGTAAGGACCAGCTGATATAGATGTATTTATATTCATGCCCAGATGCGTAAAACATTATATTTTTTAAAAAGGTGAAATGTCTTTTTATAACGGTTCTACTCCTGTCAATGCAACATTTAGAAAACAAATGCTCTTCAATGTTATACAGTTTCTTACTAGAAGGTATCAGTAGTAAAACGTAAAAATGCAATAAAAGAGGATTCAAGTCTATAATCTCTCATCAATATAAATTGAATTAAGTCCACCAGCATTTTTACAGGACACAGTTTCTGCTTCAGCATTTTTTTTTATTGCCCTGTATCATCACACTACCAGGGGCCATGCTGACACCTAATAACCCGGCTCACACACTGTTAACTCTACCTCATTGGGTGCAGGTCAAACATGGGTGGCTGTAGCTCTGCTAGCTCGATTGCAGTAATACCCACGGCCCAGATATCACACAGCTGATTGTAGCCTCCCTTCCTCTCAACCGCTGCTACCTCCGGAGCCATCCTAGATAACAGGAGAGAGAGAAACAGTAGATGAGAAAGCGATAATGCCGAAGGCGCGCACAAGATGATTATGATCGAGAAGCTAAACAGCTACTCTATTGTTCCTTTTGTACCGCTAATAATATAAAATCCTTGTTTATCTGCACCAAAAACACAACAATGGTATGAGTAAAACCTACTGACAACACATCCTGAATTACTCCAACAGAATAACCCACTAAATATCAAATAGTTTCATTCCTGCATATTAACCTAACCGACTATAGAAGTCCTAGGATGTTGTAGTTTAAACATTCACTGGACCTACATGGATACCTGCATGACACGTGAAAGGAGGTGACACTCACCAGTAAGGCGTTCCAATGAATGACTTCCTTTTGGCGAGAGTTGCTGTGATCTGGGCCGATACACCAAAGTCAGCTTTGAAGAGAAGAAGGAAAGCATTAGTAAGATAAAGAAAAAAAACTAAACCCAAGCCAGCAAATGAGGCCAATCAGATATGGTACAGGTATTTCACAGAAGAATGTCATTTTTTTGGAGACAGTGTTTTCCTCTCACCTAGTTTAATATAGCCGTTGTCTGTCAGGAGGATGTTAGCTCCCTGTAAAAGACGAAACAAACCACATATTAGCACCAAACACAAAATGCGCCATGTATCAATTTCAGTTTAATCTTCTTAGAAACATTTTTAACATGAACGAACATGGCGTTGAGCTCTGATTTGACGTACTTTAAATTAACCAAGATGCTTTAGCCAAATGCAACCAATATTTATGTTTGAAACGGTGTCAAAAATAGGGATTAATTTAGCTTACATACAAGATTTCTTTTTTTGGTACCCATCTTTAAATAATACAAAGGTGATAAAAACAATACACATACAGTATAATGCCAGGGTAAACAAAAAAAAATTTAAATCTAGGAGTTTTCATGAGATGCCTCTTCTATACACATTTGTCAAGACTCACCTTGATGTCTCTGTGCATTTTGCCTTTACTGTGTAGGTAATATAAACCCTGTGAAGAGAAATATGCAGCTGCTGGTGTTATTGGCCCTTTGGCTCTTATTGTTGTGTATACAAAAAAGGTCACAATAATAAAAGTTATGCAACTAAAAATTCAGTTTAGGTTATCATTTCTACCTAAAATTTGTTGGTCTAAGTAAAATAAATAAATAAAATGTTTAAGAAATAGGATGATTTCAAATGACAGTGATGTACAATACTCATACTTTGTATAGTTTCTTCTTAAACAGACTTTCCTTTTTAACTTAGTATTTGCATATTTTTAAATTGCACACAGCTTGATTTTATGAAGCAGTAAACTTGAAACAATATCAAATAGCCTAAAGCTCTTAAATTAATGACCATTTATGATCTTTTGGTGTCATCATTGCAACAAACAGTCACCTCCTGACAGGACATGCATATAAATAACAACTTATTTCTGCTGTGTGGTACAAAATTAAAAAAAAATGGTAGTAATTACATAAAACACAAGGAAATATGATTTTAGAGATTTAGGAACTGTTGTTTAGAAGTGGCATGCAGGTGTTGCACTACCACAATAAAACAATGGGGAAAAAGGAAATTAAATGGAAAGATCTGGTAACCAAAGGAAACATCTTAATCATCTACTTCGAGTCATATCTGAGTATCCTGTTTGATTGGACAGTCCCATAAACCTCCACCCACAAAAGGTGTTCTGTTTTCCCTAATTTCTCAGAAAAAGCTGAAATAGTATCACTCCACAAGAAGGGAGCGGTACATACACCTCCTTGGTTTGAGGAATAGAGGCCATACTGTTGAGTGTTTGGTGTCTGGAAACAGTTTGTACAATTTCTTTTTAAATTTAGGAGGCATTATTTTATAATACGTTTCTTTTATTAATATTAAATCTTTGCTTCTTCGAATAAAATTAGTACATCCTTCTCATCCTATTCAGGAAAAAAACCCAGTTTATATAAAATATGGCACTAAACAGAAAAAATCCTGCCCTAAAGTAAGGACAAGCCTCACAAATATTCAACTTCTTTCACAAAAATAGAGTGTTTACAATGTATACAGCACCTGCAGGGTCTCCCGTGACATGTAGGCTATCTGAGACTCTGACAAAGGCCCAGTTACTGTCGGAGAGAAGCAGGAAAGAAGAGGAATAAATGAGGAAACTCAAACTAACTCAATAAGGATCTCAGTTAACTGTGTTTCTGTTTGGTTGCATGTTGCTCTCACCGTGATAAATATCCTGCAGAGAACCTCCTCCACAATACTCCATGCTGATCCATAACTTATCTCTCCTAAACAAACAAACAAAACAAACTGTGTGAGTACACCTAAACATATAGTCAACAAATCTCAGATATATTACTTCACGCTTCTGTAACAGTCAGATCATCTCTTTTTTGCTTTACACAATAAAACGGCCTTTTATATCATCGGCATTCAGCTAAATAACAGCCGCAAGCACATATTGCACATCTGACACACACATCCACACACTTACCGGAGATAACTGCCAAAATAGGCAACAATGTTAGAGTGCTTACAGTCCTTCATCATCAAGATCTCCTGCTGGACGACAGCAAAGTCCTCACCTACGGTCAAAACACGGACAAACACACATCATTAAAGCAGGAATTTCTGATTTGCCTCAACCTTTTTCTTACTACATACAGAACAACAAAGAAAAGAGAGATTTTTATCATTTAGTTGTGTACCAGAGAGCCTAACTGCAGTTTAGTTCAGTTTAAATTATTCAGCAATTAACACAGATATGTTTCTAAAGAAAACTAGAAGAGGGAGAGCACACGAGGAAAACAACCAGCGGGGTGCAGGAGGACCAGAGGTAATGCTGTAAAATAAAGAGTCAAGACTGGTGAATTTTAGGGACAAAAAAGGGAACAAAGTAATAGAAAGCAGAGGTAACTCACCCGGTTCCAGTTTGATGACTTTGATAGCAGCCAGCTCTCCTGTGTTTACATTCCGAGCCTGAAAGAACGAAAAGAAGGGAACTGATCGGTGGGTCTGAAACACGCTGGGAACGCTTGTCACGAGTCGACTCGAAAACATCAAATGAAGTTACCAAATGTGCAACTTATTTCCATTTTTGTCTCAACACCAGATGCTGGTTGCTTTTATAGACATAATCAGTAACAACTGTGATAATCCACAAATACATAAAAAAACCAAAACATTAAAACATTTAACACAACAGGTGTAGCTGGCTCAGTGTTTGCTGGAAAGCATTGAATCTCAGATACTAAAAAGCATATTCCTGTTGAATTATGTCTCAAGAGAGAACCCCTCCCCCCCAAACAGAACTGTAAAAGACCCACACAGAAGATGGAAAAATCATCACAGGATGAGATACTAAACCCTGTAGACTTAATGTGGTCATTTTGTTTTATTGTCTCTAACTTTGTATTTTCTTTTCTCTCCACCTCCTTCAAAATGTCAGCTAAGACAGACTATATCAGCAATGTCTTCTTAGAGAATAAATGGATGTTCCAAATATTACCAGGAGTATTTTAAATACATATCCCATGCATTGGCTGCCAATTTAAGGCAAATTCCACACAAAACTCTGTAAAACAGATCGTCTGGTGAGCGGGTGTGATGACAGATAAATATGTAAGCTTTAACAAGTAAAGGTTTTCCCTTTACTTAAATGTGAAAATAAGGAAGGACATGATGACAGAACACAGAGGATGACTTTTTCTAAGAATAGTGAACCATTTTTACACTTTGGAGCAGTGCCAGAGGAGGGAAAAAGAGGAATTATATATAAAGAACATAAATAAAAGATGGTCTTTCAGAGGAGACGTGAATCGCCTGCTTCTTTTAGACCGTGCATGTGGGTGTGACTGCGTAGCGCTGCAGGAATATGCACCATAGGGTGAAAAAGATATGAAATGATGAAATCTTCCAGAAAGACTGAGAATTAAAAGCCTCCATAAAGAGTCTGGGAGCAATGTGTCAGGGCTCAGATTCATTTGAGAATCTCTACACCAGATAAGGAGAAGGAAGGAGACACCTCCCATCCATCCAGGCTCTGGCTGCATCCTCGTCTGATTGTTTATCCAGCATCAGCCAGAGGGAAACAGATATTCCACATTCAGGTCCGGCAGCTTTGAGAGGAACTTACAGGCAAACATTTGTATTTCACACCTTCAGTTTTATTTACATTTTCTTTGTGTTTGACAAAGTAATGCAAAATGTGCTGGTAAAGATGAACGGTAACAGCCCCCATAGCTGAAGGGAAAACAAAACAAAACAAAAAAAACTGGTACAAGCAGCATCTAAAACTTCACCAGCAAGACCCTGGAGTACTTCCTACAGGTGTCCACTGCATTCACCCCAAAACAAGGACAAGACTTAGCAAAATTAAGAACAAGACTAGTAAGAACAGAAAGAAAAAGACTGATTTTTAGATTGATATTCGAGTAAGAAGGTTGAACAGGAGCAAAACGGGGAAATGACGGAGGCTAACTCACACCAAAACTAAGCTGTGGGATGGGGTGAGACACAAAGAGCTGCAAAGAGAAAAGACTGAAGTGACAGAAGCAGTGTGGAGAGCAGAGACAGTGTGTCTTCAGTCAGCAGACAGGGCAGAGATTACTCATATCGGTCAGTCACTGTCAGTCACAACAGCACACAGCCAGGCGAGTATCTCTCGCTCTCTTTTCCCCCTTTTTCAAGATGGAAAATAAAAACGCTCAAGCGCAAATAAAAAGCTGAAGACCTAGCATTTCTTGAAGGAATGCATATTGCCCACTACCGTTCATGCCAAACTTTTAAATAGAGTTCATCTTATGCTAAAAAAAGGCAGAGTTGTAACCATTTTGGACAATCTCATGTAATATCGTGAGATGTATGTGTCCAGAATGACTCATCTACTTACTGCCACATCAAATTTTAGCTCAGTATCTGTAAAATTGACTAAAATACAGCCATTTCTGTGGGTTTTAAGATCATCTGGTTGCGGCAGCTGTCTTGAATCAGGTTTATTCAATGGTTGTAGATGTGCATTTGCCGATTACTTTCTGAAAGTTTCATTAAAGTTCATTGTGTGGTTCAGGAGATATATTGGTAACAGACGGACACAGGCCAAAACTAGACAGAGAGAGACGGAAAACTCAGGTTACTCTTAAACAACTACAAAACATTTTACACAAACGCTGATTTTTAATCAAACTCAAACTTGCCCTAATTATCAGGATTACAAAAACATCTCAAAACATCAAATTCAAACTGATGAGTTGGAAGGCATCAATGTGAATTTTTTTTAACACAAACACGATCCACCAATAAAACCCCTCTATTCCTCACAATTCAGAAACATGCATTTAGTGTTTGAGCAACAGTTTAAAATTAAAAACAAGACTTTTGTTGTTTTATTTAAGATGAATTTAAAGATTAGGAGGGTAAAAAAAAATGCTAACTACGCCATTCTTTATAAATATCTTCCAGGCTGGAACGCCAAACCAAACAATTCCAATGCCATGTAAATAAATGACATCACTGGTAGAGCCTGCGACCTGACTGACATGCTGAGTAATAAATGGTTAGTAATGCTGACACAGAGCAACGGAAAAAAAGTGATTTGTGCGACAAACCAAACAATGACCTTCAGGATTAATCCTTGGGAGTGTAAAAGTCCCTCCAACACGACAGGATCCTAAACCTAAAAAACATCATGATACAAAATAAACGTATCATTTTCTGCTCCAGAAACACTGAAATTTTGACATTTTTGGAAAGTGTGCTATGGTCGAGAGCCACTGTACCTTGTGTCAGCAGAAGTTTCTTAGCAGCCACGCAACAAAAGGCAGGCTGGGAGTAGTACTATGAGTAATACTACTTTTGATTTTGAGTCATAGGACTTTTATAACCCTTTTGCAAAGATCAACACTGTTTATTAAACTGGAAGCATTTTACAGGACATCCGAAGCCTGAGCAGCTCACTTACGCTCCCTTTCCATTTGTTAAATAAGAAAGATGCGTCTTCGCCAAATTATGCTTATTATTATTTACAGTTAATCCTTTTGACACAGGAGCCTCGAGAGGTCAGCTCTTGGCAGACAACTGAAGATCCAACTTGGATAAGACGAGAGGTCGGGTCAGGCTTCTGATGTTTCTGTTCGCTGCGGCAAGTCACTTCAAATCACAAGTTCACGTCCAAGGCTTTGAGCCATGGCCTTTAAATCAAACTGGTATTTCACGAAGAAATAGCAAACTGGTCGTTTAGATGTAGGAGAGTTCACTTTGAAGATAATCAGAGCATCATTAAATCTGTTGTTCAGTATTACGGGTGAAAAATTAATTACATTAAAAAGAAATCACAAAGAAAAGAAACTGCAAGAATTGAAAAATCAGCATCTCTTTAAATGATTGATTAGGAGGAACATTAATCTCTGAGCACCTCTATTATGTAACTTTCACAATAAGCTAATTCTTCTACCAGTTCATAAGTATTTGTCTGACATTATCAAACTATTGCTTGAACATACGAGCACACAAAAAGCCAAGTTATGAAATTACTGAAATCTGGTATAGCTTTAGGCTACTGCCGCAGTGTTCAAACTCCCCCCTCGGGGAAGTAAAAACCGGGCTGGGGGCATTAATCCAACAGTACTAAACAATTTACTACCCCCACAAGGTTTCTGTAAGAGAGCTGAGGTGTCTCTCCAATCACCCCATGCTTTAAAATAACCAGTGGATTAAATCATGTCAAAGCTTTTTTTTCTGTATAATAAAAGTTGAGAATTCTCCCACCAGAAAATTTCCATCGTCATTGTCGTTTTAAAACATTCTCTTGTGTGCTCAGGGGTTTACGACTGTTCCGTTTCTCCGTAAAAGCATCTTTAATTTGCATGAAGGTTAGGTTTGAAAACGAGCACAGATGTAGCCGAATTGTTAAAAGGTGCAGCTCTGCACGTCGTTTCCTCAGATGTGATCTTATCGGCTTCGCAGCTCAGCCATTATTACTGCGTGGCCCCCCAGGGGAGGAACAGGTGAGGTGAAAACTAAATCCAGTCAAGTGTGTTAAATTAGCACCTGTCTTCTGACAAAATACCCACTCACTTGAGCAGAAACACCTAAATGTGCAAGCACGCAACAGAATATTCCAAAACCTCTCAGGTCCACTTCAAATCGAACAGTCTAGCTGTTCCTGTAGTTATTCACAGCCTTCGATTCCAAATGTTGGATAAAAGGAAATCCACCTCAGTGGAAGAAGTAATTAGCATTTGTCTGTGAAGTCCTACAGCACAAATTTCACACACTGCTGACACATCAACAAACACTACGTAGACATTACAAGTTTGGAGAAGAATTAAACCACCATTCCTTCTAATTTACTTGATAATGAAGCAACTTTAGGTTTATATTATGTGTTAATATTACGGGATGAAACATCCATTATTTTAAGTATAACTCTGGCTAAACATACCAGAGTTTCTGAACACGTGGCTTCAAATTTTCTTCGTGACAAAAACAAAAACCTTCAAATTCAGCTGTTTGCAATCATAAAACACAAGCTATTCTGCTGACAAATTCAATGCAGCTTAATCAGGCGACACCGAAACAAAACAAGTCTGCTTTAACGGGATCAAATTAAACTTCAGACAGACAGAGACAGAAAATAGCGGTTCAAAAACATAAAATACTATTATTTATTTGCTACCGTTCCTTTTGGGTTGAACTGCTCTACAGAGTGGTGTTATCCCAGCAAACCTCCTTTGTGAAGAGCTAATCTTTGAGTCATTTCATTACTCAATCAGTATTTAATAAAGGAGCAAACGCTGGATTGTGTCTTAAACTGTATGGGCATGCTTTAGCTGTATTTTAAGTAGCAGGCAACGCCCTGGCTTGCAGTACTGTGTGTGACATTTACCTGAACACTTGTTTACATAGTGAAATTATTTTGACAAACACGTTGATTTTGACCGTCCGTATGGACTGCTTACTAATAATTAATAATTACACTGAACAAACAAACAACACAAACTAGCACCTAATTCTGCACCTTTACCTTAAGAGACACGTAGAAATTTAAAACAATTTAAGCTTATACAGTGCTGCTTAAATACAAAGCACGTCGCCATTACTTGCAAATCTGGTTCTGTCTCTACCACATGTTTATATCAGTAACAAACAATGAAAGTTATAAATAGATCGTTGATACGCTGACACAAAGACTAAATTATGCTACTGTACATGAATGTTACCTGGTAAACAGACACACAGCTGTCAAACTGGGAACTGGGTGTCTGTGAATGGTATAAATCCAAACAAAACGCGAGTTACCTTACTTTTATTTACATCGGCTGATGTCTACGTACTCATCTCCGAGTGCCAACAAGCAAAGGAACCGGGACAAAAGCAGTTTGGTCGCGGTCCAGCAGCTTCAGCTGGGACTCCGCAGCCATCTGCGTTATGTGCAGCTGTGCATGTAATCATACAATCATCTGATTTTGTGTATGTGTTACACCGCAGCTCTCGTTTTTAAACAGTCTTCCTCAGTTGGACTAGTGTGAAACAATAGGAGATCAACACACACACATACACACACACACACACACACACACACAAAGGCGGAGGAAATAAGGATTTCTAAATTCCTGGACCACGACTGCCAGCCTGTGCCACCCACATGCACAGCAAGAGCTGTCTACAGGAAATTGTAAACTTTACCCTGTTTATAGCTGTTAAGGACATCAGTGTTTTTATGCTTACAGAAAAAGCCAATTAATGCTGCTTCAGCTGATAAGGTCTTTCACAGTTGCTACTTTTACGGCAGGTCATGGACCATCAAAGAAAAGGCCAGCCTAGCTCACAATTGTGCTTGTTCAGTCTAGAATATGCAACATTTTAGTGTGATTTGGGGGCAAATTCTGCAAAGGATATAGTCGGACATGTTGCTGCATGTCATAAATGACCACACTTGGTAATACTTGCGATAATAAATAGCGTCACACATGTAATAAGACTTACAAACAGCAACAAAAGAAGGGCATTAGGCATACTGGCAGTCCTCACCCCTTCCATGAAGTTTAAAAAAAGGCTCAGATAGCTGTGTGTTTCTGCACCATGCACTAAGAGTGGCTTATTATTGACTGACTGCTATGCCTCGTCTCAGCTTCCTCTACCAGAAGCCACAACAGTCACCTCAAGAAAAGGAACACAAAATCCTCTTGTACAGTGGTAAATATTTGATCTCTGCCTTCTGCAGCACAACAAGTAAAGACAGATATAGCAGCAATACCTCTGGAGCAGGTTACTGTGACTTCGGAGCAATACATCAAGCTGATACTTGCCTTTATTGAAGCTGTTTACAGGCAGTTTAAATGGTAATGTGGGAATGCAAAATGAGAGCACAGCGGCTTCCCTGTTCCACCCACATAAAGTGACAAATCAATACATACGACTTTAATAGTGGAAGGATAATGCCAGCCTCATCAAAGTCTGGCCTTCTCTTATCTCTCATTTATTACCCCGCACTCCAATCATATAGGTAAACAAAAGGAATGCCGCGTGCAGTTCAGCAGCAACGCAGAACACATTCTGAGAAAGTTTCAAAACTCTCTTCCCTCAGAGACCTTTTAAAGCCTCAAAAGTGAGGAGAGAATTTAATTCTGAGCCGATTTGTCTTTTAGTTTCATTAGAAGTCTTAACCACCCAATGTGAGACACTGACAAATTGCCCAACCCCAAATGCTATTAGGAATATTACTTTTCATATCCTTACTTGCCCATGAAAGCATTAATAACAGCTTAAAAACAAATCTGTCAATGCTGTGTAAAAGAAAAAAGGAAGAATTAGACACTACATATTTCACCTGGGGCGAATTCTTCGGAGGATCAAATCTGTGATATGGTGGTCAGAGGGCCTGTCCCCCACATTAGCCAATCCCCACCCCATTCTTTGGCTACGATTACAGAAAGGCCGGGCTACAAACAGAGGAGAAAACAAGCTAGCAGAGTTCATGCTTTGTTTCCTGCTCAAACATTCCTATCCAAGCCAGACTTTTTCTCTCAGTGGTAGAACCAAATATAGGCATCCACGAGACTTACCAAACGCCCCGGTGCTCAGAAGCACATCCTTTAATCCAACAGTTTCAGGTTTGAGCACTGACCTTCTGCAAGCACCTGCCATGAACACGAACTACGGCAAGCCCCACATGATACGTCTTTACAACATACCATTCTGATCAATGGACACATCTGCTATTAGCAACAAAGAAAAACAAAAACAACCTTTGGTAAACAGGTAAATGATTTTCATTGGACTTAAATTGTCTTTTAAAAAGGCACACAAGTGCACATTAATCAGCTATGTACTGTTTGTGACAGGTCTGGCAGGCGACGGAGCTCCCAGCTGCCGGCCTGCTGAAGATATTCGGTCAGAGCTATCTGTCTCCAGCGAGGCAAGATACTGAACTTTAATTAGAAACAAACAAGATTAGCCGCAACACAGGAGGATACAATATGCAAAATACACTCCAAAGAATGACACACTGACCATATGACTGGAACAGATACCAGCCACATGTTTGAAACGACGTCACATTTTTAGTTTTTTGGGTCTTCATCGAGGAGGTCAACCAAACATATCAATATTTTCCCATCACTAAATTTGACGAGTCTAAAGTTTGACCATATAAAACAAGCAATTAGCAAACTTGAAATAGTGTGGCTTTTCCTTATACATAATTTTTCTGACTTTGAGGAAAGTTTATCTTTGAATATGATGTGAACTAAGCAAACTTAAGGAACTTTAATCCACCCAGGTATAAGTATATAGCATTACTAAACATTATACCACCTATAGTATGGTTTAATGGTTCCCTATGATGATGTAAACTTCGCCTAAATGTTTGAGGAAAACTGTCCCTGCAGTTTGTGGTATGTGGCATGCACTAATCTCGGTGATGTGGCTGTGTTGGGGACTGTAGGGCTGCTGGCTCCGGAACTGCCTGCCTTCCACTTTGGATCCCAGACTTGTCTGCTCCCAACGCAGCAGGGCCTTGAAAACCTGAGGCACCAAAAACTTAACAGCTCCGGCGATTCACCTCGACTACACCGCTCAGAAATGACATACACACGAGAGCCTTACTAGTTCACACGGTTACCAGGAGTTAAACAAGTCTAGTCGTAGCTTCCTCAGCCCGTTTAGAGCTTCAGTAAAAATGGCTCTCCAACCAGGCAGCTGTCAGTCCTCGTCAGGGCTAAGCTAGGCATGTCATTTGTAGCATGTTTAGCCGGTAAATTTAATATTGCACTTTATAGGGGGAAAGAAAAGTAAATGGTTTCGGTTCCCTTTTATGTGCTGGCACACATATCAAATCACTGCTGGGTGATATTTTTTTTCCACAATGTTCCCACGAAACCAAGGAAGCGGCCAGGTTAGCTTCTTCATGCTAGCAGTATCCGCTGTATCCGTTGTCGGACAGCAGACGTCCCAACAAGCAGTAAACAATCGCAGTTACCGTTAGCTGGGATCATTTATGATTTCTCAGAACCCGTGGCATTTTCCCCCCTTTACTGCTGACGGGATCTACCATTACGTCAACGTCCACACTGTCTGCCAGCAGTCGAGTAAAAAAATAGCAAACAAGAAACATCAACACAGAGCAGTTTGGGCAGTGTGTCCGACAATGGAATTATAGACGTGAATGGTAGCAAAAACATACAGCGCCTGGGAATATCGGAGCAAAAACAGGTTCGTGATGTTAGATTAGAAACGAACTATTCGTGGCTGCGAACTGTTTGCATGTTCTACAGCTTAAAAACAATACCACCAGAAGGGAAAGCTAGACATAAGTAACATTAAAACTGACGACTCTGTGTCCGAAAATGGAACTCCGTCTAAGCTTCCCTCCCTGCTATTTTTTTTTCTTACCTTGTACACATCTCCGTACGTGCCGCTTCCTATCCGCTGGATCAGCTCGAAATCCTCCTGCGGATTCCGCCGGGACAGGTCGACACTGGAGTTCATCGTTTCCAATCGCGCGCGGCTGACGAACGCCGACGAAGTTGAAAAAACTGATATTTTAAGAAAAGCATACGGCGTCAAAAATCCCAGCCCGAATCCACTGTAGCTCCAACATGGCTTCCAATGCGCAGCCGAGCATGCGCAGTGGACTTCAAGCTGTTCCTTCTCTGTGGTGTTTGTATGAGGCCTTTGATTTTTAATGTTTGGGCAAACGAATTGGATTCAAGATTAAATATTTTAATAATTTAACTTAAAAAGAAAAAAATTAGTCACTGTGGGTGTTTTGAAATGACACATTCACAATTCATGTGAAGACATATCAGGTTTGTGTAATCCAGTTTTACAATGAGTAATCATCCAAAGACAACAAATCTAGATACTGTAGAATTCTGGCAGCAAAAACAGACACCTCGGATGGGAGTGAAGAAATGAATGAAAACACTAAGCTGTGAGTTGGCCTGTCCAGCCCCTCTGTGTAAAACTGGGCTAAGCAGGGCTAAAGAGTGGCAGATGGCAAAACAATGTGCCTCAGCTCAAGGAGTCTGTAACAGGCAGCAAAAAAGTCCCACCACCAAAAACTTTCCAGATGTCATCTTGTGACACTTTAAATAAAAAATATTATTATTATCTAATAGCTACTTTTCAAATAAATAAAGAAAAAAAACAGCTGTCACCTGACATAATTAGGTTAAATTGCAACAGGTCAAAAATGATGACTGGTATGAAAAGCATCTCAGAAACTTTTAATAGTTTAGAAATGTGTTCAATACTGTGAAAGATCAACAGTTTGGTTTTTAATGTGGTGCCAGAGTAAAAATCCACACACCTTTATGCTTGTCCTGCCACTTTAGACTTGTCTACACTTTAAAAAAAAAGAAAAGAAAATTCCTTTCTCAGTTTAGGTCAGCTTGATTAAAATGTGCTAAAACATGCACAGGAAACATGCAAACTTCACACGAAAAGGATGCAGGTGAGTTTTGAACCTGTGACCTTCTTGCTGTGAGGTGTTAACTCTACCCAAAGCATTACATGGAAACATTTTGATATCCTTAAAAAATGAAATAAAAACTAAAATGTTTCATTTTAACACAGTCAGTTGTTTTCCACAACATTACACAAAGAAAACAACTATTAGAAACGTAACTTTTATCAAAGCTAATCAAATTAGTGTTTTTACATATTTATGGATGAGTCCATCTATTGCGCCTAAACTGACTCTGAGAGTCGTTTGGTGCTGCAGAGATGACAACCTCTCCTCTCCTTCCTGGGTAGGGGACGATTTGACATCTAAGTGACGTTGTAAAATCTGCTGCTCTGAGGATGGAACAAGGCAGTTTTCTATCCCCGTTGGAGGCTTTATTTCCTCATTAGATATTGGCTCGGTGTGTTTTTGGATCAAGAGCTTTTTCAGGACAGAAGACAACTGAGGACTCAGGAGAACAACCAGGACGCCACCAATACGAAGGACTCTAGATAAACAAAACAAAAAATGGAAATTAGTTGGGACTTCAAACACATTTTTAACCACAAGATTTTCTGGGCTATTCACAAGCACAAATGAAAATAAAAATAATAAATAAAACTGTATTATTCCCTAAACAAATCTATAACAAACACCTGGATCGAACATACAGAGAAACAAACCTCTCCATCTCGCTGAGGATGAGAGGAAGGTCGGTAGCCATGTTTGTTTTGGTACCAAACTTTCTGCCAAACGGCAGGTCACAGATGACGGCGTCTACACTGGAGCTGGGCAGAGGCAGGGCTGCTCCGACAGAGACAGACACACGAGAAAAGAGGCATTAATGACAAAAGGTTCACAGCCCAAACACCCATTTAAAGATTTCCACTTAGGAAACACAACGTGAGCTACACGGTAACATTAGCGTTTCAGTTTAGATGAGTTAGGTAAAAAAACGAGCCACAGTTCATTGTGATACATATTAAATAAAGTCAAAGACACTGACCAAATTCAAAGCATTTTATATTTTAAATTTATAAGAATCATTAAGTAAATGTTCTGAAAACATTCATAATTGCTTTACTGAAAAAGACAATTATAGCCTTTAAATTATATCATTTAAGAAGTCAAATAAATACTGTATTTATCTACAGAAAAAGCATAAAAACATTTATGCTTTCCTGAACATTTACCGTCTTATAACACCTAAGTGATCTGAACGCTCCACATCTCTAAAAACAGGAAGCAATATATTATTTGCAGTGATTCAGTGATAATTTCTGCAGGTTTTCTACCCATAGATGAAGCTTTCAGCAGGTGTACTCTGCTCCCCAGCTCTGCAAACGCTATGTTCTCATTGGCTTTCTGTAGCTGTCCGTCATCAATGTCCACACCCAGGAAACAGGCAGCCTAAAGGACCCCAGTGACAGCAGTTCATCACATTACAATGGTGTTGCACAATTTGCTCTAAAGCAAACATCTCATATTAAACAGTCAAGAGTGTACTGTTATATTCTATAACTCTCTTTGCATTAACGGACATAAGAGCTTTTATAAGTTTGATCTTGCTCCATTTTGAAACCCTCCAGGCATTGCACAGATTTGCGCTCCAACCTTGTGTTCTTGTGCAGCTTCTATTAAGATGGTTCCCATCCCACACATTGGATCAACCACACTGAAGCCTGGCTGGGAAACGGGAGACAGCAAACAGTAAAATGAACCACAAGTTATTTGACTATTACAACAAGGCAACATTACAATAACAGCAAATTAACCAGTGAGACTATAAATACTTCGAGCAGCTGAATGGTCACATTAAATAAACAAAACTATTGTACGTGGAGGACAAATAAAACCCCTTGCTTGTGATATTTGGGAAAAATTATCTTCTGACTTGCTTAAATAAACACATAACATAAATTATAAAGAAAACAGGACGAGGCGTCCTGCAGCTTACTTGTATCTGAGCGAGCGAGGCCATGGCCCAGGCTGTTGTAGACCTCAGACCTGTGGTTTTAATGTAACTGCGGTTAGCCAGAGGAATCCTGAGGGGAGAGTGAAAGCTCCATTATTTATCACTGCTTTTTAAATCAAATAAAGCCCACAAGATGAAACAATTTCATATGCGACCATTGAGTTTTTAATTATCCGACACGTAACTTCCTGGTACTGAAAAAGCACAAAGCAGTAAGAAACACATATAACAAAAAAGGGTACGTTTGTAGCAGAGAAAACATGTTTAAAGCTTTAAGTCTGTCAGCAATGTATGTTGTATTACTGAATGGAACTTTGAATGATCATAAAAAGACAGCACAGTAAATGTTATACCTAATAAAAGTGTTTAATAATTACCTGGTCAATGGGATCCCCAGCAGGCAGTAGTCGTCACTCAAGTAAACATTTATCTGCATGCAAAAAAAGCAGAAGAAAAAAACAGAGCATGCAACTATTAACTTGAATCTGAAATGACAGGACAGAAACCAGAGTGTTCATTTTACAACTATCACAATCAAACACATGCAGTAAATGACCAACTTTTACCTCCATCTGTGGATTCTTCAGGTCAGCCTTCCAGCCCAGCAGTCTGCTCAGACCTGCGCCCATCACTTTACTAACCTCCTGGAAAATATATATTTATCCATGTAATATTTGCTAAAATTGCATTTTCACTAAATATCTTTTCTGTGAGATTGTGATGTATTTACATTCAGCTGGAAGACAGAAGTATTATCTTATGTTCATTTGACAAGCTGAAGCAGATTATCCATTTTATTTTTTGTGAATAAAAGGAGTTTAAAATAAGTGTGTTGTTTAAATTTCCAAATATGATAGACACAGACAGGAACCCTGACATTTACCTGTGCACTGAGGCACCTGGACAGTGATCCACTGCACTTGCAGTTAACCCTAAAAGAAACTGAGAAACAAAAAGACAGCGACCGTCTGTTCCTGTGAGTCTTGTCTTCACATTCAGAAGTTACTTTTCTGCTGGAATGATCTATCTTCTTACCATTTTCCACATTTTCAGATAATACATCTACTCCCAGGTGATTCATTTTCCCGTTGCAGTTTTCCACAGTACGCTCCAGCCCCGCCTGCACATTATCAGATCTACTGACTTGAAAGTTTGCTTCATTTTGCTCTGCTTCTTTCCCTCTACTACTCTCAATATCCAGATCTGCTACATTATTCACGACAGTGAAGCCCTGAAGTCCCTCGTTTTTTGTCTCTCTGACATTATCCTCCTCTCTTTCCTTTTTCAGAGTCTCTGGTCTATTTTGTTCGTCACTTCTCAGCCTCTTATGCTCACTCTCCTCCTCACTCAGCTCTCGTGTACGTTTCCTAGACTCCAGAATGCACTTTCCGCCCTCTTCACTCCCTCTCCCCTCCTCTTTCTCCATTCTCTCCCCCATGGCATTTCTCTGTGTTTTGTCAGCTTTTCGGCTGGCTGCCAGCTCCCTCTGCAGGCGGCTCCATGTCATTACAGCACTGCTCCACTGATTTCTGTCCCCCAACAGTCTGGTCTGCAGCAAAGAAGAAGCCTTTCCTATGGATTTGACGGAGAACGCAGTGCAAATGTTAGTGCAAAAGTGGTAAAACACTAGGGTTTGTTTTCATTTCGTTATGTTGAATATATGCCAAAACATTGCTCCTGTTTTGCACTATGCATATTTATACTTCTGTAACAGGATGGTACCTGGACTAGAGTGGGAAGGCAGCCTGAAAGGTGAGTCTTCCTTCAACAGCAGAAAGAGCCTCTCTGCAGCTTTCAGGCCACTGACTCTGTCGATTGTGGCAGAGGAACTGAACAACACCTTACCCGGAATCTGACGTACCTGGATTTAAAACAAGACAGAAATTTAATAGCTCTTTAATAGTTGTCTCGGCTACACATTAAGTAAAACAAACTCACTCCCTTTGGATTTCTTGATTTAAACAGGTTTAAATATTTATATTTGAAATCAACAGGATTATGTCAACCCAAGCCCTTCAACCCTCACATGTACAGCTAAGCATCTAAACTGAATTGCATTAAATTTCAAACAGTTGCTAAGGTCTAAACGTCAGAGCTATAAAACTTTTGTGTCAACACAGTAGGAAAAGCTGGTTTCAAAAACTGGGCTTTACGGATCTGAAAACACATTTAGCAGAAACTGTGAGGGTTGATTTTTTTTTATACACAAGACAGATAAACTTCTAGACATGTCTGAACTGAACTGCTTCAGATTGCTGATGTCAAAAAGGGTGATATTCTGAAAACACAGATGCAAAGTTTGTTTGCAAAAAGGTCAAAACTTAAGGGTTTATTATTGTAACAGAAAATGGAGGATTCTCAGTTAAATGTAAATATGGTTTCACAAAACATCCAGAAACAGCTGTTTAACTGCAGGTGAGTTGCCATGAAATATTCTAAAAGAGATTATGCTTAGGCATTAACCCATGTAATATTCCTGTTAGCTTGTGTGTGTTTTTCTTATTGACAGCTGGCTCCTTGTGATCATTTGTCAACACACAAGGAGGAACGACTTTTACGCATCTTTCTGGAGTTTTTGCAGTCTCGTTTAGTTTAGCTGCTGTCCCTGTTAGTACTTCAGACCAACCTTTACAGACACGAAGCTAACACTCACGTCCTCAGCCGCCAACTTTCCTTTCACTTCGTCCACTAGAAACAGCTCCATTCCGTTCCCGGCGGTGCAGTAATACCGAACAACACTCCCATTACCTCTAGTTTCAGACATTGTTTTGTAAAAAAAATAAAAGTTAAATAAAAAGATATTTTTTCTTGTCAACGCATGTGGCCACAAGAGGTTTAATTTCACAGTAAAAGTCGCGATGTTTACACCGGAAACGGAAATACGTAATCAGAGTGATAATCACTCCCTGCCAGCAGAGGGCGCCCTTTCTCACATAAAAAGTCAATTAAATAAAATAGTATTTTATTAATATTAATATCAACATTTCTAAAACAAAGAATCAATTACCATTTTGTCATTTGTGCAAAGACTCTATGGTATTGATTTTCTTTGTAAAATATGAACTTTTAATGCAATGCATAAAGATAATTCAGTTTAATCAGCCACAACATTATATCTCTACTGACTGGTCAAGTGAGTAAATGTTTGCATTGCTGTTGAGGTGTAATGTTGGACCTGTCCCTTGCATGGTTTTGCATCAAAGTGACAGCTATGTGACTGACAAATAATCCTACTGGTCTTCTAAACTCCCCAAAATTCAACCTGATGGGATCTGATTTGGTATCTATGGGAAGCACGTCAAATCTACGAAGACCCCAGACTAAAACCCACATCTTTCCATTTCTTTACACCTTCATTCTATCTTGGGGGCAAAATGGGGACCTCATCAATATTACTCAGGTGGTTAAAATGTGACTCAACTTGAAGCATTTTTCGATTTCTCAATTATATTGATTAAAAATTTTATTTTCAAATACGACATAGCACACATTAGGTACAGACATACACACTCACCTATTTATGCTACTTTGGGTTGAACAGGACCATTGTGCACTTCTACTGCAGCAAACCGGAGGCAGCTCTGGGCAGGTGTTTCCTTAAATCTGAAGGGGAAACTAATAAATTCTGCAGCAGCAGTCAGTGCTTTGACCTAATTCTGCTCTTTTATGTGGTATCTGAAGCAGACGTCCTCCTTCCTAATGTGCTTTGACACTTACCCTAAATTGCTTTCTTATCTCCGTCTCTCCTCCTGCCTTGTGACACATTTTCTTTTTAATCTCCCTCTTTTCTCTGTGGCATTTTAATGACCTCGAACATACTTAATCCTCTCACCTTAGTCGATGAGCAGCGTTTCGCTTGTTGTGCTGTAAAAAAAAAATCCCTCAAACCCTGACAGTCCGGTGCAACCTGCCACCAGGCAGAATGTAACAATGTGAGGAATTATAAGTGAGTACATTTGTGCAACAGCGATTATAGGTTTTACTTTGGATTATGCAACATTACATCAGGGGACCGTGTTGATTTCTCCTGAATGATTAACTATAATTTCAGTAGAGTTCTGAAAATTGTTTACATCACTGTTTGTTTGTCTGTAGAGTTAGCAAAATATCTTGTGAACCACTGGACAGATTTTAAATAACCTAATTACCACCCACTGTCTCCTGGTCAAAACTTGTGCCATAGATGCAAGCTTAATTAGTTTATAAGACGGATGATGATTAGATTACAAGTTGACTTTATGAGACTTTTCCCTAACAAACCAGAATTAATGCTTAAATTTATCCTGACTTTAATCAGCTCCCACTGTTAGACATCCATGTAGAATAGAGACATTAATATTTTTCCAGCAGCTGTCATTTGCAATAATGAGCTCCACCGCTGATAAGTGAACACAGCAGCTTCACAAAATTGATGCGGCCTGGCACACTGGTCAAACGATGATTTATCACTGTACATTAAGCTTGTTTTTATTCTCCTCCACACTCTGTAGATGGCTGGAGGGAGGTGGGTAATAACAAAAAAAGGGGAGGGGGAAGGATGAGGAATGCGTAAACTGGAGGACGGGAAAAAAGGAGAAATCAAAAGTGATGACCAAAACAATAAAGAAAAGAAAACATACATGAGTAATTGGCATCAATGACACAAAAAATACCAGTTTTTAATCCCAACTTTATGCATTTCACTGATTAGTGCAGAATTCTGTGCATGAGTGTGTGTTGAGCTTCACCGGCTGAGCAGCCCAGAGAAGGACGGTCATGAAAAATGTTGTTAATGCACTCAGTTTGCATCCATACAGGCACTCACTCAAAACAAGAAGGAGCCAACAGGATGATACTGTTGATGATTGTTGCCTAGTGGTGTTACAAACATTAAGAGTCAGAGCAACTTCATCATCAAAAGGGAGGCAGTTTGTACCACCTGTGGTGTTGTAGTCCTTTTGTTGCGCCTGTTGAAAGAATGGGTTACCCCATCCATCTATCTATCCATCCATCCATCCATCCATCCATCCATCCATCCATCCATCCATCCATCCATCCATCCATCCATTTTCATCACCTGCTTTTCCATGCAGAGTCGCAGGGAGCTGGTGTCTATCTCCAGCAGTCCCTGTGCGAGAGGTGGGGTACACTGCGGACAGGTCGCAAATCCTAAATGCATCACGCAGACTTAAAAACAAAACATATATTGCCTGTTAAAGAGTGTAAATTATTGCAAATCTGCAGAAGAGCCTGAAAGAAGTCATGTTTTTAAAAGATTAAAAGTCAATAAAGAAGTGGTAGGTGCTTATCCAGTTGTTATCTCAGTGTAAAATAACTTCTGAATGCTAATAATTAGGAGGACAGCATAGTTAAGAATATATTACACAGATAATACATGCAGTTACATTCCTGAGTGTTGGGATGCAGGTCACAGTCTGTGACCTGTACTGTTGAGCTGGTTTTGCGATTTTTGCTACTGTACCTAAATATTAATTCAAATAAGCAAATATAAAACTGCTTGCTTATACAGACCCAATTAGGACCAAAAAAAGTGTAGAAGTGATATGGTGTAAAGATTCACAATGAAGAGTTTCCTTTAGCTGCTATAAAATGTTTCCAAGTCTGAGTTGTTTTAGATATTATTAGAAACTTTCTGCTGAATAGGCCGCCCTCCAAGAGGCCGTCAGCTTGACTCCTGCTCCTAAACTTCTTCCTAATTCTCCAAACAGATCATTCTGAAAGCTGTCGGCTGCAGGTAAGACACTGACCCCTCTTAAGTTCTCTATATCATCCCACAAAAAAATGAGTCCTTTAAGGTTGGGACTCGTTTTTTCATTGACTGGATTTGTTTCTTTTTCTTCTTTTTTTTTCTCTTTTTTAGAAAACACATCAGACAAATGCTAACACTCAGTTTGTTGTCTAACTGAAAATCAGATTTGTGATTTTAGTGGTGTTGAAATGAAAATGGAGCATTCAGTGTGTGATGATTGCTAATCTCTGATGATTGTCATGTAAAAGGTCAAACTCATTGTGTGTGTTTCAGGTTGTCCATCTGTCATTTTCCTTCAATGTTCTGTTTGTCCTTTTGCCTCATCTTACGTTCTTCCTCTGCCTTTCTTCATCGTCCACCTCTTCGCTCTTTTATCCCCTTTTTTTCATGTTTTTTCCTTCTTCTTTAGTCCCGTCATCACACCACCCTCAAATGGAAATGAGACCTTTACAAAAAGACAGAGTGAAAGAAAAAAAAAAAGTGCAAAGATGCTAGATGGCACACTTAGTCATGTGCACATTTATGCACGTTTGGAAGTGCTGATGTGTGAGTTTGCGATGCGAGCACGTTTAAAGATTTATCATTCTCGGAGGAGTGCGAAGTGTGTCATCGGGGCGGAACATCCATGGAGGGACACGGGGAGGCCAGTTCCCCATGAAACACAGCTGGACCAGGAACAGGAAACTGACAGAAGACATCAGGATCAACAAGAGTGGAAGAAACAGGTGAGAGCAGGGGAGGCTGAGGAGGATTTCTCTGCGTGTCGGTGCTTTTTGCTTTTATTTCATGCCTGTTAGTTTCAGGTTTTCATCTTTTCTTTTACAAGCCTTTCAAACATTCATTGCCCTCTGTTCCCCACGATCACCGATTGCAGTAAACAAGTGAGACTTTTCTTCTCTATTATAAAGGTGGTGGCATTTAAAATAAAAAGATAAAACACATCTGTTGAAGGTCATCAGAGAAATCACAAAGACAAACATTCCTTGAAAACTCAGCTGACCGTAAGTTGGAAGGTGAAACTGGGTGGTACTGTCTGGAATTTGTTGAGGCCAGACAAAACAAGAAAAAATAAAGTCCAAGTGTAATTATTTAACGTTCATCCTACCCTGAAGGGTCAAGGACAGCTCTTTCAAGGAGCCGCTGATTGGATGACTCTTGAGTCAAAGATGTTCAGAGAGTGAGCGCCACACAACACTCTGCTAAAGTTTTACGATGTTTATATCTATGATTTTATAAGCAATGTAGGGGAGAAAATCAAGATAAACATACAGAGAGTTTAACATTATGTTGTAAACAAAAGCTGTTAACTGATTAAGGAGTCATTTTTCTCTCAGTGCGCTGCAATAAACTATATTATCGTCAAAGTAACTAAAATTTACTCATCATAACTGATGCAATTTTTTTTCCATATATAATTTCAATATTTACATAATGATAAAGATAATAGTTTGTGATCTTACACACTAAAAAGTGCTGGGTTAAAAAACACCCAATCTGTAACCCAGCATTAAGTCAAATCTGAACTGAGACAACTCAAGTGAAGAGTTCTCTTTTATTTAAATTTCAATTTGCAACAAAAATAAAATAATCAGATTTTAATATATTATCATCAGCAAAAAAAGTACATTAATATTCTTTTGAATAATACCACAAAGAATGCAATGTAAAGAGTGGCAAGCTGCATTTCTGACTAAATGTGTGTTAATCTGAATTCAAATACCATTTCACACAAACACCTCTGTCACTTAATCTGAGCTCCATGTTTGGCCTTTTTAAAAATGACCATTCAGTCCCTTCGCCATCTGCTTTCCTGCAGCACTGAATGATAAGGCCTAATAATGTCTGACAGGTGGGGCTGCCACCTCATTTAAGGCTTTTACACTCACAAATAGCTTGTGTTTGCAGTTCTAAATGACATCACTGCAGAGACAGACCAAACATTACAAGCTGAAACAGACGCGCACTTTACAAGACATTTATTACTGCTGCTTCACACACAAAACTCTGGCGCACGAGTCCTCGTCCTAGTTTAGACGGAACATCTCTCACAAAATCCCAAACTCTTAGGGGGTCTGAATTTTCAGATTCCCGGGTGCTCAGTCCACCGGCTGTTCCAGGCCGCCGCCACCAGGGGGCGGTGTAGTTTCGCTGCTGAGCTTCATTGAGGTATCCGTGTCGTCTTGTTAGAAGTAGAAGAAGGACAAAAAGGGAAGTGAGTATGTTGTTCTAAATAGACAAGAGCTGACTCAACAGCTGCTGGAATAGTAGTGGGAAATGTTAGGGGGCTTGTTTTGAAAACTATTTAGTGAATATTGAGGTAGAAACGCGTTAAATTAAATGAAAACGCTGCATGTTTTCAGTTTATACAGCGTTAAAGTCTTTCACTTTTTCCCCCCATTATGTTTCTGATCCTTTAAAAACATTCAGTCTTCGATTGTCTTTGTTTAATCTGTTTTTCTTTAGGATTGTTTGCCGAGGAAACCACTCGCCCCACCATGGGCCAGCTGCTCTCCTCAGAAGAGCAGCTCCCTCAGATGAAGGAGGCTCTTGGTTCTGTCATCCATGATGCCATGTTAGAAGGAGGTGCTGTCCCTGACCTCCGAGTCGTGCATCCTCTCCTCCTGGCCAATCAGAAGGAGAACGCTGTCTCTCAGGCCCGCCTGCAGGAACACCTGCAACAGGTGAACCTTATTCAGAACGTGGCACCATGACACGAACACAAGTGAAACCCAGAGTGCTTAACAGAGCAACACAGAGATGTAATAAAAAATGTCAGATTTAAAATGTACACAGCAGTGTAATCATAAAAAATAAAAAGATTTGAAGATCAGTCAACAAAAGAATAAAGTAAAATTTGCACAATATTTTTTCTCATACTTATGATTAATGTGTCCCTTAATTAAAAAGTTTGTAAGCAAAGTTTGTGACCGTATGCCACCCACCACATGTGTTAGTTTACCTACAGAAACAGCTGAAGTGACTGAAAATAGGTCAGCGATGCTGACGTCCATAGAGGAGCTGTATGGGATGGAAAAGTCTGACAGTTTTGATGTGTTCGCACATATTTATGCTCCGATTTGTTGAGTAAAGCATGTGGATAAAAAGACAGGTTATGTTGAAACTGTAAACTTAGCGGTCTACAATAATGTCCTCCACCTCCCTGCTTGATTTCCAGTATTTATTCTTGATACCTGTCATGGATCAAGCCGACGTGTCACAAACGCTTAAATCAGTTTCTCAGCATCACTTTGGGATAAGAGATATTTTGTAGATTAAAAAAAGGACCAACTTTGATGCTACTTCAAGTTAAAAGATTAGTGCTGGTCATAAGTGATGCCAAGGTTCCTAAAAGTAGCACTAGATGAAAAGGTGACACCATCAAAAGTGATATCAGGGTTTGATACTGAATTTCTAATTTTTCAGAGGCCCAAAACAATGACCTTGTTTTTCTCTGAATTCAGAATTCAAAGTTTTTCTGTCGTCTAAGCACCAGAACATGCAGCAGGTTAACAAGCTGTGACAGCCTGAGTGTTGCTGGAGCTGCACAGATGCAAAAGACGGCGTTAGGTGGTGTGCTCCCTCTAATTTAAACAGAGTGGGTAAAAACTCTCATTGATTTCTGTAAATCCACTGATGATGATGATGATGATGATAATAATTTATTTCAGACAAACCTTTCACCGATAGTGTAATATAAACACATAGTACATTGTAACTTTCTTGAAGACACTTCACATCGGTGATTATGAGTCTGAAAAGGAGTATGAAGAAGTATAACTTATATAATCATACCCCTTTTCCAGCTGGAATTTGTCATATTATTCTAAATTTCCAATGTCCTGAACTGCAGTCGGAGATTTAACAGAAGGAGTGGGAAGACGCTGTTGCCTCGAATCAGTTAAGAAAGAGGGATGGAACGAAACGAAGCACCACTCTGTTTTAAAACAAAAGAGCCCCGCTGGGAATTGTAAAGAGGTCAGAAATCAATGAAATAGGAAGCCGGGGACCAATATGATGAAGATAAAATGCTGTTAACGTTTGTTCTTAAAAAGCACCAAAAACATTTACCAGTTTTATATCAGTGAGATTGATGATTGTAAACATTTTGGTTCTGGTGTCCCCACTTTTTGTTTATTCCTCCTTACTCAGTTGCAGAGTGAAATCGGAAACCGGGTGCCCGCCTACCTGAAGGATCTGATTGGCCGACTGGCGTCCTTCTCGGATGAGCCGAGCCTGACCGCCCTGGTGGGGTTAGTGGTCACCATGGTGATGGATATGGCCTACACGTCGTCAAAACAGTCATCAGGAGACACGGGGAGGTCAGCTGGGTCATCGTCATGTCAGGTAAAGACTCACTAATGAGGGTGCTTCCTGAAACAGGAAGAGAATATATTCAGTTCAGATCATTTGTGAGTCAAATTTACCCATACCATTAGGAAAAATTTTAAGACAACACGGCGCATTAGTGGTTAGCACTGTTGCCTCACAGCAAGAAGTTCCTTTTTGATGTAAATTTAATCAGCTGTACCAGTCGGCAAGGGTCCTTCAGGCCCGTCTGAGGCCAACAACGTGCAACCTAGAATGCTTTTCTTACATGTCGACTATGTATATTCTAAACAAAAAGGTAGTGCTTAGATGCAGCTGACCCCCAAAAGAGTACGCACTTGCATGTTAGCAAGGACCCAGAAGGTTTGCAGATCACGTGGAAGCCTTGAGCTGGTGTCCAGACTTGTGAACTGAGTAATAATAAAATTTCTTCTGCGTGCCACTAGGGTGAGCTTGCATACCACTACAGTTTAAGACCCATAGACGTAAGAGCATTACGGAAAAAAAGAAAAAAGCTCCAGGGATGAAACCAGAATTACATCTAAATAGGGAATCATCATCTAGATGGAAAAGAAGTGCTTAGTCTCATCGTTCCATCAAACAGACTCCATTTCAGCCTCCAGTTTAATGTAAAAGAGCTGTAAAATGTTCTGATGAGGCAAAAAAAATGAAACAAAAAAAAAGGCAGAGGTACTTCTAACTGTTACAAAGCAAATGCAATATACTGTACATGCTTTATTTATTTATTTTTGCCTTTAACAGAGAATCTGGGAGCTTCAGGAAGTGATGGAGGAGTACTTGAAGCGCTGCAGAATCAGCTTGAATGATAAAAGCAGGTTAATCCAGGACTCCGTCAGACTCGAAGCCCAGTTCAGTCTGATCCTCACGCAGCTGAAGACCTGTCTGCTGGGGGGAGACTGTGACTCCAGGTGAGAGACGACCTTTGAAGAGGATTCTACGGCGGTGTGGCGTAGAAGGGGTATTTGACTTGGTGAAATGGCAGCATCTTTGGGTCCATGCTCTGCAGTGGCTTCGAGTGCTCCTGTCTCTGTGCTCCTCCTCAGGTCTCTGAGACACTGGGCTTGCGGAGCTGCGTTTCACATCCAGATGTTGGTCCACCTGGCTTGCCTCGAGGGCAAGGCCGAGCCCTTATCTGCAAGGGCTGCGCTGAATCTGTACAGGGAGGACCTCAAACAGATCATTCCTGTCTATAGGTAAAACTGTAAAATCAGCAATGCACCAATCATTTAGGAGATTTAAAACCACGGATGAATGGATGGATATATTAGAGCTCAAATCTGCACAGTGGTCTTTTTGGTGACACATGTGGCACGTTGATGGTCATCTGACACACGCCCATGTCTGTGTGCGCTTTTGCAAACATCCAGATCTCAAGGGAAAACACATGAAGGATAAACACACTGATTGTGGGAACTCAAGTTAGAGTCATGCGAGAAGTTCTTTGCGTTGTTTACTCAGCCGAGCTCTGAGTCTCGAAACAGTGCGGCACTAAAATTTCAGCTTTTATTTAGTTTTTTTCTGTTTGCCGTAAAACATTCAGCCTGTCAGTTCTTCCATAATCAACATTATGAATAAAACCTGACAGCTAAAACGGAACCCATTAATCAGTTTGAGAAGCAGCACCCCCTCGAGCACTGAGCTAATGAATCGAGTTTTAGTCCAAATTTATGAGTAAGGTTTTATAAAGTTCATTTTAGAAAGAAAGTTGAGTGAGCGCTGAAGGATCTCTTAAGACGGCACATGTACGCAGGATATTTTTCTCTCAAGAAGAAGAATGCTTTGATCAACATTTTCTGTCCTATTCTTCCTCCCATCCCATCACACCCCATTCTGCACGCTGTAGGAGTTATAAGTCTAACACAGTCTGTGTTGTGAAATGTCGAGGAGGTCTGCTGCCAAATTTTGACCCGTCCAGGGATGTGCCGGAGGAGGGTGCCGTGACGGGACTCACTGTGACAGACCGAGAGATGGGGAACAGCGTGAACATCCCTCTCTCTGTCATGGAGGCAGAGATAGGTAAACTCCGTCGGTCATATTGGAACCGTCTCTCTCAGCTGTGTTGCGTCTAACTAAAATAAGCTTCATTTAACAGAGAGAAGAATGCAAGTTTCTGCGCCCGATGCTACACCTGAGAGTTTGGACCTCATCACCTCAGATCAGTACGCTCAGGCGTACCTGGAACAACTCTTCTCCAGTAAGGGACCCGTGGCACAGCTGGAAAACTACTTTACCAAGGCCGGTGATAGGCTGGAAAAGCCAAAAACTCACCTAAAAAGTAAAAACATGACAGGAAAGAGAAAAACGACAGAACAAAGTGAAGAAGGGCATCTTTCAGACCAGGGAGTGACTGAACATCAGAGTGTGGGTACAGTGGAAAGGAGAGGAGAGGAGACGACACAAGATGCAAGTTTGAAACTTAGTATTGTAGAGACACAACCAGAGGACAGCCTCACCTAAATACATCACAGTTGATCAAGTTCATAAAAGAACAAGAAGTCAGTCCTCCACTGTAGAGAAACACTCAGCCGGCAGAGCAATAAACTCAAGAAAACACATTTACAAACATCCCACAGATATGACTTATGCTCGGTACAAAAGCAACAAAGACGTTCAGGGCATTTTTCTGTCAGGAATCATGGACATGCTCACCTGCCTCCTTTTAGGAGTCCTCCACAGCTCATACTTTGAGCTCTAACTGATCACACAAGACCTTAGTTTAAAACTTTTGCCATTAACTATTGGAGCAATTCAAGATGGCCACCAGAGCTAATTTACCTCAGCTAACCAGAAATGACTAACTGTTTCAGTTTACAGATTTTCTCTGGTATTAGCTGAGAGTCATTCAGAACTCATACGTTGCCTGCTAACAAACATTATTTTCAAGTTTGGACCAAAATGCATCAAACTCTCAACACCATAATTTCTCAGAATAAGATAATCTTTGTATAAACTCTGACATGAAAGGCAGCAGGTCTTATGGTCATAACATTTAATGTATTTAAAAAAAAAAAGTGGATTCTGTTTTTGCTTGTATTAGAATAAAAGTTTCAGATTAAAGTACACATGATAAAACAAAAATTAATTATGAGTGTTTATTTCTTCACACATTTCTGTGTCGGTTGTATTAAGCAATTGTTTCCCACTTAAATGTTTACTTTTATTTCAACGACTTTTCTGTTTCAACTTTATAATTTTCTCTTTGATGTTTCCATTCAGTTGTTGCTGTCGTGTCTTGCTCCTGCGCTGAGCTGACTGGGTCTGCTTCCCGTTGATGACCTGCCTCTGTTGAGCGGGGTGACCGCTGTATTTACCCACAGCAATTGTTTCAACTTAAATTCTCATCTGAATCTGTTAAGGAACACGATCGCCTGCCTTCACCTTTCGGCAGCAGGTGATAATGAACCACAGCATTTGCCATGCGCTGCGTGTTGACAGTTCATATCTCTTGATGGTGAAACGGTGCGATACGGCGGCACACTCGCTCGCCTTTTCAACAGCTTCCTGGCATTGTCTTTCGCTCCCGTGGAAAGGTCATAAACATGTCTCCTACCCGCTCCAGCTGTGAATGTAAAAGCAGGCTCTAAAAGGGGACATTCTGAGTGACATTCACAAGAGAGATGACACTTTTACTCAAGTGCTTCTCACTTGGAAAGGTTGAAAAAGATGCTTTCTGTCTCAGGATTGTGGTGCGCACAATGCAGCAGGTGGGCGGGCAGGACAGGAAGGAGCTCTTGTACAGCTGTAGGACTGTCAGAGCAGGCAGGCGGAAGAGGGAGACTGAGTGGATGTGTGTGTGTGTGTGTGTGAACATGCATGAGTGGTTGTCTCGAACAGTAAAAGATGTGGCGATGTGAAGCATCCAGGCGAGCGGAAAACATGGTTTGTCTTTGTGGGAATTTAAAATGAAGGTGATTATAGGTGTGTGTGTGTGTGTGATAAATGAAAGCGTGCAAGTTGCACAAACAATATGGAATAATGGGGTCGGAGGGAGAGAGGGGGAATAGAAAAAGTGGTTGATAGCTGTTACATTTGTGTGTCTAGCTGTCATCTAATCCTGCTTCACAGTTTCACTTCTATCTGCTCCGCTAATGCTGTCTGATTGATGTTATTACTCTGACTCTTTTATTCTTTTCACATCTTCTTTTACAAGCTTTACAGTCAGAATCAGAAGACAGACAGTAATGTTTTTGCCTGTGTTTGTGTGTGTGTCTGTTACCAAAATATCTCATGGGAACTGCTGGGAAGATTTTATTGAAACGTTCAGAAACTAATCATTGGATGTACATCTACAACTGATTAACTTTTGGAGTCAGCCTAACATTCACAAAAAAGACCACAACTCAGCCGATTCTGTAGAATAGATACTGTGCTAAAATTAGGTGTGGTAGAGGCTGAGACTGATCCCAATCACATTATGAGAGCTGACAAATTGTGCGGTAGTTCTAAGTTTTCCTCCTTGACCTGTTGCCTCTGCGACACAGACACGGATAATCAAAAGAAATGTACAGATATATATTTTCACTTGAGACATACTGTTGTGGACCCAAAGACATAGACAGCTCGGTGTGAGGTTAATTTGATAAGTGGTCTTTGTTTTAAATAAAAAATGCTGTCCTTTACACTTATACACTTAATCCAAGGGTGACAATAAATACAGCTGCTTCTGCAGTTCACCTTAAAGTCAAACTGTGTGCACAAATAATCTTTTGATTATCTTGAATTGCTTGACGGCCACCTCACTGTCCTGCTGCGTTTTATTCACAACGGTTTTCACGTAAAAAACTTGTGACAAAAGCGGACACGGTGTTTGTGTTCAAGCTTGTCTTTGGAAGGCTGCCTGAACAGGTCGACGGTGAAGATTCACAAAATGACAAAAGTACTTGATTCTTGAGCTGTGATTGTTTTCAAGCAAGGCCAAGTTTCAGCCGGAGCCATCTTGCTCCCACAAGGTTTTAATGTCAAGTCACAAAGGTGGCGTTTTCTGGAGCTATTAAAATTCCAACCTTTAAACCAGACGTAGCCAGAGATTACTACTCTTGAGCTGGAATGCTCTTTTTAAGTTACCTTTTTAATCTCACCAGCCACTGTAGAAATGCAGCAGTTGCAGTGTTGTGCACTGCAAAAAAGATAGTGTGAGCTTTTACAAGACACACATGTAAATAGTTGGTAAAACAGTTCTTATTTTCTCTTTATTTCACTTCAATGAAAACACAATAATTAATATCATATTGCATTTTTGTCATAGATCACAGTAAACATTGTAGACTGGACTCTTTAAAGTAGGGTAGCTCTACCTGGATGGCTTGTATTTATGTAGGAGTACATAATGGTGAAGTCAAGATTCTTTATGTCTGGAAGTGTGCATGTGTGGGTCTGTTTAATTGCAACCACACTGACACGTTGCTTCTCCCGTCTTCCTTCTCCGTTCCTAAGCAGAGGTGTTAGTCAGCATGTGTGTGCGTGTCTGTGATTGTATGCTGCATTTGGCTGTTGAGAAAGCGTCACCGCGGCAACAGAGAATTGCCACAGTAACTCGACTTCATCACATCGCCCACAGACACTCAACACAGAACAGTCACTGACACAGAGTAACCTGCTCTAAAGTGTGTGTGGGTGTCTGCAAGTCGAAGAGAGAAAGACTTGGTGACAGAGGCATCGCTAGACATAAAGCTGAACAGGGGGAGAAGGTTCCCTCATTACCCAAATCACATCTTATTAAAGTTAAAGCCTACTTGACTAAAAAAGGTATAATGCAAAATGCGAGAAACTTTCTTTTACGAAACCTTCTGTTATTGCTGCCGTCCAAACCGAATACTGAATCTAAAAGCTCAGGCTGCTGATATTAATCTTCATGAAATAACAGTGTTGCACTGTGCAAAAGTAATGAGTCATTGCTCATTTCTCTGTATTGTGATTCCAAGAAGTTGAAATTATTTTTTTTTGTTGTTTTTTTTTAAGAAAGGCCTGATTTTCCTTATTTTCTCCCAATTGTTAAGTTTCTCATTTCTAAACATGCACTGCACAATATGTTTGTTGTGGTCAAGTATTGGACAGAGAATGAGTGAAAAAGCAGCCATAGTCCAAAAAACAGCATTGAAAGACTTTTAGAAAACCTGAAGAACAATTGATCAAGACCCCTGTTAAAAATGACAAGAACGTCTGGCTCCTTAGAAAGCAAATTATGAAGAAATGTAATATGACTCTTGACCTTTACAGACTCTATCCTACATTTTCAGTTTCACCCTCAGGTGTGTGAGAGTAGCATTAGCAGAAGGCTTTGAAAGAAAAGCTAATCTAATAAAATGTGTTGTCTAAAACTTTTGCACAGTATTTTAAAACATTGATTTGAGACATCAACAGACGTTCAGGTAGCTCTACTTAGACCTCTGGTCTCATGATGAATTTATACAAATAAGACCCCAAAAACGGACCTAAAATGATTGTCAGGAGCTGCATGCTTCCGATTTTGGTGGATCTCTGAGGGTGCAAACATTCACATTGCACCAAAATTGATCAATCATCATTATAGAAAAATATTGATTAGTGCAGCTTCAGGAACTGAATAGGAATTATTAAAGCACTGCACCAGTGGTTGTATATATATTAGGCCATTAATCCAAAATGCATACACTTTACATTATTACACAGCCATAGAAGAGCTTAGATTGATTTCCTACCTTCAAGGCAGCCATTGGACTCCGCTCATTCCACTAACGGAAAATTAACTTTCACTGACTTGGAACATCCCTAAGATACAGAATCAATCATAGTGAACAATTTATACATCAAATGTTTATTATTGCCCACACACACATACATTTCTGCTATCGTACCAAACATTGGTTGGATTAAAATGAGGTTAAAAAAGTTTTAACTTATGGCGTGTGATGAAATGAGCACAGACAAAGTCAGAAACAATACAAAACAAACATATTTACAACCACACATATAAAATGGATATGGGAGAAAAGTTCACGCTCTGGTATTTTCCTGACATTTAATTACAAGTGCAAGAAACACCTGCCTTAACATGGCTTTAAAAACACACCCACACACACACACACACACACCCCTGCTTCTGTAACTTCGGATTAATTGATTTACATGAATTTACTGTAACCTTTCTCTAATGTTAAGCCAAGCTCAACTTTAATTTTACCCATTAATCAAGTCTTAAATGTGATATTTTATGATTTAATCTGAACTTTTTTTTCTCCTATAGGTTACAGACAGTTTTACATTAAAACGTATGGTCAATGATTTAGGCGACAAAAACAAAGTAAATTTACCACTACCTTTAAGCATTTTGTTAAAAATACACACTGGAAAGAAAACTAAATGGTGACTAATAAGAATATTGAGATAAATGTCTTTTTCAGAGTTGACCAAATCATCTTTTGTAGATTGCAGCTGCTCTCAACGTAACTCTATAAACTGATGACATCTTCATAGTGCAGAGATCTGTACTTTATTACCCTTTAGTAATGGTCACATTGTTAAAGACTAACCCTTTGGCTTGCCCAGGAATATAAGCACCCCATCTTTTTTTCTCTTTTACTACAGCTTTGACATTTCTGCCACACAAATGTCACCTGATCTGCTGCATGTGGAACACCACAGTTGGGGAGAGGAAAATGTCTCCCGATCAGCGTTAAGATATGTCAAATGAATAATCAAGTCAGGCAAATGCCAGAGGCTTGAAAATCTAAAGGAGGCTGCTTTGCAATAACAGAAAAAAAATAATGAAGGCAGCTTTACAGAACTGTCATCAAAACCAGGGCTAACCTGAGGTTCTTTCTGAAAAGACGGGGAGGACAACTGCTTTAAATACAGAAAGGTGTCATGAAATGCATTTAAAAAAATCAACGGTAAAAATGTGAAATCAAATCTAATATGCTGAGATTTCTAGAAAAAGAATGCTATATGAAAAAGAAAACTGGACTCTAAAACAAAGACTTCACCTAAAGTACACTTTGTATGGAGAAAGAATCATTTTAGCTGCTTTAAAAGGCTTTATAACTGACTTAGATATTCAAAGTAAGTCTGTCAAATTCTGGATCACTCCCTGCTGCTGAATATTTTATGTAAATTATTCTTTCTCCTAACTGAAAGATCAGGACATTTTTTGCTTCATGTTATTAACATTTATTGAGAGACACAGCTGTCTATTATCAGCATTACAACAATTGTTACATTTCAAGAAATTCTAAACAAAGCTTTATTTAATTATCAGTTAATAAAATAGAGAAGTGGAGATTTGTCCCCAGAAAGATATGGTCTATATGGTGGCTGATATTCCTCACAACAACTTTTTCAGTGAGATTTCAACCTCCCTGCAGGAATCATTCAAAGAAGTTAAAGCCTGCAAATAAATGCCCATTGAATATTTTTAACATCCATCCATCCTTTTTCTTTACCCGCGTCACCTTTCTGGGTTGTGGGGAGCTGGTGCCCGTCTCCGGCAGTCAGTGTTAGAGAGACAGGGGACACCCTGGACAGGTCGCAAGTCCATCACAGGGACATATAGAGATAAACGAGACAAACAAGCATGAGACAGACTAATGTCTGAGAAGCAGAAAAACAGTGGTGCCTGGTCTAAAATAATGATTAAATAATAAAAGATACACATAAATAAACACAGAAAACAATAAAAATGTAACAAAATGGATTAAACCCTGTTTGTGGTTGTTATTAACCTGGGCCTCGACCAATTTGGTATGGTGTCACTTGGATGAACTCGCATGTTTGTTTTGGGAAAAGTGTGTTACGCCTTCCTGACACAACACACTTACCCAGGCTTTGGGCCGGCACGAGAGATACGCTGGCTTATGCTCCAACATAGTCACAGTTAGAGGATAAACAGTACGAGGCAAAAATGTTTTAAATTGTGAAGGAAAAAAAAGATCTCTGCAGTGCTGGTCTAAATAATAACAAATCAGTTACTTTTATTCAAAGTCTACCTCTAGATTTAAAATTGAAATACATAATATTTAATTTGACTCCACAAGGAGGGAAATATAAAGAAATGTGAGAGGACTTGTGACTTGCACAGAGTGTCATACTATCATTTCACAAAGACAGCATAAAGGTTTTAAATTAGCCTGGGTGACTGAACTTCAACTTTTACATTTAATTTTATGAATTCATAGATACACAACAAAAAATTGTTAACATATTAAAAGCAAGAGGAAGCAAAGATTAAACCAGAAAATCTGGAAAACTATTAGTAGTTAGAGGGGGTTTAAAACCATTACACAGCTTTATATGTGCTGGCTGATGTGCTGTTTAAATGACATACAACCTATTGGGGCCTATAACACCTAAAACATCTGTCAGAGGTTGACAAATGGAGAGGCAGAACTACAGAACGTTTCATTTTCACACTGGAGCCAATATCACAAATCACACAAGTGACTACAAGACACAAGGTAAAGTAAAGTAAAAGTAAAAAAATACATCAGCTTTCTTTATCCAGAATATACAGTACTTAGCCCTTGTGTAACACTTTTGAAGGTTTCATAACTGAACTTTTGAATAAATAGGCTTTGGTTGAGCATTGACAGCTACAACAAAGGGGAGCGAGCAGTCAAAAGAAAATTGAGGCTAGTCTTGTTGTCACTCAGTAAGTGGTTTTTCATAGTTTGACAGCTAAGACTTTATAACAGTTTCAGCTTATACTCAGCATTCAGAGGCAACCATGCGAGCATATTCAGACATCAACAGTAATTTCCCTTCTTGCCAAATTTTAGAGGGCCAAGACAAGGACACATATAGAAATAAAATGTCACAGTAAAATTAGGTTTACACAGACAAAGAAAAAGGTAAATAATGAAAAGAGCCAAGGCAAATGCCTGTACAACAGCAGCATAGAACAAGCTGCAACAAAGTCCCTTTTGCTGATTCACATACAAATACACATTCTTGAAGCATAAAATCTTCTCACATCAAACGGCCATATATTAGAAACTCCCCCCCCCCCAATGAATTAGAGTGAGAACTTTACCAAAACAGGAAGAGCTTTTAATTGTAATCGGAAGAATCCATCACTGTGCACAAAGAGAATGAGCACAATATATCACAGTGGCAGCAAAGAAAAAAAAAGTCCCAATTCAACCATTAGTCAGCTGTTGTGGGGAAAAGAAAGATTTTAAACTTTCATTCATTCATTTTTTATTACTCGTTGTTCCTATTCAGGGTTGTGGAGAGCTAGTGCCTATCTCTAGCTGTCATTGGGCAAAAGGCACACTGGACAGGTCACTAGTCCATCACAGGGCCACATAGAGACAAAGGAGACAATAGTTCAAGCTCTCACTCACATTTTTTGACAATTTAGAGTCGCCAGTTAACCTAACATGCATGCTTTTGGAATGGGGGAGGATAGTGGAGAGCCACTATCCTGCATGTTTTAGTTGTTTCTCTGCTCTTCAGCAAGACTTCAAGTTCTGCAGAAGCCTGTTAATCACTCAGTCATTCAAATCAGTTGTGTCAAAGCAGAGAAACAAGTAAAATATGCAGGATAGTGAACCTCAAGGACCAGGACTGGACACCACTGACCTAGAAAAACCTACGCATCTATGAGGGGAACATGCAAACACCCTCAGGCCAACTCAATTTGTCAACTAAGCTAAAATCTGTTTTAGCATTTTAGATATATTTTTTGTTGCTGTAGAAACCACTGATTTGAGATTATTATTTTTTTTTTTTGAGAAACCACTAATCTGAGATTAGACAAGCTATATGAATGGCAAGTGTGAGAGAAACAAGCCAGTTTAATGAGTAATTTATGAAAAGTGAAACTGACATTTTGTAATAAGAAATTCTACATGACAAAAGAGACAAAAAGGGGAGAGTCTTATAGCATGAAAAATTTCTCCATCTCAGTAACCACGAAACAGTGAACAAATGCGCTTGATAGCAGAACTTAAAAGAAAAACAGAGCTTCAATGACAAAATAAATTGTCCATAAAAAGTGCATGTAGCTACAGTTGATTGGTTTGGTTTTGGACCTGGCATCTCGATGTCTCATGTTAGACAAGAGGTGGTAGATTCAGTGATATTCGAAAGCTGATGGGTTAAAAATATAAATCTCTGATGCCTCATGTGATTATAAATTCATTTTCAAAATTACTACTCGCATGCTGCCAGAGGAAATTAATCTAGCTAATGACACCATAATGACTTGTGTGCAAAAAAATATTTATATATACGATTTTGCAGTTTAAGGCACATCCGCACTGGTTTCCTCTCTCAGGTCTATTAGCTCCATCTGTCAGCTTCAAATAATTTTTACACTTTTGCTTTTCCTTCCATGTCAAAATTTCACTATGTACAACACGTTTGATCTCTAACAGTTCATAACAAAGTTCTCCATTGTCTTTTTCTCTTAAAGTTTTCAATTTTTACATTCTTACTGTCAAAAATAAAATAAAAAATGTTTTTCATCACAGTGGTATGATCCTTTCTGCAGTGAAACTACCAAGTGTTTCTGAAAAAAAAGCTTGTTAGTTGTAAAGAACTTATTCAGTTCATTTTGTTTACATCTTTCAAAATACAGATGGATTTAATTAGTCTCTTAGTCAGAAATGATTAATTATTTCGCCCTGAATTTTATCCTGACAGACACAAATTGGTGAATGTGTTGGTTGGAGGGAAACGCAGCGGCCAAGCAAACGGAGACAAAGCCTAAAAAACTGAACGACTTAATCAGCACTGATGCAGCTGTCGCTTCCATCTCCAACACAATGACAGAACAAGTCAGATGACAGTCAATGACAAGCAAGGCATTCAGACAAAATGTAATTTTCATTGTCGACAGTCTGAATAAATGCGGAAAAAAAAAGATGTTTGTGTGAACGGGAGGTTGAGTGTAAAAAGAGATGGAGGTTTACACAATAGCTGGCTGCAATTTCAATTTACTTCTATTAAATGAGAATGTAAACTTCAATGGAAATTTGAATAATAATTAGCTTTTAACTTCAAGCATTTTATTACAAACAAGTAAAACCGCTTATTTTGTGAAGACATTCAACAACAAAATGCATTCTGTCCCCCTGTAACAAACTCATTGCCTATACTAACCTTAAGCTTTACCACTTTGTGAATTAAAGGACTTAATTTAAAAATGAAACTTGGTAAAATGAGCCTTAGTTCTCAAACAGGTACATACACCAAAGATCTAAAAGTCAAACGGATCCTCACTAAGCTACCTGGACAAGAACACACACACACACACACACACACACACACACACACACACACAGTTATTTCTACAAACCTTCAGTGGACATTTTTCATGTCAAAAACAACAAAAACAGTCGATTCCCCTTGAAGTAACTAAAGAGTATTTAAAAAAGTCATATCTTTAGATCTATATAGCTACAAATTAAAAACAAAACAAAAAACAATTTGACACTGCTTGCTCAAGGCAGGACTAATGCACTTTCGATGTTCATTACAGTCCTAAGTGTACAAAAACAGAATTTGTCTGAAAGTTAATGCACCGCTGAGCCAACAAAGCACTCACAAGGCCTGATGAAAATCTGTGCTTAAGTGAGACTGTTGTTCCTTAACCTGCTCTTTGAAAGCACACACTGATTAGCTATATGGCTCTATGGTAACAGGAAGTCTTCTTTGCGTAAATGTGATTTAAATATATAAAACGATCATTCCATCATAACTGCTCGTCTTGGACCCTGATCCTAACCACAAGTTTAACTTAAACAAGTTACATATTCATGCTGAAATTCAGATTATATTCTGAGAAATTTGCTTTATGGGAAACAAGTCCCAAAAGAGACTTTGGTATTGACATTTTGAGTTTTACACACACACACACACACATGCAGCAGTACTCCTGCACTGGCTTGAATTCATCCTACAGCTTAACCCCCCCCAACTTTGACCAGTCTATACGTCTCCCCTAACAGGACTTCGGTAATGATGCTGTACTTCCCTTGGTCCCTATTAGAAATACTGGTCACAAGGCCATCAGTAATAATACCAGTAACACACACACTTTAGAAAGAACAGAAGAGAACACACAAGGTCTCTGAAACAGGGTATCCCAAACTTTATTTTACTGGTTTTATCAGAAGTACCATGGAGAGCAGTCACAGTTAGTGGCGACACATACAACGTTCTGCCTACCAGTTGGCGTTTAACAAAAAGAAAACAAACAAACAAAAAAAAAACCTAAATCACAAACATTATGTTACAAACATAAATGTGTTATTGTTCCATTTTTAAAAGACACACCAAATTAATAAAACCCACCCTGTGAGAGCTAAAAGAAGAACAAAAGAGGAGGATCAAAAGAAAGATGGTTGAAAAGGTAAAGGATGCTTTGGAGGAGAGGAGGGATTAGGATCGAAATATAAAAAGAGGGATTTAGCGACCAAGAAAAAAAATAAATAAATAAAAAGACAGACTGTTAAGAATCTGACAGATGGCAACTTAAAAACAGACAAATGATTCGTTGAGACAAAGAATGATGAGGACAAATATATTGTGTGCAACTAGATACGGACGAAGACAACATAATCCGGGCGGACACTAATCGGCACGGAGATACTGCCGAGTCAGCGCTAAAAGCAACCATAGGCTACTCAAAATGACAACGCTATTTTGACTGAAACAAAGTGAAATCACTCACCCATTTAAAGCATCTCTCCAATAGAAAAACTAAACGGCAGAGAAAAATGAGATGGAAGAATTGAGAGAGAAAAGAAAGCATCCCGGGAATTCAAAAGTGAAAAAAATAAAGTGAAAGACAAGGCAGAAAAGAGACAAGTTTGAAAACTTCTCCAAAAAGGCAATATATGTCATTCTTGAGTGTAGTGAGTGTTTCGTTTCCTTTTTAAATAAATATGTAGGATTAATTCTCTATAGTTAGTGTGATGGCCATATAGTCCATCTCACTGGTAACACTGTACATTATATACATAATATTTTCTTTAAAGACAAAATAACCTTTAGATATACATACAGTATTCCTTATCCTCAGTCAGAGAATACAGCCAAGGTATTAAAAGTAGCAAGCAGTGTTTTTTTCCCCATTTTCTTTTTTACAAATAACCCATGCAACTCCCATATAGATTTAAGATACATAACTCCTTTAAGCTCTTTCATTCAATAACAGCAGATATTGCCTTTTTTTAAACACAAAAAAGTAATGTGCAATTACATCAGAACAAAAGGCTTTGCAGCTTGTTTTGAATTAAAAACAAAATGTTAAGCTCTACACACCAAATGTAACTAAACAGAATATAAGTTAAACAAAACAAACAAAAAAAGATTCTGTACAACATTCAAACCTTTTTCTGTCAAGACCATGGGAATGGGATACAATTCTCTATAACTATATACAGACATGTTATCATTCATGCACAGTGTCAACAAGTAGCACATTGACATTCCAAATTATGGAAAACATGGCATAGGGAGACAGAAGGTAAAAGGGGTTCTGGGTGACACATACAGAACAGAAATATTACTGCCTGTTTTAGTTACTTTGGCAGCAGAGGAGATTAAGAAAAATGGGTAGAAAGAGGGGGAATAAGACACAGGGACAGATAAGACACCATAACAATACACATGCTGGGCAGGAGGAGTCCATTTTATCTCACTGACCCAGAAATCAATGTATGGCTGTAACTTCATTTATTATTATTTTTTTTTAAACTTTTTTTATTTTGTCCTCTTTGCATTCCTTTATCTTCAATCTTCTCTTTAATATCCTTTTACATTGTACTTGATAAAATGTTATTTAAAGGTAGAGAATAGCTCTGGTAATGCCCCCCCATCCCTCTTTTTTTTTTTTTTTCTTGCCAGCAGTACATTTTGCTCAGCTTGTACCAGCAGGGATACTTGTCCTTCCATTCCCTCATTTGACAGTCTCGTTTTGCATTTGTTTATTTCTCAGTCTGTCGGACAGACGGTCAATTAAAAGAGCGAACGAGGCAACAAAGACATTTCATCAACTTTTACATTAGAAGTAACATTGTTAATGATTCACAACGGATTCAACACCACTGGATTATTATTTTTCTTTTTACAGGAACATTATTACTGCAAACGAAACCAAAATTTGTTGTTTACATCAGACTCAACTCTGAAGGAAACATCACGGCCATTTCACGTAAGCGACAAGAACCAGTGCAATGCTTCCCCTTCACTTAAAAACCCTGCCCACTTCATTTTAGCCCTCCACCACTGATTAACAAAAGCTCTTGTGTATTCCTTCATCACTTTGAGTGTGTATACGTGTTGCGGTGGTGTGCCTAACTTTAGACTCGCCTGCCCTCAGAAGTCCAAACCAAGACGGGAAGCTAAATTCAAGTGTTGCAATTCTTCGCAAGGTTAAGATGCATCACAGAAGAAAAAGCTTGGCATTTACAATCTTAGCTGGTAAAGCAAGCAAACTTGCTGCTTGCAGCCAATGTTTGATATTACTTAGCTTCCATTCTTGGTTTAAATCTGTGAACAGATTTCACTAATCGGCCAATAGCTTCAGACTACTGTAGTCAAATCCGATACATAGAGGGTGTACAATGGTGCGGCTAAAGGTCTAACCTTAAAAAAAGTTTCTAGTAAAATTGATTTGATGCATACAACTACATTACTGCAAAATTGTATTCCTGCTTACTCTAAAGTTTACTGAAACAACTCAAGTAGCAGACACATTTTAGGTCAATTCAACATAAAGTTGCAAAAGCTGAGATAAGCTATGCCCCGTTAAAGTTTATCAAAATTGATGCGGTTTCCTATTTGTTTTGCTCAAGCTAGCAGAACTTTTTACAGTGTATAAACCCTCAGCTCGATGCCAGTGAAAAGACAAATACAAATTTAAATTGAAAAATTGGAGTTAGGTTAAAACAAGGCTTTTTGTTTTACTTATATTGTTATTAATGACATGAAATTGGTGGGGATTTAGGAAAAACAGAAAACCCTCCTTAGATGTAAGATTGCAAATATTTTTTGATAGAAAGATTTTCTTTGCAAAATGAGTAAACTGCCACACCAAAAGGCATCATATGAAAACGGATAACTTGATATAAAGTCGTACAATATAAATTTGGCAAATGCAATGATAAAAGATTGGAGTTTTATTTTTAACTGTCAAAAGACTAAGTAATATTTATGACTGTTTTCAGAAAGTCATTATTGGATTGATACTGGACCTCTATGTAGTGCCATCTATTAAAGTTTGCATTCTTGTGCAATTATCCATACCTCTGGTTAGTAATTTTAGAAAACTTGAAACATTTAAAATAAACACATCAATCTTCATAATACTTTGAACTTCCCCAAATTATCCGTAAAAAGATTCTGCTCAGGTTTACTTTCACTAGCATTGCTAGCAGTTTGAGACTAGATTACTGCAAAGTTTACAATGTTACACATCTAGTCCAGACAAGTTATTTTACAGATGACAATTAAAATACCATTAATTATACATTAAATAGAAAACACAACATCAGAAGGGAATACAAGCCAATTTAGTTGCATACAGTAGTGCTATAGTACAAGTTTGAGTACGCTGAGATCTTTGTGGTTGTAGCTGAATGAAAAAAAATAACAGTCTAAAGTCTGGACTTCTCACAGTCGAAATAGGATTGAAGATTTACTCTACTTTTTGCTCCTTTTCTGTTAATGCCAATTTGTCTGATGCTTTCATACAATTTTGTCAGTTTGACTTCTCATTAAAGCATGTAGTGCCTAAGGTTTCAACAAGGCTTGATAGTTACTAGACGAAAAAAGGTAAACTTTCAGAGAGCAAATCTAGAGCTTTCACAATCACCAATTGTATTTAGTTCCCAATCATTTTTAGATTGCGACAACTGCAGTCAGGCCCCTACCCTCACCTTACAATCACCGAGTGGTAAAACTCTAGCTCAAATTTCAGCTAAGAGCGATCTGATATTGAATTACCTTGTAGCATTTTGGTATGAGAACAATCCCCCCGTAATATAAAGCAAGATTGAATTTTGTGTTTGAACACACTTTACCCAGGATTTATCACAATATTGTCACAGTAATTGGAATCAAGTTCAGAAAGAATTTAAACAAACTTCCAAAGCATATATTTTGATGCCAGTAGGGCATAATTATGTTAGTGCAAACTTAATAGGACTGATCGTTTTACTTTCCAAGTATGATAAATGACTAAGTTAAAGTCACCTTGTATTAATATAGTTCTGATCTGATAACACTGCTCGATTTGAACTATGAACTGTATTTTATTGGATTTTCTTGGTTATCCACGGCAAAGACCAATAAACTCAGGTTTTGGCACAGGTCTCAAGTTTCCGGGGTTAAGTAAATACACATGATTTAAGAAGTTTAAATAGGACAATATCCCCATCCTTGGCATTTTTTTTTTCAAACCTCTGCGAGCTGGTAAAGCAAAGGTTTTATATTAAAAATATTCAATTCGTATTAGAACATACCCCGACTTGTATTAAGCGGACTTCAGCATAAATTGCAAATACCTTCTCAGCTTTTCCTCTATTTGATGGCTTTTAGGTTTGCTGTTAATGAGAAGTGAAAATGGTTGTTTTTAAAAGTTAACATGAAGGAATGTGAATAGAATGTAATTCTTGACAAAATATGAGCTTGAAGAGAAGAATATTTTTGAACTAAAGTGGCTGGGAAAAGCACAAAATAGATGACTTGTTGGAACAGAGTTTTATGCAATTTATAGACAGTTTTAGTCATAATAGAAAAAACACCCACCAGGAAAAGTAAAAACCCTTATCTGACTGAATAATTTAGCCCAGCAGTGAGAGTTTCACCAATATTTATTAATTTTGTCAACTTGGATTTGTAATTTTAAGGTTTCTTTTGTATCATATGTTAGTTTTTCTTTTGACGCAAGTGCAGCAAAGTTCTATAAACAAAGAAATCTGTGTATGCGGTTTAATATTATAAGCTCCTGATAATTGGCTCCCTAGTGACTAATCTATATCTGTATGCAAGGATTTATAATGGTCGGAGTCTAGAAGTAGTGGTTGTTTGATAAAAAGCCCTTGAGATATTTGGGTAGAAGTGAGTAAGACACCTGGATGTTGGCTGAAACTGTTAAACCAAGCAGTACCCTGGTAAAACAGACAATTAACAGAATGTCAATCAGGTTTTGCAGAAACTGGTATCAACATTTTATACATTTATTAAAGTGTACTGCTGTGATATGATTGGAAAAAAATGATTGTGGTAATTTCAGTGGAAAACCAGTTAAACAAAAAAACCAAACATATGCAAGATGAACTTAGTTTTTAATGCAATGGTTATAATTTATCTAACAGTTTTTAACGGTAGAGTGGCCCGTTTGAATTCGCAAACATGGCCTTATTAAAGGTATAAGCACATTAACTCCCTCCTTCATTTAAATATGATATTAAATCATTTATATCTACAGTTAAAGCAACAAAACAAGTGCCCGTTCAAGAGCGCATGGCATAACTAAGACATTCAGAAGAAAATCAGTGAAGCTCCAATGTACGTTCAGCTTCAAGTATTTACACATCTGACCTCAGCAACGATGACAATTTTGCCACACTGAATGTTCCCCCTCCCATCATACAGTAAGAGTCCTACTCAGCAACTCTACAAGCTGAGAAAGTGAGAGTCAAGAAGACCTCAAATATGAAAGCATTTAGTCTCACGCGGCAACAGCAAAAACAAGAGGCTTTTTTCACAGTATTTCACCATCTTCCCACAGCACACAAGCACAAACACATCGTCACACACCAGCAAACGCAGTTTGTTGTCAGTAAACAGATGTGGCAATGAATCCCATTTCTTCTGATTGTGTTTTCAGTATTGTCAGGTCATGCATGCAGATGACATTTCTGTATCTGGACACAGGAGATGGGTTGCTCCAACTGAAAGAAGTGATTGCTCTTGTTTAAGCACACCTCCAGTTTTTGAGCTCCGACTTCTGCATCATTAATCCAGTCAAAAAAAAAATTGTAGGTTTATTACCATGTATGAGCGTTTACAATTCTAGAGATTTGTAGTATGCAGTTAAAACATGAATTGATTTAAGACAACTTGATGAGTCTGCATTTGTGGTATGAGACAAAAATAACTCGACATCTTTTCCCTTATTAAATTTTCATCTTGAGTAACTTATCTAGCTGCTATAATTCTCATGTTTGGCCTTCCATGCATCTGGTCTTCCTTCCATTTTGTTTTTAGATGCTTTAATGCATCTAAAAGTCCTTCATCTGTACATCCATTTCCATCCATTCATTTGTCATTTAATGTATTGCACAAAGGGGAAGGAGTAATATATCACCAAAACAACCTTATTATCCAAAACCATTCATTATTTCACTTTTTCCCGGTTTCTTCCATCTTGTCGTCGTCCTTTCCCATCCTTCCCTTTGTCATTTCCTATTATCTTAAAAGCCTTGGATGTGGCAATAGGCTTCCAGTGACGAAAAGAGAATGTAGAGGAGCCACAGGCTGACGAACAGCATGGTGGTCAGGGCCTTCGCAGTCCGGGGCCCACCAAGCTCTCCACCAATCTCCGGTCGCCGTCGGTACATCAGAGTGGCAACGCAGATAAAGGCAAATATGGTGAAGAGAGTGACAGAGAAAGCCAGAGTGCCTGGATTGACTTTAAAGTCCTCCCCCTTGCTGTTGTGGTAGATGGCAGCAATGGACCACGCCACCTATCAAGCAACAGTTCATAAAACATGATACAGTGGCGACTTAAAACAAACCTTTACTCAAACAAAATAATTCCTATTATCAAAAGTCAACTACCCAACTGTTAACTGATTGAACTTTACTTACCCCGATACCCAGAAAAACATTGACCGCATTGGAGCCAGTCACGTTGCCAATGGATGCATCTGCATACTGATCTTGGATGGCAGCTACCTTACTGGCAAATGTATCTAGATGGAAAGAGAAATAAAGAAAAAGATCAGATTTGAGCAAACAAAATCTGCACACCACATCTATTTCTATCTGTCTCAATATTGATAATCTTTGTGGGAAAAGGCAAGGTTTCATGTTTTCCACCACTTAAAAAAGCATGTTTGAATCAGGGCAGAGTCAAAATAGGTCATTTTTTTAAGTACTAATTAAAGCACAATAACATATTTGTGTTCAGCTCGTTAGTTATTTAAATGCAGAAACAAAAAGGAAAGAGAACAGTTGAGAAACTGTTTTGTAGTCATGTTGCATTAACTGCATCCAGCACCTCAGTCTGAAATCTTTTCAAACCATCAGAAACTCACCATGCTCTGTAGGACAATGATGCCCCTTTGCTATATTTGGGATCAAAAACTTCAGATCTCTGACATAATAATGCTATTTGTTGGGCAAAGATCCATGCGTTCGCAGTAGTGGTGTGCTCCTGACAGATAACTTTTGATCCACGTCAGCTTGCTATGATTAGATGTTTCATAATAACAGCATTGGAGAGGAGGAAGCTTTCCTCTCCAAAGAGCCTGCTATAGCCCCTCTTCAACATGGCATTTGTGATTTAAATAAGACTGCAGTGACAAAGACATTTTTTTGCATTTTGTTAGGAAAGCTCAAACTAAATGAAAATCCTGCTACAGTATCAATTACAAGGCTGCCGGCATGAAAAGGAATTGGTCCAAGATAAATAATGTACAAGAATAAATCTTAGTTTGCATGCACAAACAATTTTCAGCCTTGTTAATCATTTTGCTGCTTTGTTCTAAAGATTTTCCCTGGCTTCGTTTTCATAACTCAAAAAAGGGACATTCTTTGAGTGCAATGTGAGGAGACAAAAATCAAGTAAAAGCAATGAGGTGAAGAATCAAAACAAGTAAACTTTTTATGGGAGAGGCAGCCATATGAGCTTTAGGAAAAGAGGATGGCACAAAAAAATGTCCAAAGAGATTGCAAAGAAGGCAACAAAGCGATGATGGTTGAGAGAATGCACCAATGAAGAGATCCAAATCTCCCTCAAACCAGTATCAATGGGTTGCAACTGTTGGAAATTAGTTGACAAATGGCATTTGCAAGGGATTCTCTAAAATGTCTCAAAACATTTGCATATCTTCTTAATTTCCTCAAGTGAGTTGCAGATGCTAACAGTCTTGCCGCTGGAGTTGAACATGGTTCAAAAAAATGTGACAAACTTTCTCTGAAATTGAGCTGGGATGCCTACGACAACTCTATTTTCAAACCTTTTTCTATTCAGTTTCTGTAATTTCTTAAATGCTAGAGCTGTATTTTGACACCTGGACTTCTGATGAAAAACATCCAGGACTCGGTCCTGAATGCCCAGGTCGAGAAACCATGTGGATAATAATCTTAAAAAAAAAAAAAAAAGTCTTTGCCAGTTTTTTCGAAAGGTGTACTTTAGTAGATTAAAATCATAAAAGATGGAGGAAGCTGCCATGGTGGGTACAAGGCAGGCTAAGGTGACTATGATTTGGGTGGAAATGGGCAACAAAATAATGTGCATAGCCTAGAATACAGTTTTGGAAGGTGTGCACATAAAAATAGGCTATGATTTTCAAAAAATGATTGCTCAAAATGCAGCTGCACTGCTGGTAGCAAATAGAATACAGTGTGAGAGAAATGGAAGATTCACCCGTTTTTTTATTTTTTCCTGCAATTTTGAGACACTAGAGACTAGTATCCAACAGTTGCAACCCTGTGAGATACTAGCCTTAATCATTTCAGAACCATCCTGCTAGGCTTATCCGTGTGTGTGTTTGTGTCAGGGCTTTGCTGTTCTGTAGGCCTTCGTTTCTATGAGTTTCAGTATAAAGTGCTCACACATACACTGTATCTGTGTTTGTGAACAGCACCACCTGGGTCTAATCTGATGCCATGCCTCTACCAGCTGGCAAAGGCTGGCACGTCTGAGCTTCAGTTGCTCTTTGAGTGCTTGTGAGCCTGATTGAGTGGGAGTGTGTGTGGGAGCCTGCATGTTCAGCAGCGGCCGGCGTGTTTGTGTGAAATAGGTTCTATTTTGCAGCTCCTTCTGTGACAGTACATCTCCCCAGAGAGCTTCCTGCCCTTTTCCTCAACCTCACAATCACCCAGTGCCAACATCTTCCCTCACGACCCCCTCCGCCTGTTTTCTCCTGCTCCTCTTTTCCCCCATGGCCTCCTGAAATGAAATGGAAGGATGCACAGGGGAGTATTTATGTGCTCAATCTGATCAGTTGTCTGGCTTGTGCATTATTTTTGTGCTTTTCTCCTTGTAATTTGATGATCATTGTCAAATTGAATAACATTTTCTTAAAATGCCACCCAAAGTTGTAATAAATTAAGTACCAATGCTTTGCTGTATAGTTCAGACATGAATTCCACAGCATCTACTTCCTGTGCAAAATATTTAAAATATTAGGAGCGTTTTTTTTACATCTAAAAGTTTTGTTATTGACATAAAATCATAGTCTACTTTAAATATACTGTAGTCAAAAACTGAAAATATCAAGCTTTAGCCAAATCTTAATGTACAAACAGTATCTGTCACTACTTTTAACAGCTTCTTTTATGGCATTTTCTGCAGCTCTGTGAGCATGTGTGTTAGCTGAGCTAACTGTAAACAAGGTTAATCATCTTGGAACCATAGCACAGGATGGGTTTTATTAACTGTAATAGCCACAGAACTGGAGCTTGGTTTTTTTGTGTGAGGGTGTGTGTGTATATGTATGTGCGTTACAGAGCCCAGGGAGATTCTGCTAATAAGGCTGAGAGGCTGAGGGAGGCTGAAGCACTTTTGTTTCCATTTCGCAGCTTCACAAACTGTGTACATCTGTGTGCAGTCTGGTTTTTTTTTCCAAGCAGATGCATGCAGTGTAGATTTACAATGTAAATGCAGCTGTTGGCAGGTGGGTATCTTTATGTGTGCGCACATGTATGTTAAATACTAAGTTCATCCCCAAGGTCTGTAAACGGGAAAACAATCTGACAAACATCTGAGCCTGACATGATAAATGGATTTATGCTAATAATATGGTGCTCACATTATATCAGTTTGTGTGTGTGTTTTAGGTATGCAAAAGTCTCAGAACAGTTGCAGATATGCAAGCCTCTGTCCTGCTTTGCCCCTTTGCTGTTTAGAAACATGGTTTAAGTTTCATATCCAGAATTTTATCATATTGGGTTGGTCATGGTAAAAAACATATGTTTATTTTTATCACTTCCTGACAAAATTATGTAATATGATCGCTTGGGTCTGTGTGTGTGTGCATGCACAAGTGAACATGTGCGTCCTCATTTGTCCGTTACCAAAGTAACCTTCGTACCACAGGATAGACTTTGATGAATTGCAAAGTTATTATTTTATAAACATCTACAATTAATTAATATTTGGTGTTATTCCAAGTCAAGGTGGCCGCCACAGCCAACTAACCTGAGTAAACAAATGCTATAATTCAGTCATCTGTACAGAAACTGAACAAAACCTTGGTGTGATAGTAGCTAAGAGTCAACCCCGTGATATACTTTGTGTGCTAACAGGTTGAGTGAACTCTGCTTAAAACTCTGGCATTAACTGTTGAAGTCAACCCTGTTAGTTAGCAAAATAGTTCATGAACCACTGGACAAATTTTAATGAAACTCTCCAAAGACAATTATTGGGTGTGTATCTTTAACTAATTAACTACTGGAGTTAACCTGATTCAAGATGGCTGCCACAGCTAATCAACTTTAGAAAACAAAATAGCTATAAACCAGCCAATTTTACAAATACTGAACTAAAATTTAGGGTGGTAGTAGTTGAGAGATGCCCCAAGAATAAAAATTTCTAAAAATCACATCTGACCTGGAGTGATGTAGCTAATCAGCATCATAGATTCATTATAGTAGTGCTAAATTCAGCAGGAATGAGAGGAATTTCTGAGGAATCTAGTTTATTTTTCAGTGATTGTTGTAGATATTTGTCCTTGAAGCTTGTTCCTAATCATGACGACTAACTACAACCTTGAGCAACAAAGTCTCTACCGGTGCTGCCTCTACAAAGCTTAATGGAATAAGAGGATAATTAATACATCTTCTTAGCAGCTTTTCAAAGAAAAAAAAAAAAAGCTTCAGATTTTTCTTGCTCATGAATTAAAATTCAACTGTTGGAGGTAAAAAGGCCTAATGATTCAGATGTTGGTTTGAATTTGCATAATTTATTTGAAACTTTAGTTTTGCTGTGTTTATCAGAACCAAGCTGTCCTACCTACCTGCTGTAGTTGTCACCAACCCAAGCAAGTAGCTGCAATTTTTTTTTGCCTGTATGCAAGGGTAAAAGATCCACAACCCACTAACTAGCCAATTCTGAGCTGAAAGTTATGGAAAAGTCAAATACACATTCTGAAATCTTTAAAAAACAGCATTGAATTGTTCTTTGACCACAGGAACATATACATAAATATTCAATGCATGTATTTACAAATTCTCACCTGGCACAGAAGTTCCCAGTGCAACAAAGACAACTGCTGTGACGGAGTCTTTCAGGCCCACTGTGCAGCCAAAGTGAGAAGCCAGATCCCCTGTAATTTAAAGTAATAAAAAAAAAAACAATCTCCATCACAGTACTGTAAATCAAAGTTTCATAAAATACTGAACATTTTTGCACACACAGAAAAAAAACCCACTCACTCATTGCATTGAAAGTGATTTTTTTTTTTTTTTTTTTTACTGAAACAAATTATAAATCTTGTTTTAATATTGTATCACTTTTGGTGAAATTTGAAGTCCCTCACCAATGAAGGCAGTGAGGAGTCCGATCATACAGATGGAGACAACGAAGCAGGCCCAGCCGCTCCAGTACTCAGTGGGTGGGACGAAGGCGAACAGAACCTTCCAGAAGACCGTGAGGAAGTGCATGACGTAGTCAAAGCATGAGGGCAGTTTCTCCTCACCGCACTCGTCGTCGTCGTCATCTTCGCCTGGGAAGAAGGAGGAAAGTAGCTGAAAGTTAACACCTTTTCTGTGAGTAAAACTCAAATCATACAGAGACAAAACTCAACATTTACATGGGGAAAATGTCTACCTTTGAAACCCATAAATGCTCTACATTAGTGGCAGCATATTGCTGTAGTATAACTATGTCCTTCTATATTTGATTGTGTTTTTCATTTCTAGTTTTATTTTGTTTTGCGGATTTGTTTGTGTTACTTTCACTTTATTCAAAACAAAATGTTGACAGATATTAGGACAGTGAAATATGATTCAGAGAGACAGATTAAAAAAAAAAAATCTGACAAACAATTTTGGACCCAACCATCCAACAGGTCTGTGTGATACCTGTATCCAATTCAAATCACTGCCTCCAGACATGAACTACAGTCATCCTCGGTGGTTCTGAGTGCGAATAGATTGATTAAACGTGGGAGCAGCTGAAACATAAAATTCAAATCACTTTTCCTGCTCAATAAAAAGGCACACACACAGCCCTCCATGATGTTCCGCTCCATTTACAAAGGACTCGAATAAATAAACGAGACTTCCTGCTGCTTTAGTGAATCACCCTGACGGGGTGAATCCCAGGGTGCGCCATCATCTCCCATTGATTTCACCCGTGCCATTCACTCCACGTTTGAGAATAAATTCAAAAAGCTGGCTGCATTTAAATTCTTTAAACAACCAACTAGACCAAACACAAACATTCATGCATATAACTACGTGTAGTCATATGTCCTGTCCCTTCCTTCACAATAAAAGCTCTTCACACTCCATAAGATTTTAGTACACAACTGAATTTTTAATTATTATTTTTTTTAAAGTCTTGGTTGACCTTAATAAGTGGGCTTTTATTTCACATGCACTAATACTTTTGTTTTATTTGATGTCTATTAATAAATAATTTATTGGGTATTCTACATAGCTTGTTCAACACTTTGATCAACTGAAAATATAGTAATAGTATTTTATGTCTATAGAAATAACCACCCACAGCTATGAAAGGCTGGTGATGATGTAATGGCCTCTGTCAGCAAAATATCTCATTAACCACTGGACAGATTTTCATGAAACTCAGACTGTAATCTTTGGATGTAGGTCTACAACTGATTAACTCCTGGAGGCAACTCGATTCAAGATGACTGTCACAGCTAATGCACCTTGGTAAAGATAAAAAGGGCTACAACTCAGCTCATTTTACAGATATTGAGCTAAAATTTGTTGTAGCAATAGTTGAAAGTCATTCCCGACACATACTTTGAGAGCTTACAGATTGCTCAACATCTGTTTAAAACTTTGAAATGCGAGGTGGTGGGTGATATGCACTACTTCAAGGAGCAACACTTCATTAAAAGAAGCAAAGCAAAAAGTTTGTGTCATTTCTGAGTAGAAATTCAAAGAAAGGATTTAAGTAAAAATCTGAGGTAACTTGCTCAGTGTAGCTCCTTAGCAAATACATTGGTACAATCCAGCACACAAATACCACTTACTTTGTAACACATAAGAGGTCAAGTAATCTATACATGTGTTGCAACAAAACAGAGGATTTTACAAAGACGTTTCATCATTTGATTAACGCCAGTTGTTTTTAAAATAAAATTTGGAGCCAGTCATTGATGATAACTTTGGAGCACACTTGAATAGGCTTTTAATTTAGATAAGCTATAAAACAGCCTGGTATTCAAGTTTCTGTACATGCTGAAAGCAGGATTGAGTTGATTACCAAAATATAAGTAAAATCCCATTTAAAAGTAGCTTTATGTGTTTGTAAAGGTGCCGCAAACTGTTCAAGGAAATTAAAAATAAATATTCATATCATCAACTATACATGAATAGCAAAAGGTGAGGGTAAAAAGCAATCAAAAGTTTGGAACAAACAGACATGCTTGTCAATGGATAATAAAACAAGCCTTCCCATCCGAGTTATGTCACGTTTTGTCAGCTGTTGTTCTTGCCCACACATCCATCATGGATGAATGAAGCCATTTTTCTGTCATTTACTTCACACTTTGTGTCTTTTTGTAACCGAATTGATTGTTACTTTTCATTTTCTTTACTTGTATAAATCGATTGTAAGGATGAGTGCTGAAGAAACAATTTTAGACTCTACCAACACCAACAAGGCGAGACTTTCTGCTTTGTGTGCACTTCTAATCCACATTCAAATGAAGTTTTGTGTGAGAAACATTGACATTTTTACAAACGTGGGTTTTGGCATTTCCATACCCGACTACAAAGATTTTGGGGAAAATGATGATGTTGCAGCCTACTTTGGGCTTTTTACCTTGTGCATTGAACAAATACAAGAAACAACCTCATTGATGATGCCATTTCAACCTTTATTTCAATATCTGGCTAATTCTATCTTGACCTTGTTGTTATCACACTTTAACAGTGTGTTGATAATTAAAATATTATTAACTGGAAATGAAAAACAATGTTGGGGTGGGGAGAAAAGTCAAATTCACATCCTTTTTTACCCTGTAGATTTCCAAATTGACCTGCTGGCTTCGTCATAAATTAGGCCCATTCCTGTTGTGTAATTTGTTTCACATTATGTGAAAATGGAAAAGCTGTTTGTAAAATGTGGTAATAAGATGAGACAGAAGCAGATGAACTGAACGCCCTGTTAGGAGGTCCGCCTGAACCAGCTGCTGAGATCTGCCAAACTGACACCTATTGATTACATAATTACGCATGGACCGCATGGGCAAGCACGCAGCACATCTTGATCAATCATGTTAAAGACATTACTGATGGCAATGCTGGTGCACCACATGAGTCAGTGTTAAAACAATGATGACACCAAGTTGCTTTTAATAAACTTATTTTATGATTAGGAGAATAATAAATTGATTCTGGGTTTTTTTTTGGTGGCAGGGTATGACTCTCTCTAAATCCTAAACTATTTACTGGGATTCTGGATGAATGAGTGTATATATACACATTTACCTTTTTCCATCTCACCCCATTGTGTCTGCTGTACCATTGACTTTTGTTTGCCTTCATTTTTTTAATGCTTTCCTTGTAACTCCTGTTTCTACATTTCTGTCTCAGTTCTCTTCTCAGTTTTCAGTCTTGGCCACATTATGCTGATTTAGCCATTATATAATTCAACATGTGTTAGTTTCTCATCTCATCCTTTATCCCTCTGCAACCTTCTGTTAAACGCTACGGCCAATATCTTCCCACCATTCTATTTATTGTGGTGAATTTTACATATACAGTTGCAACTTAATGATTAGCTTTTGCAAAGGAGTTCATCTTTTTTTGTGGTTTTAAACTGCATACAACGATTCATAACTCCAACTACAGAACTAGTCAAACTTGGTGAAAATGATTTGACATTAAAAATAACCAAAGCAATGAGGGATTAGCATCAAATTTCATTCTCCTAGGCACACAGAAATATCTCCACCACATATATTGCTCTCTTTCTTGCCTTACAGAGGTGGTAGATTGCTCTTATCTCTTACAGCTCACAGAGCCTGTCCAAAGGCTGCGTTCTCACATGTCTGACAGATGATGAACTGCAGCTTCTTTCTTCAGGCTGCTAGTCAAGCGAGGTGTGTGTCCGTGAGTAATGTCTGTATGTAGCGTGCTCTGCTTTAAGCGATACAGCCTGTGCTCAGGAGATTTGTAAGAATCCTTCATGGCACCGTGTGTTTACACAAGGCTCACATCCAGGCTCACACACACAAGTGGCGTCAGGGTTTGAAACTGATGTGGCCAAACAAGCTTCTGTGCAGAAAACCCCTCAAGCTGCTCAAAAATGACCTTTCAATCACACCCCACTACTGGAGGCAAAAGAGAGACTCGGGATAACTCGATTCAGGCTTCATACATCTCTGCAACCCGAGTTCTGCCATCAAAACGACATGGCGGACTTTTAGAAGCAGGACATCAATGCAAGACCAAACAATTGTCACGCAAAAGCGTGAGATTGGAATCCCAAACAGAGTTAGGCTGATAACACACCCAGCGCACTGCAGTAGAAATCCCTCACCCTGTGAGGAAAGACAGCCCGTCATCCGTCCATTCATCTAATGTAGCCCCCCCCCGCCCACATTTTGTGCCTCTCATTAATGCTCCTTCAACTTTGAAGATTTCAGTGGAACGGCAGAAATAAGTCACTTTCATTGTTAAAAATAAACAGCAATCACATTTTGACAGGCCCTTTGGTCTTTTACCCGTCCTCAGAATTTCTGAAGACATGGCCACAAACTTCAAAGTCTGCTGTCAATTAAAAAATAAAATAAAAAAATTATTTATTGAGCAAACAAACATCTTTTCTTAATCTGAGCCACTTTTTTTAACTGTACTACAGTGTGACAAGCCCTGTGACTAATTATGTGTGTGGTGTGTCTGCCAGATTTGACATCAATACGTTCATATTTATATTCATGTACCACTGGTCCTGTCTGCCATAGGCACACACACACACACAGTTAAGTTTGCAGACTGTAGTCAGAGAGATTTCAGACAACTTCTCTCTAAAATTTATCCAAATAATTCAGGTCTGAAAACCACATTCATTAAAAAAATGAGTCCAAATCTTTATTTCAAAAATGTACTCTAGTATATTAAAGTCATAGAAGTGGAAGTGGCTGCCAAGATTGGCGCAAGATTGGTGGGCGTGCTGTGAGTAGAGGTGGTCAACAAAATAATGTGCACGGCCTAGAACAATTTGCAAACTGTGCATGCAAAAAAATAAAAAATAAATAATTGTGCGCACAACTTGCTGGCCACTTATTCACAAATGCAAAAATCAGTAAGACTGCAATTGTGAAGTCACTTATTGTCTTGCAATATTCTTGCAAATTTAAAGTCACTCTCAGATCCTGAACAGCTGCAGTCCAGTGAGATGCTACTTTAACAGCTAGTCCAAGTCACGCTAGTACAAAAATGAACTGCTGCAGTCCTTAAACAACTCCAGTCTCAGCAGATCTGGTTTGTGCAAACTACTTTATAAATCTTTACATTGGCATCTGATTCACATTACAGTTATGTACTCAGAATTTTGCATTTATTTGCAAATGCAAATAGGAGCAGCTGCAACTACCTGGAGCACTTCCAGTGGAGCCCGGGGCACATCAGGCAACAATATCCTAATATTTCTGCAGGCACAACAGTGTAATGCAAAACTGATAGAGGTGCAAAAGTTCATAAAATAGCGTTTACATGAACTGCTATGGAAATTTTAAGATTGGAGTTGTTTGAAGATGACAGCAACCCATCTTAGCACCTTTTGAATTAGCTGTAGGCTCATCAGTATAGTCAAAATGACTTTCTCCAAACTGATGCTGTTAAAAAAGCTACATACAACAAGATTTGTTCACATCTTTCGACAGAACTCAGCTTTAATAAATCTGAAATTACAATATAATTTTAAAGCTCAGTCAGTGCTTTGAGCTGTTATCCAACAGTCTATAACTATGAATTTGTCCTTTATTTTATCTTTGAAAAACAGTTTTTCAAAAAACAAAATTAGCTAATAGTGAGTCACCCTGCCATCATTTGACATCTATAATTTGCAAATTACAGGTAGTGCACAGACAATACATGTAGGTCTTGAAAAGAAAAAAAAGTTGGCATTTAGTTTTAAAAACACTTTGAAATAATGTAAAAGTCCATTTCCTCATACTGTTCGAATTTCTGTTTTTATATTTATCATCTTAATTTGTAAGGATCCGCCAGTGAATATGGCTTCAGAGTCCCTTTCTCTCTCTTTTTTATTTATACATTTCTCTTTTCTCCTGAATGCCACATTACCTACATTTCTCTTGGGTGCAGAAAGACAAACATTCCCATAAAAAGACAGCTACAGAGTGGACTAGGGGACTGAACTGCACAGAGTGGATTTAGTAATTAGAGGCCAGTGAAGTGTGGACTGGATGGACATCAATCCTGGACCGTCTTTCAATGTTTCTCTATTTTGTCCTTACAGTCCCTCCTTCAACCTTGATTCCCTTTCCATTGATTTTTTTTTTCACCCCATCATGTTATCCTGTTAGTGCGTGTGCACCTCAGTTAGTCTCATTTATGGTCTTTATGAGAAAAAAAAATCTAATCTTGTTTCAAATATCCAAACATGGACCATTAGTAAATTTGAATTGAAATTTGAAATTATTATGGTGGCTAAAGCTGAATAGCTAATGTAGGGTCAGTTTTATAAGTGAGTGAAGGTTGTTGCTTTGACACAAACACCTGTTCACAACCAGTTTCTCAAAAAAAAACCCAACATTTTTCTCCTTAACTGCATTAGGTTTTTTTAACCTTCAATACAATGTTAATGTGCAGGCATATTTTATCTTTAAATAAGAGCAGATTTTAAAGAGCAAACTATTGTTTTCATAATTATATTGCTTTTCCTTGAAACTATCACTTTGTGAATTGCTATATCTTTGCTGGCTTATCTCAGTAACAGTTTCCGTTACCCACAAAACTGGTCTAAACAAACATCAGCACGCTGACATTTCAGGGGACTTTGAAGACTCACCGAATCCAGGTTTCTTACTTTGAGATAAAGATACCTTAAGCATTTTGTGTACACGTGAGTTGATGCAGGTGCTAAAATGATGATGTGACCTAACGGTTAGGTCTTAGTGGACTTTAAACATTTTCATAGCTAATATCGTAACAAAAACACAAATCTGCAATCTTCCTTAGAGTTATGGCCAAAATAAAAGCACAAGATTTAAATCTTTTTAGGCTTGAGGATGAGAGAGAATAAACTGTTAATGCCTCTGGTAAAGATAAAAGCGTGTTAGAATTTTCTTTAAAGTGCCTAATCTTCATTTCAATCTAAGATCTGTGAGAAGTAATAAGAAAAAGTACGGAAGGATAATAGGGGAGAGAGAAAATAAGAAAAGGGGAAATAAAAGATTAGATAATGCTTATCTGTATTTGTATTAAATCCACCACAGTATCGGTGACATCTGCTCTGAACCGATTAAAACTCTTGAAGCAGCAACGTGTATCTGAAGCGATGATCCACCAAGGTTACATCATTTTACATTTAGGCTTGTTATGCAAGAGTGTGTGACATGTGAGTGTGCAAGGACTGACTTTCTTTTAAATGAAGGAAGTCCTAACTCTCAACAATTTAAGCTGTTACCATTACTTGTTTCATAAAACCTAAGAGTTCAGGTTTTAAATTTTCAAAGATTACAAGAACGAACATTAAAACCATAAAACCCTTGTATTGGTAAAGAAAGGTTCTGGTGAATGATCTGTACATGCTGAATGCTGATGGACACATGTAGCAATGGTGAGAATATAGGGTAAAATCCGGATCATAATCTGGATCACCACTAAAATTTGATTCATTGTTTTTTGGGACAACCCCAACATTTCCTGAAAATTTCATCCAAATCCGTTCATTAGCTTTTCCTGATCTTTGCTAACAGACAAACAATCCAACGACACAACCGAAAACACAGCTTCCTTTGCACACGTAACATAAGGGTCACATGTAGGAGCAGAGACAAGTTTTTAACAAAGAGGTTACCTGGGACCTTGACCTTTGACCCATGAACCTTGAAATCAACAGGCGTCATCTTTGACCCATGAAGTGTCCAGTTGTGCATTTTGACATTCCTACATCACATTGTTGCATAGTTGGAGGACTAGGCCAACTGTGATGGTGACCATTTTTGACCCCATGACCTTGAAATCAACTGTGATCACCCTTGATGTATGAGGTGTTAAACCGTGCAGTTGAATTTTCCTGTGTTTCCTGTGCTATGGTTGCATAGTTGAAGCACAAGGTCATCTGTGACCTTGTGCACTTAAACATTAATCAATCGTTCCTTGTACCATGTTTGACATTTCCTGAAAATCTGTTCATAACTTTTTGTGTAATCTGGCAGGCAGGCAGGCACATGCTATCGAAAACATAACCTTGGCAGAGGTAAAAAGTAATAAAACCAGAATTGTTTTTATTTTGCATCCCAGGAAAGTAGTCAGTGTAAGCTTCTGTTTAAATAAGATAGGCGATTTGCAAATCACCATGTTCTCTTGAGCATTCTAGTATTGTCTGTTATTACTGTGGTTATCACCCTGTGGTGGTTTGATTGTATTAAGAAGTTTGGTGCAATGTGTCACAAAGCAGCTGTAATAATTACAGGCACAGCATGTGTTGCGGTGCTGCCCAGAGTTTTCTGATTGTGTGAGGCATGCTTGTCACACTTGTTAATCTCATTGTAGTAGAAAAAAAAAAAAAAGGAAGAAATTTGTTTTTAAAGCTTGTTTCTTGTATCTCACATTTGGTGCATTTGCTGTTGAATTAAAATCAATTTCATTTTATAATGTACAGTACATGTTAGCCCACTCACCCACTGCCAGCGTCAGAGATAAAGTAGTATATTTTCCCACTCACTGACTCCAAGTTCAAATAAAAGTGGCTTTTGATACAGCAGCATCACATAAGCTGTAGGTCAATGTCTGGGATAATGAGGTCTTTGAATCTTATTCCATAAAGAGAAAGTTCCTACTTCGTTTACTCATTTACTTTCACCCTGTTGCACTCTCATGCTGAGCTGAGTGAAAGTCTTTGAAATGATTTAATTTAGCTGATTCTTCTTGTTTTGTTTTCCTGTTTTTACACCTAATTTATTGTTTCTTCCGACTGTCTTTGCCTTTCAGTGACAACAGATATTTCTTCTAATGGGAAGCAAAACGTCTTCAAGAATGAAAAAAGTCAAGCTGTCTTTGATTTAGTTGGGACTTTCCCAGATGGCTGAGAATCTACACCAGCATATCTTTTACAGAGTTGGAAAATTGTTTAGTGTTTTGTTACAAGTTCAGAAGATTAAGTGTTTGGTTTGTCTTCTTGAGCTCTACCTCTCTATACTCCCCCCCCCCCCCCNTTCCCTTTAACCTTTTATGCATTTTCTCAAACATTTATATCCCATCAAATCATTAATTCATCTCTCAATCCACTGAGATATGTAGAGGTGACAAAGCTGGCCTTTATGTCAAAGCTACTCCCCCCACCCCCTAATACCTCCATTCAGGATTCATATTTTATACATGAGTAATTATTTCTGACTTTCCTGTCAGGTAAAATGTGTGTTTTAAAGAAGAATTTACTGAAATAATTTAAAGCATCTTTAGTGAAACACACAATGATTAAGGCTTAGGTTGCAGTCTGACCAGAAAAAAGAACAGCTCAACTAGACTGAAACGTACATAAACCCATAACCACAACTCAGCATTCATATGATCATTAGTTGCATGATTCCAAGAAAGCAAATGTCTGACTCTCCCAAATTAAGTAAACCTAAACATGAAACCCTTCAGTGCTTAAGCATAAACAACCCTTTTTTAGAATAAGAGTGTCTTGGATGTGTAGTAGTAAAAGCCAACGGTGACTAAATGTAACAACTTCCTGCATCTCCAGCTCAACGTTTACTGCAAAATATATATTAAAATTGGTACAATACCTAAAAAAATACTAATTATAGTTCAAATGGATAAATGAGCATCTCTGCTTCCATTTTTATTGCTCAGCAGGAGCTCAATTTTTCTCATCAGCTCTTTTAGCTCCCTCCTATTCTCTCTCCTCCTTCCCTGCTCTCCTGCGTCGTTTCACAGCTGGATGTAAACTGCCACTTTGATCTTCAAGCATCCAATCAGCTCTTATTCTCAGAAAGTGTGAATTTCCACAAGCCAATCAACTGCAAGTTCAAAAGATGAGGGGGAAAAAACTTTGTTTAGTTGTTGATCTTATTTGTCTTGCCAACTGCCTGTATGTGTGCTGTCCAAGGGCATAAAAATGAATGCCCTTGTACATTCAGTGTGTGAATACAGAATCGTACTGTACGTTACATGTGCTACAGAAACCAAGAGTGTCTCTCTCAAAAGCCTTTTGAGAGAGAACACACACACAGCACTCTGTTAGCGTAGAGCAGCTAATCCCAGATAAGAGAGCAAAGACAGGCTTTTCATTAATGGCATCAGCTCACCAACAAAGGCTGGCAAACTGAACCACAAACACACACAGACACACACCCACTGGGATAAAATCATCTGAAGACACTGAGTGTCTGAAGAGACCAAACACTGTTTCCACAAAAACTGTTTTAAAGACAGCTGAAGCTGAAGCTGATATTTTTATTCATGCAACATGGACAACATTTTTATTATTTTGTAGCACATTTACCAAAGTCACCTGTGTTCGGTTGCTCATTTCTGAATGGTTTTGTAGTTGCAGTTTATAAAGTCTGTATGTGTTTTCCATTTACATGGCTCTTATTATGGGTAAAAGGGACATTACAAATTTGCTTTAAACAAAGATCAGACTCAAACCACACAACACTTTGCTTACAAGAGCCTCAGAACTGATTCATGTCTTCACTTCCAGTTGCTTCATGTGCAAAAGCAAACTGAACGAAAATGGTTGCAAGACAAGCATAGACGTAGACTTTGCTACTAACTTAACTGAAACATATGCATGCTTATAAACTTTCCTTTTAATGTGCAACTTTATAAGAAATCAAAGAGATCCAGAGGTAAGAGGATTTAAAGTGTTATATTTGCTCTATGTAACACTAAAGATTCTCCAGTAAATCTAAAAAAATAAAATAAAAATGCTACTCCACAATGCTGTGAACATTTTTCTGCATTACTCGCTGACACTCCATTTCACTGGAAATTTCTGATTTGCTCCATGACTCCATTTAATACCTCCTTTTAATCACCTCTTTCTAATTAATAATTCATCTTCACAATATTTCACTCCATAAATTATATTTTAGTTTCCACATTGTACCTTTTTTTTCCCCTTTACACCATATCTGTCAATCATTGTCTAAACCATTCTCTGCTCCTCTTTTTTTCCATCTTTGTGTGACTACATCTCGTCTCTGAACAGATTTTGACACCGACGTGACAGCAGTCTTCTAGGATCAAAATCTTATTTTTGTCCCTGTGTGGATTTCAGGTCAGCCCAACATTAAGTTAAACAGCCAATGGAAAACAATAAAATTAGGACAAAGCAAAGAATTAGAGATATTTTTCTTTACACAAAAGGGAGTTTTGATCCAGGGATACACAAAAAAGGTTTTTGATATCATGAGCTGGACTTTGGAACTGTGATGTGTGGGTTACATGTGCTGGATGCCACGGTTTTCAGTTTGGCTCTCATGTTAACAGACTGGAGCAAACACATGGCTGCATGGCACGAGTATCAAGCCTTGTGCTGTCGAGACTTTTGGTGTGCCTCCAATTTTGATGCACAAAGCAAGGAAAGCATTTTTCTGCAAAATACACAATATAAACATTTTTAACTTCATAATAGCAACAAACTTCACCGTTTCATATGAAAGAAAACATGCAACACATGCTGGGATGATGGCACTGCAATAACAGTATGATCAGTATCAATATTGCAAAAAATGGCAAACAGGGGCCATTATATTCCTAATGCTATGCGTGCAAACATATTCAGCATAGTCAATGGACTTTTACTGCCCTTGATGTCAGCATTAAATTTACATGATAGTGTGGAAGATGCTAAAGCTCTCAAAAAGTGTAGCAAGTGTCATGATGACGAAGCAAAATGTGGAGGTGCAAATTATGTTTTCATTGCAATGTTCAACAAAAGTATCATAAGTGTGTTTTTCGATTCTGTGCGCAGCAGCACAGCAACAAAAAGGATGGCAAAATCTGTATACACGTGCAGCTTCAGTGCAACAGCTCCAGCAATGCACGCACAATGAAGATGTCACGCAGCTGATGTGAAGCCGGCGTAAAATTCTCCATCTTGGTGGCTTTTTTTCCCCTCTTGGCATTAAAAACTGAAGGGTCATATCTGCTGCATTCAGGTAGGAAGAGGTTTCACTACCAATGATTTTCAAGCCATAACATATGGCTATAAAAAAAAAAGTTTTCTGCCGATGAACATGTCTTCCCTAAAAGTATACAGTATATACAAACATCTTTATTCCTTTGTCTTTGAACCGTACACAGTTACTCCCAAAACTGCCATCAACATTATCTCCCATCTGGTCAGTGTCTGTCAGCCCAGACAATCCAAAAATCACTCCAGGAAAAAAAAAGTGACCAGCTCTTGCACATCTCCATGGAGTCATGAAATCACTCCATTTGATCACACAGAGGTTTTCTGATGTTTTGGGTCACATTGATCATTCACATGAACAGAACTAAGGACACCAGAGAATTCAGCAATCATAAACTTGCAGCTGTTCACATTAAAAATGGAAATTAAATGTCACACACTGCTTCATAAAACCGCTTTGAAAGTCTTTAGTTAACGTTCTGAACTGGATGAGGAGCTCTGATTCCATAAACACACACACATAAAACACACAGCATTCTCCTTTAGTCTTACCTGCGCTGACGGTGATGGCTTCTATGAACTGGTCTCTCCAGCTGTTGGTTCCTACCAACAGAGCCAGGTTGGTCTTCTTTATGAGCTTGTCCACTGTGTTCTGCCAAAAGGTGAAGAAAACAAACACAAAAAACCCCTCAGAATTTAAATTAGTACAAAACACAGTTTTGACTCATTTCCCTACATTTTCTAGGTGACACTGTTGATGACAGTGTCACAAAGACCAGCTTGTTTTCTGTCAGAGCCTTGAAACCACTAAGTGAGAACAAGGAACAATCAACACTTTGGAAATGAGAAAGAAAGTGCTGAAGAGGGAAATTGGCTACAGTCTAAAGCAAAACAAATCGTTTTCAGCGCTATAATAAAAACAAAGACTTACTGATCTAGTAAGAGTGGAAGCTTGGTAACAGTTTTGATTTCCAAATTTATGAATGACTGAATCAGTTTTTTTAAACCTTATTTTGTTTAAGCCTTATGTTCTTTTAAACTACCCCCCAACCCCCCCCACACACACACCTTTTTTAGCCATTTTTTCGTAATTCTAACACGTTTTTAGCTACCTTTCCAGATCTACTTATAGCTACTGTACTAAAATAAAAGTACCAAGCTCTCATTTTCCTGATCCAGATGTCTTATTTTCTTCTACTATGTGCCATTCTTCTATAGCCATCACTGGCACAATAAGTTATATTTTTTGTTTTTAGTTCGTTTTACATAAAACTATCGGCTACAATGTTTAATGATGTAAAGCAGCACAGTAGCACAAAAAATACACAAGTTTTCAGAATCTCCAAGTTAATAAATGAACAATTTTTGACTCCTATAAATTATGATACATTGAGCAACAATAAACTAGTAGATAGGCTACACTCCTCGTTTTTTCATTTTTTGAAGCCTTTTTTTAATTTCCTTTATTCTTTAAAGAGGAATGAACTATGATACAGGAATTACACAAAACTGCTTGCATGCACACATCGTACTCGCATCCCTAATCAGTGGAGCACTGGGGATTGTGTTCTTTTCTGTGCACTTCAGAGAGAGAGAAAAGTGGAATGCTAATTGTGCTGAATGGAGCTTAGGGATGTAAATCGTGCCTCTCTGCTGCTGTGGACTCAGATTCACAACCAGCTTTATTCTGTCTATGGAATGTAGAGTGCTTGTTTGAGCACAATTAACTAAGTTTTTTGCATACAGTCTTATTCTGTGATGCTGTATGTTTGCATGGGTTTCTTTCAGGTTTTATGTAACTGAACTGGTAAAAAACAAACATCTGTATCTGGATAAATGTGCCTTTGCAGAAATGCAGACGTGAAATTCTTGCTGTCAGCGCGAATAGTACTGCAGCTTTCTGTCACCTGTATGTGGCGCTACAAACACCAATATTAGCTAACCAAAAACAAACAAAAAAAAAAGACAAACACTTGATGCGGGTACACATTAAAGGCGACCTATTATGCAAAATTCACTTTTTGCACGTTTTGGTACTTCCATTTGGGTATCTACTGCTTCTAGAAACAATCCAAATACACACCAAAAAACAATAACACCCAGCTGATTTTTGACAATAAGTAAATGTTTTCTGGTGTCTACAAAACGACCTGTTTCAAAAACCTCTGGACTGCTGTGTCACAATCCGTTACCTAGCAACCCCAAGCCGAGCCCAGCCCCTCACCGAGCAACCCAAGTGAAGCTCCACCCACTTCATTACAAGAAGACTAACTTTGGTTCTGCTGGTTTAACCGCTGCACAATGTCTGCTGCAAATGGAAAATGCAATAAAGAACACGTACTGCCGCTGTTCCGACCTGCAACCAGTCAGGTTTTGGACCCACTTACTGCCGCTCTCCTACTTGACAAATGTCGGTTAGGATCTGCTAAGTGCCCCTGTCCCAAAGTCAGAATTCTCAATTTGAATTAATAACGATGCGTCAGATCCGCAGTGTTTATTCCTTCAGTGAGTTTTTATGTTCTTGAATATAGCACGTTAGTGGGGTGTCGGGTGAAGGGAGTGGCCAACAGCAGCTTATGTGCATAATAGTGACGTAGCCCTAAAACTGCTCATTCTGAAATGAGCTCAAAAAAGGCGGAACTGATCAGGTGAAATCTCAATATCTGAGAATGATTTTACGTATTAAATTTATTGAACATGTTTTGTACAGTCCACAGACCTATCCTGACTTGTTCAGGGAAGCAAAATAGGTCTCAAAAGGTTATAGTTGTAGCCTCGTCTCGACTCGGAAACTACGTTTTAGTAAGCTCGAACAGTATTTTTTTGAAAATGGTTCACTGCCAATGCATTTTCATGTAGACAGGCAAACCGCAACCTTTAAAAACTGATGTTATAGCCCCATGTCTAATCTAACCTACAACCCAATGGTTTCCTCTTGTTGTGTATTACATTTTGCACCAAGCATGCAAGCTTTATGCTTATTCTCCACAGTTTCTTGTTTTTGGAATAACTTTGTGGCAGTATTTGTGTTATATACAGGCGACAATAGAATTTTGGGTAATTTTTTGTGTTTTTATGTGGATAAAGAAATGGTGGTGTGGTTTTAGAAGAGACAAGATTGTTTTGGAAAAAAAACACTTTCCATGTTAAGTCGAAAAAAAAAAATCACTTTCAGGTCAGAGAAAAAATATTTTCACGGAAACAACTTTTTGTACAACTTGTATTTTGTATTGCATTTTTCTTGTGCTATTCTTTCTTTCACAACAAGCACTGCTATCAGTCACTAAAATAGTTTTTCCTTTTATCTAACATTTTTTTTTCCTTTTCAAATTAGACTTGCTCGTTTCAGATCTGTTCTTTTCCTTTTTTTATCATCTACTGTCAAACACAATAACACTCCACTGTCTTCCGATGGGCAGCGCTTCAGATAACTATAGGCTCCAGTTCCACACAGACACTTACAAAAGTATAATTTCATGCACTGAAGCCTTTGACAAAGTATAGTATCCTGTCAAGTGGCAAGCTCTTACTGGGGTTATTAATTGCTCGTCTCAAGTAAGAACGTAGGAGGAGCAACGACAAAAAAAAAAAAGAAAAAAAACATGCATTAGTACACACAAAATGTAACATGGATGGTAATTACATCTAAGCCAGTCTTAAGAGTGAGTGGGAGAAGAGCAGCGAGGAAACTGTCCACAGATGTTATGCAACTATGTATCAGATTTGTGATTGCACAAAACGATGGTTTTGTGCTGAATTTTTGGGCAAGTACTCTATTTGAATGCAGGAAAAAACAAAACAAAAAACTCTTATTAAAAGGTTGGTTCTGAGAACGATGTGGTTTTCATACTGACACCATTTACATAACTTGGTGGAGCAGAAGCCAGATTGGGAAGATGGGGAGTAAGGGATCATTGCTTTGAGCTCCTTTTTTAGTCTGTCCTACCCAGTTAGAATGCTTGGTCTTCATAGTGGAAATGATTCATTATCCCTGTATTGTGCTCCCCACAAAACTCCCCATTTATTGAATAAACCTTATATGCTAAAACGACTACGCAGTAAGCTCAGTCAAATGGCAAACCTGATTCATACAACACCAGTGTCCCTTACCTTGAACTCGTATGATTCCTCAATAATGACCTCCAGTTTGACATGATCACCCAACATGGGACGGCCCATTTCTGCTATGCGTCGCTCCTCCTCATCCTTTCCTGTCAGTGGCTCTTCCTCCTCTCCTTCTTCCTTCTGCTTTTCCTCTAGAATGATCACAGGGATGCCATAGTTAGTACAAAATGAGGTGTTGGTCATGTTGGGATTAAGAATTTGTAACCTTCAAAAGATTCAGTTCCAAAAAAATATATAAGCAGCAGTGGTTTTGAGTTTCTCAGAAAGTTTTTGTTTTAAAAGTTATTTAATCCAGTAGCATTGAGCTCCTCTAAGATACATTCCTATGCAATATGTTGCTTCATGCCTCTGAGGAATTAGAAACTGCACATTGATTCATTAAAGTCCCATCCAGACCCAACTATTTTGCAAAACTGATGTCAAGATTTGACTGGTTTTAACCCATATTAGAAGCTTTACAGTCTAGTTGTTTTATTCACTTTACAAAAAGAATAATGCATCTTTTGTTTTATTAACCTTGGTGCTCTGTCTCTCACACCAGTCCCATTTCCCCGTCGTTTCCTTGCCTTTATGTTCTCTGCAGCGAATCTCAATTACTGACAGAGCCATAACTCGGCACTAGGATCAAAAGGCTGAAGGAGCAGAGAGAATGACTGGAATCAAATGTTCCATAGGGGTACAGTTATCCAGGCTATTGCCCTCAGTTATTGTGCAGAGCATTGTGAAGCTACATGAACTCTGGTCATTTTGTTCCTCTTAGTTGAGTTCCTGCATGGAGTATATAAGCGCAATCGCACAGGCATACAAATTAAGGCCAGGAACACTTGTGTCAAATTTGTCCTCCCATCACTGAATGCAGTGTGTTCAGCTCTTTATATGTTCACAAGTACAAACAAAACCTGCATCTGTAACTACAATTTCTCCTTGCAGCTTACATGTCTCTACATTGTTGTCTTATAAACAGGCTACATTTATTCTTTCTTTGCATTTTAGGTTTACCGCATTAATCCTTTTTAAGGGTAATTAAAGCTATTAACCTGTTGTTGGCTCAATGATCACTTCTACTGGATATTAAACAGTATATTAGCCCACAAGAAAGGAGGCAATAGTTGAAAACAAAGGCAAACCATCAGAGCCATTTCAGGGGTTTGTGAGAAAGCTATGATCTATAAAATTAATTCAGGACCTTGTGCAGTGCCTTCACTAACCTCCCCACTATAAAAAATAACTGGATTATCTGTGGGTGAGAATGGAAACCGAAGCAGATAACCTTCCAGAGAATTTACGATGAATGAGCAGGAGGGCATCCCAGCAATTATTGTTTTTTATGCTTTTCTGCTGACCTGCTTGTTGATATTTTGTCAAATGTTGTAAAGATGCTACCACAGAAAATGCATCAAGAAGCATCCCCCAACACTTGTGTACTCAATGTTCTGTAAAGAAATCACTGGTATCAGTGCAAAGTTTTGAAGCACATCTTAGATAATTCAGACAGACATGTTTCTGGATTCAGTTTTCTGTATTAAATTGTACAAGAACGTGTTTGCAGCAGTCAGTTCTAAAGTACAACAATTGCAACATATTCAGTGTGTATGAAGTTCCCTTTGTTCTGCTATCCCATCTGTTCATTCATGTTTTTACATTGGCATTTTGTGCCTTTAATCACGGCCCTTTTTATGCACCCCCTCTGCACTGGTGTCACACATTAATAAAATACAATCGCTTGTAGGGACAACAATAGAGGCTTTTGCAAAAAGAGTAATATTATTCATAAATTAAACAGGCTCTGGTAGACTTGAAATTTTTTTAATGTTACTAGATGGATATTGAGAGCCAGCCCAACACACTGAAGTTGAACTGCCGGCCGAATAATTTTAAAACCTGCTTTCAAACCACTCATGCAGCTCCTAATGCAAAATTACATTAGGGAAAATTAGTCTGTTCAACCATCTGCCCTGTACCAAAAGGAGCTGGAGCTGATAATTATTGTGACTTCTGCCATTTGATCCAGTGCTGAAAGCCAACTATGACTCTGAAATCAGCAGTCAGCTGTTAGTTGGAGCTGGTGGGATTTTTATCCAGTGAGACATGAACTTAAATAACCTCTAACTCGTGGCTGTGTGATATCTGCTAAATGGCTCCGTTTGGGGACAAAAAAACCGTTTTGTTTAAAAGCACAACTTCTGAAAGTTTCTGTCTGACATCTGGATAGTTTTATCTGAAAGTCACTTCAAATGTGACCTTTACATTGAATCCACTTGGTAACAATTCATTCCACATGCCCCTCCAGGTTCTCTTAATTATTTTGAACTTACAATGATGAGCATGCACAAAACGCACACGTTGTTAGAGATCGTAATGGTGATTTAATGAACTCAATTACCAGCCTACACCAAACCTCAGGTGTGATGAAGATGACCTGACAGTATCCTTTTTGGCTGCACTCAGTCTCCATGTTTGTGTAAGTGTAAATGGTCCCGACAGAGGCTGAATGTTGCAGGGAAAGATGCTGCCTCCTGTCAAAGTTACTGTCTGTCCCATTCATCAACTGGGTGTCTTCCCTCCGCTGCAATTCTCTGTTCCTTTGCAGCTGAATCTAATTAAATACAAGTATATGTGCAACAAAACCAAAGCAGAAACAAAAGCTATTGCTCAAATGTCTGAATCCACATGAAATTTTGGGTTAAAGGTTATTAAAAATGTCTTTGAAAAAGGGTTAGACTCCGTGTCCTGCATCTTTAAATCATCTGACGTAAAAGATGACAGGGGCAATACCTTTTTAATATCTGCATTTCGTTATGCAACCATCCTTAATCCTTGTTTTTCTGCTCTGTCACCTTATCCTCTTTGTTTCTGCATCATGCACTTAAAACCTTCGTTTTTTTGTATTTATTTCTCCCTCTTACTGAATTTGTTTTATTTAAAATGGGCTTCAGCTGACAACACACCAGCCAAGACTATATTACTTATTGTGTTAGGAGCATCCAGGATATCACAGTCAAACGAGTGCTGGTATTATTGTCAACAAATGAGTCCATTTGGGGATAATTGGGAGCATCTCTTGCGCTGCCATCCCTGCTGCAGCTTTTAAAAATAAAGCACAGAATGTTATTTTTAAAGGATGTACTTAGCCTGGTACCACTGAAATAAAGATTATACATTTTACTTAGTTTTCATGTCGACTGATCCTGAATGAAACAGAATAGGTATCAGTTTGATCTTTAAATCTCTCAGTCTTTAGAAAATGTAACATTTGTCCAGGACTTTTTTCTTCAATACACCTTCTGTCTGACCTGTAAACATTAAGCTGTTTGTAGTTACAGGGTTTGGTCTGCAGGGTTCAAAATATATACATGTTTCTTTTATTTATGATTAATTTAAAAAAGGTAAATGTACTGCTACTAAACCTACCTAGGTTTGTTAAGTCCAAGTCTCTTATTTTTCCACCAGAGGTGCAAAAAATATTTTTATATTCATATTTTTTCATGAAATTTTCAGCTTCAAGTTTCACCTCTGGTCTGTGGCTTTTCTTCCTCCTTTTTGCTGTATTCGTCTTCATTAGTCTGGTACATCAACAGCAGTGGTGCCCATTCCTGGTCCTGTAGGGCCACTATCCTGCATATTTTTGATGTTTCCCTGCTCTTCAGCAGACCTTCAAGTGCTGCAGAAGCTGTTAATCGCCTATTCATTCAAATCAGGTGTGTTGAAGCAGAGAAACAACTAAACTATGCAGGATAGAGGCCCTCGAGGACCAGGATTGGACACCACTGATCTACTGCATCATCTCTACTTTTTTCTGTTCGCTGGTGATGTTTGAGTCCTTGCCTCTTTGAATCCATTTTAGTATTTTAATTATTGCCCTCTATTTTAAATCACCTCAGCTGCTTTTTGTTTGTTTCTGGAATTGGAATGGAATTGATTCTGGGTTCAACATATTTTGTAGTTGTACAATATCACAGCATTTGGGACTTAGCCTATTAGGTTTATTTTTTTGTAACCTGTGTTTCAGGCACACTAGATCAAATTAAAAGTTAATTAAAAAATGAAGGAAAAAAGAAAATCAGTATTTTGGCCAGAAATGTTAAATTTTTGAAAGACTAGAAAAACTGAATCAAATGGCAAGATGTGATTGCTAGTCAATGTTTCCAACTGTCTGGATTAAAAAAAAAATTGAACTTTAATTTTGCCTTCTATAGAGTTCAAAAAATATGAAGAGTAGAAGGTATAGTGCATGGTATACCTCTTTTTGTCTTTGGGTTTCATGGAGTCTGTAGTTCAACAGAAGTGATGGAATATGACAGTAAGAGGAGGGAAGAGGAGAATGGACTGAAAGACACTTGCAGGTGGAGGGGGAAAAAAGGTTGAGAAGGTATGAGAAAATGGGTATGTTAAGAGGAAGAAGTATTTAAGTTCTGAAGTGTGGAAAGTTATTATATCCAGTTCACACAATCAGTGCAATGAATAGTCTTAATGATGCTTAATGACCAGTACATGGCTCCAAAGCTAACAGTGAGAATTACTCCTCATGACTGTCTATTACAGGGAGGGATGTGAATGAATAAACCTGGTGGCGTGCTCATTTCTAATTTACCAGAATGATCAGCTGGCAAACGGGTTCATAGAAAAGATGCTAAACTGAGAATTACAGCCATCAATTCTCATTTTGTGCAGACGTTTGAAATCACTTTTAAATTACTGTATACTTTGCTTCCCTCGACACATTTGTTTTATTACTATTCATGAATCTTTGATCAAACGGAGAGAAAAACAAAAGTTAAAAATATTTATCTGAGAATGATTAGGATCTGGACTGAAAGGAGTGAAAAAGCAGCCAGAATGTAAAGGAAAAAAAACATCTTTAACTTAGGAATCCAACTTCAAAAGATGACCAAACGTCTCTATTGGAGCATAATGCTAAGAAATAAAAAAAATACGGATGTGCCATTAGGTATTTTAACAGTTGTATGCCGTAACTGTAGATTTGTGATATAGTTGACTTTAATCATGCTTTCCCTCTTTTCAGTGATTAGTAATTACAGTTTGACATTCAAGAATTGAAATTATGGAAGATAATTTCATTTTCATTTGGGGTTGGTTGATTTGCTCCCTCTCCTCTGTCAGTTTCAGATAATTAGCTTCTAGCAAAATCAATGTTGCTTGTCTACAAAGTAATGTAAACATGTTGATGTAAATGATATTAAATTTACATATTTTAATTTATTTATGTTTTTACATTAAAATAATTTAGTGAGCCATTATATCTTTTGAAATTGGTCACCTCGACAGTACAGGATTTCAGTGAACCTTTTTAAAAAGATACACGGACCAAAAGCACACAACCAAAAGACGAGTGGCTCTAAGCCAAAACCATAACTGGATTTTGACTTAAAACAAGTAATGGAGCATTGAGTTAACCCATGTTGCTGCTAACCAAACAATTTATCTATAGTTCTGGGTGTAGGCATTTTCTTCCAAGAAGCACGCTGTTACAAGTAAATCTGCTTCAATGACTCATTGTCTCCTTAATGTAAACCATAATTAGTTTAACTTATATTGATCCAACTTTAATTTCAAAAACCTCAAAGCTTGATTACATTGGTTTAGAACTTAATCAGCATCATTTATCTGTGTTGAACAGTTTAAATATATAAAAAAGTACTTAACACCATGTAAAAAATTACAGCAAACAGTTGCATTACTGTCCGGATATAATAAATCAATGGTAATGCGGGTGTTACAATTAACTGTACATGGCTGCTATAAAGACAATTTCATTTACTTCGTTTTGTGTTTTGTTCTAATCATTTTAGAGCAAATTACACTAATAAAAATAACTCAAAACATCTGTCTAATGTTGTATATGCTATTATAGTCTACATCTAATAGTCTGTCCATGTTAATGATCAAAGCCAATGGGAGAAAAGCTGAACACCACACACGTCTTGATTCTCTAATTAGTTTTTGTTGTTTTGACATCAGCTCATATCTGCTGGGATTAATAATAATGTGTTCAATTGCATAGTTGCATACAGATACCAATGCAAACACCCAGTCAGATTTACATGGCTTTAAAATGTTTTTTTTAGTTATTTATGTTACAACTCTAGAAAGTTTCTTAAATTAAACCATAACTTTTACAAGCCCAACAAGATTATACCCACAAAATGTGCCTTCAGTTTTGAATGGAATTGTTTTGTTGCTGGGATTAGCTTTTTTTTTGGTACTCAGTTTGACTTTAAAAACAAAGGCTGGCATGCATAGGACAGTAGGATGGCAGAGGATGACGATGCCACCATTAAAATATTTCTCACACATACTCACACATATGAAAGTGCATTTATCTGATTTGTGGCAATGTGCGTTTAACTCTGGGTTTCCTGTTCGCACCCTGGCATGACTGGCAGTGTGTGTTGGGGTGTTGGAACATGGGGTCACCACTGTGCAGGGTTCATGGGTTTTCAGCCTCAATCTAACGCTACAATATTATCCCACACAGACGACTGACAGATGCTTATATTCTCTTTTGCCTCCTGCTGTCCTGAGGCTCATCAAGACCCAGACCAAAAATCTGAATTTTATCTGAAAACCTGAAAAATATTCTGTACCAATGCTAGATCACTTCACAGCTTCACAAACCACCCAGAGGTGGAAACAAGTTCATATCTGCTTCATGAAAGTTCATAAAAAACACTTCAAATAAAACTGCTACAAATTGAAGACGAGCTAATTTATGAAAAGGCAAATTAAAACTGAGTTTTTAAATTAATTTCAACCTTTGAGAAAGCTTTAATAAGAAAATGCTTCAGCGTGACCTTACGGACTACTTTACTGCACTCCAAAAAAATGAAATCAAACCATGATGCTGTCAATACTTTAAGAGAAAATAAAGTTTTAGTTCTGAAGATACAAGGCCTCCTAAAAGAACCACCCACCCAAGGCTTTATCTTTTCAAGCAGAGATTACTTGTGCTTTATTCTGTGCAAAACTCTGCCAGATGATTATTGCCTTGTGAAAAAGAAATCAAAGCAAAATTGCAAAGAACTTAATGTCTTTTATTATTGACGGGATGATAATAGTAAAAGATTCAGGGAGTCTGTAGAAATTTCAGCAGAAAGGCCAAATCAGAAACTGCTGTTAGATGATGGATTCTTGTGATCTTTGGCAAGAAAGTTTCTGATTCAGTGTTTGTCGAGAGCTGAATGTGATAAATAATTTCACATGGGTACATGTTCACATCACTCTCAAAGTTTACCGCTCCATCAAAAACGTAAACTAATTTTTGCATAGAAACACTTCTCTGGGTAGGAAATCATTCAACATGTGCTCTCCGTGTTCTGATGAGTCTATGCTTCTGAAAACAAGGATCATCATCATCAAGGTTTATTTCAGGACCTTAACCTGAACTATTAACATTAAAGTAGCTCTAGAGCTGCATAGAAAACATGATGCATTTTGAAGAAAATAATCCACAATCTGCTTAAGATCTGAAGTCTTTTACTGAGCAAAAACCTGACGCTTTAGTATCATCACTTCCCCAAAAAAACTGTTTAAAAGACAGCAGAGTAAACTACTGTTTTGTTGTGTTGTAATCCTGAATGCTACATTTGTTTATATGTTTTGAACACAATGACAATAAGAAACTTAAATGTCATTGCACTTGGGTTGAAACTTCTAAGCAATTTTACTAGTTAAAGAGTGTTGCATAAAAAAAATGACGCCCATCATTAAAGGTGAATAGAGTTTTTACTTATGTCTGTGGGAGTTGTGCACATGTGTTAGTTTGTCATGTTGGCAATATATCTCAAACCCTGGACAGATTTTAATAAAACTTTCAATAAGTAATCTACAACTCATTGTTTGGAATCAACCCAATTCAAGATGGCTGCCACAGCTAACTGACCTTAGCCAACAGAAAATCGCTTTAACCTCATCAGATTTACAGACGATGACTTGAGGTTTGATGTGGCAGTAGCTGACAGTCATTAACATACTCTGAGCAAACAGATCATGTCACATCTCAGAATATCACCTGAGATCACAATATTTTTAACTTTTGACTAAATTGGCTATAACTTCATCTTTTCTCAACATATGATCTTAGTTTAAAACTCTGGCATGAAAGGGAGCAAATGATATTTATTCTTTTAAAGAATGCTAGTTTTTTTTATTTGGAAAAAGGACTGGGGATTATTGTCACAGGACCAGGTGAGACTTAAAAACAGGTCAAGTTAATTTTTTTGTGAAGGAACATTGCTAATTACATCACTGCACTGACCTATTATTGGATATAAATGGGACATCAACTTTTAAAAAGCTAGTTTTAAAGAAGCACTAAGCATGATTACTAAAAATACTGAAGACCATATTTTAGTTTGATTATAAAAAGGCACTAATCATCAGTTTTTTGTATGGCTGCTCTGGTAAAAGCCTTGTTACTGATTTTTGTTTCTGTAAATTCAAATTGGTACAAAAACAATCCAAAGTTAGAAAACTCACATGTTACTTTCCACAATGCTTTAACTCCAAAATTTAGTGCAACAAATATCTGAGGCACTGCTTGGTTATTGTGCAACAGTTTATTTTTGATTTTAGAAGCACCTTAATAATAGAGCTTGTGGTTTGAAAACAAAAATACCACACTAGATTGCAAAAAGAAAAGCTGATCCTGCTTTTAATTGTACAACCCTGTTAAAAAACAAACAAACAAAAAAACAACCTCATTTTACAGAATGTATATCTTAAGGCACAATTATACACTAATTAACATCAGAGTAAATGTGGCTGTTTTGGTCGGTTTTCAGCTGCTGACTCTGGTGCTGGATGCTTAAAAGCTTTTTTTTACCCTCCCCTCCAAATACTCTGTCAGACTGTGCCAAATTGCATTCAAAAAAATCAATTTTACATTTAGAAGTCTCCTGATGGCGCTTTCCAAGTGAGAGGAGTTAATTTATGACAACTGCCTCTCTGATCACTAATCGGGAACTGGGGACAGAAAAGCCTGGAATCATGTATTTTTTACCAATTCATCTCCCTCGGCTATAAAACGAAAATGTCCATTATTAACTAAACTGATCCAGGAGAGAACTACATATAATACAGCTTGTTACCACAGAGAGAAAGTGGGCCATCATGTTATTGGCTTATACTTTTATAAAAAATAATTTTTTTTTTTTAATTTTTTTAAATTGGATACTGCAAAATTTGCGTATTTGATAAAAAATGGTATCTTCTTCAGTCAATTATGCTCCCCATTAAAAAACTAGTTTCAAAGCAAAAGGATTTTGTTATCATTTATCTTAATAAGTTTGCTACTAGGTTGTGATACTTCAGCCGCCTGATGGAAAATGTTTTTTTCCAAAATAAAAAGAACAATGTTGCCTCAAGCAAACTCCACTTTGGCCTTAAAAATGCTGCAACTCAAATGTACTCTTTTCACAGGATGCTAAGTTTGCACCTGGACCGTGCGTAGGCACAGTAAGTTTTGCTTTTTGGACTCCAAGTAGATGGGGGTCATACAAAACTTACTGCTGTGAAAGTATATACAGCTCACAAATATGGCATACAGGCCTTTTTGATTAAACATGCCTTTACCTTTGTAGCTGGAGCAAATTCTATACAAAAACAAGCTGCATCTGCACTCTGTGGCTATACTGAAGCCCATGTAAACTAAATAAAGAAAGATGTTTCTCTTACTAAACAGAAGTCTCATCTCTATAACTCGAATTTGATAGTTTCTCAACTTCACTACTTTCTCAGTTTCGAAGTCAACAAAATCACGGTAAACTCAGCACCGAGTTAGTTTTGTTTAAGATAAATGGGCAACACAGACTCTTCCTCTCAATACGTAGCAGCAGAGGCTGCAGGAAGGTGGGCAACACTGCTTTAGGGACATGCCACATGGTCCTACTGCCTGGTCCTTGCCACACAATTTAATATGGTGGGGACATTTCCAGTTTAATTTCAAAAGACTAAGTCACGAGACAGATTCTTTTGGGGTTTGCAAAAGTTGTCAATCTTTTGATCTGTGAACACATGCCTATAAATAAATCTGACACAAACAAACAAATATTAAATATGATACTACCTCACTAGTCAACCATAAATTTTCCCAGTGATTATCTTGTACGCTAAAATAATTAGAACTTTTCAAATGGCACGTGTTCTGAAACTTTAGGCTTAAATGCTCCCATGAAAATTTACTTTTGAAAAAGTATTCCGACTAGTGGAATAAAATTAACGCCAACATTTTTTTTTTCATATTTTAATTTTATGCACTTGAAAAAAGACATGTTGGCTTAGAACTGAAAGGAATTAAAGTCAAGTGTTTCACCATTTAAAAAAAAAAAAACAAACTAAAAACCCATTAACATTTTCTTCTTAGAGATCAACTTACATAAGGACAGGTTAAAAAAAAAAAAGCAGCACACCATGATAAGTGTGTGTAATACCACACGCACGCACAGACAGGCAGAAATGAGCCAAGGCCATAAAAATCCATGCAGGGCTCATTTAGCCCAGAGAACCACCACATCAGTTCATAAAACACACTCATTAAATACACCCAAAGCGACCTCGGCCTGTAGTCTGTGTGCGTCTGTCTGTGTCCCGGAGGTGTGTTTGATCCCCTCACTGTGATAATGTAAAATCCAGCCTTTGTCTTTGATCACTACAACCACTGCTGATGGCTGGTAAACACACTCTGCCATTTACACACTGATAGCACCACTGCGTGCGAGGTGTGCTTGTGAGTTTAATGAGTTTATAAAGAGCTGAGTTGAGTTTAACGGCATAAGTCTTTTTAGAGAGCAACCTGATCAGAACCGTCCTGACTCAAACACGCTGTTGATTTGTGGATCACTCAGTGATATTACCAATTCAGCTAAGGATAATTGTTTTTTTGACAAACAAAAACATTAAGAGGAAAATCTACTTAAACAATGGGAAACTAATGCAATTGAAAAAGCCAAATTTAAATTAAAAAACCCCATCTTTCCTTGAATAAATTCATATCGCCCTTCACCTTTAAAGCCAGAGTTTTAAATTAAGATCATCTTATGTTGAAAGAAACGAGTTAGAGTTTTGATCATGCAATATTACAGAATCACAAATCAGAGCATACTTTTATAATTTAGCAATTTTTCTAGTTTTATCCTCTGATTTGTCTTTATCCACCGACACTCGCTGTAACAATTTATGTGCATCTTAACGGTGTCAATTTATCACTGTTAAGAAAAACCAAACAAACCAGATTTAGTGACATGTCTTCACTAAGTGCAGCGGAATTGTCATGTAGTAAATGTGTTTGATCACATTCTGATTTATTCGACTACTGTGAATGAAAACATGCCACTAAATCTTATTTTTCCACGACGATCCTTTCAGTCTCAAAAGATTAGCTACCAATAAATGTAATTCACATGACAGTCAAACCTCAAGAGAAAATGCTCCTAGATAGACCTCTGAATGTTCTTTTTAATCCCAATAATCTATAATTCCACCTATGTGAGCACTTTGAAGGAAGCTGTGACATTTTCAAACTACAGCAGAAAACAGATTTAAACGTTTGAATGGATGACAGAGGAAAAAAAACAGTGAGGGAAAAGAAGAAAAGAGCAGACAGGTGTGATTCCTGTACTTAACCCTGTGAAAAAGCAAAGGAGGAAAGTAAAAGGAAAGCACAAAGAAGCAAGAACAGCATCACTTCAGAGTTCTGTGAAATTCCCAGATCAACAGGCCTGTTAATTTGGGATTTAAATTCTGTGTGAATGCAAATAACTACATTTTCTCACTAAGAGAAACAAGATGTAAGTTTAACTGCTGCTTTGATTTTGTTTTGTGCTCTTGCCTGGGATATTTTAGTGGAAATAAATGCCACATCTTGTTTTCCGTCTCCATTTCTTATGATTTGTGTGAACTGTTCACAGAGTTGGCAAACAATACTGTGATGTACCACCTACAAGGATGACAAAAAGCAGTTAAAAGCATAAACAACCTATTTTTCCCTCGATTTTTCTGTTGAGTAAATTCTTGTTGATTAGTGTTTGTTTTGGAACTTTTTCACCACCAAGACACTTCTTTATTCAACCACTATTTTTAAAATTGTAATAAAAATAATAATAAAAAAAATGGAGAAATTGCATTTTCTGCTAAAATGCAAGGTAAATGCTGAGTGTTGAATGACTGCTGAAAAAGCTGAAACTGAGTTAAAACTAAAAACAGCCAAACGCTAGCTAAGATCAGCAAAACATTAGCTGAAAGTAGTAATAGCCTAGCTTTTTCAACAAAGCATGTCATGGACATTTCAATAATACTTTGGGAACTTGTGTCAGCTTATGAGAAAATGCAAAGTTTGTCTAATTTAGTGGCATGCAGGAGAAATTTGACATAGTTTAAAATCATTTTAAAGCTATGAGTTGTGCGGTACTTAAATATTTGTTTTTTATTTTGTTGTAAAATGTTCCTGGAAATCTTTTCCTGACCATGTAATTGTGAGAATTATTGCATAATACAAACAAAAGTACTGTAACTTAGCTCTGGGAATGCCCTAATGACTGATAAAATGCATTCTTAGAGCTGATTGGCAGTCACACCTGTCTGTTCCTTTTTCTTGCGTATCCACAGGGGGGGTTCAAGCACAACGTAGAAAAAGGTTTGCTTATTGTACTCCTCCCGGTCTAAGATCTTAATGGTTATGGTCTTCCTGTATGAGACAACACACATACACACAAACACAGAGGGAGGTGGTAAATGCATGCATGGAAAACAAATGGCATGGCAAGGTATATAAACAAAACACACAAATGATAACTGGAGTGGTGGATGTGGTGTGATGAGATGACCCGCAGCCAGCTGCATGTTCACTGTCAGAGATCATCAGAAGGACAGGAAAAGGTCCATAAAAAGGAACATTTAAAGCCAAATCACCTCCTTGGGTTCAGAACATGCAGCCACTGCAGTGTGGCGGACACTCCGGGGCTTTAAGGGGTCAACATTCAAAAGGCTCACCCTCTTCCTGACCTTTGGTGTCATTACTCTCGACCAGGTGAGGCTCCCCAATCTCAATGTAGAAGGTTTTGTTCTTCTCGTATTCCTCGTCGTCAATTATTTTCACCTTGATGGTTTTACTGAGGAAGGAGCAAGGGAGGGAGGAAAACAAGAAAAGGGAAGAGAAGACAGAACAGTGAGGAAAGAACACACTGGAAACTGGAAAAAAAAAAAGTTGGAAAAAAAGCAACATTTCCCACAAGCACATGTCAGGAGGCTGTTTTGCATTTTAAAGTTTTTATATTTCCACCTCTGATGTCTGTTCCAGCTTTGATGTTATCAAAGCAGCTCACGTCAGGACGACAAGATTGATCTGATAAACTTGTTTCTTTGCCAGCCTGCAGCCTGATCAAGACTCAATTTGGTCTTTTCAAAAAAAATGGGGCTTATACGATTGAATTAATGCTGAAGATGAAATGAAATGTGGCAGTGGCTGCTGAGTTCTTCAAAAGTTTTATTTTTTAATTTTTTGGTATTTTGTAAGTAAACAATCAAAAGTCATGATGGAGATTTTGTTTTACAAATCAATTAGATGTCTACATTCTGCAGATGACTCAATGTTTTTCAGTCTTTCAGAATCAACATCAATCAACCGTGACAAAATCACTGAAATGTGACCGTAACTAATTATCTTGTTATAAGTGAATGTTATGCTGGAAAATGATTTTTGGCAGTCATATGGATGATACTGCAAGATCTTCCACCCACCTCAACATTCACAGTTAGCAAAAGCATGTTTGGCCCAAATATGGCCCACGCTGGCAGATATCCCTGGCACACATTTAGCCTTGAATAATGATAATACAGGGTGACTGTGGAGCCGAAACTGAGCCACCAGTTTAATAAGACCTCAATCTACATTTCTTTGACCTCTGAGCCAAGCAGGACCCTAATGACACTAGATGCAGCTGCAAAGAAACTGATTCAGATCATGTCTGCTATCAGACCAGGTGCCAAACCCTCCTAAATGGCATTTGTCTACACCCCTATTACAAAAACTACTCAATTAGCTATAGAATTATTACAAAGCGCCAGGAACGTTGTCTGGGTCTCCAAATTAACCAAATCCTAGACAGATTTAACATCTATGTAATGTTCCAGAGTTAACCTAATTCTTGAAGACACTAATTGGCATCTTATAGGACTCAAAGAATCCACTGCCAGCATCCTGGTGTCAGACATTACCAGACATCCCTAGGCATCCTTTTGTTCATCCTGATTGCTTAGAACTTTAAGGTTAATATGATCCCGATAATGTTGTGACTGACTGATGCATTTTCTCTTGCAGAGTCAATTAAATTTCTAACAGAGGTCTTTTCTTGCCCTAATGCTTGTCGATATTTTGAGTTGTCAAATTGGCTGACTTCTCACAAGGTTTACAAGAAGACTCAAAGGATGATTTTATCCAGTCCATTTGAAAATCAAGACATTTGCAAAGGGAAATCGTAGCCTCTGAAGTTGAGCAAAACAGCACACAGGCAAGTTTGAGATATTAGAAGGAGAAACTGTTCAAGTGATTTGAGCACGAAGAGCAATAACAGAGGTTAAGTGAGAGATGTCTGCTGCTGCAATCAACACCTTCAATAAGTTTTCAACAAGATACAGTGGATATCGGCACTGAATTGGGTTTTAGGCCAGGAAAAAAATGGACCAGAATCTGAACACAAGGATGTGTCTGCTACATCTAAAACAAGCACCATACTGAGCACAATAATCTCTCAAAACCTTTTTTCTTCATACAGCTGGAAAACTAAAATCAATACTTGCACTTACTTTCATCCATCACACAAAGACGTGCACCAGGATATCTACACAAGACACAAAAAAACCCATGTGCTGCCGTTGCTTTGTCTTTTCGACATTTGAATTATAATTACAAGACAGCCTGCCTGTGAATTGTAACAGAATTCCATCAGAGTGGAGAAATGAAAATTCATTTCTCACAGGCAGTTTTCACCAATAAACCAATGCATTTACAAGAAGGGATTGTTTAAACAAATGACGGTGTACAGACGGTGTGTATGATTGAGAAAATTTATTGCTGCAGTTGGTCTGGGTCACACTTGGCAGGACATTTCATATTCCAGGTCACGAGGCTATGGAGCAGGACGCGGTTCATGCAGTGAGTCTGTGTGTGGATGAGCGCCTGTAGACATTTGTGTTTATCTTGTGTTTTCAGTCTGGAACAAAACCCTTATTCTGATCCAAATCCACTACAGGCAATAACAAAGACACACAAGAGAAAACTCCTAATCTGGCCTAGAGGGCGGGAAACGGGAACACACACACGTTATATAAGCTTTATTTGATCATATTTCTGCGGCCTGTGTTGAAAAGCCCTTGAATAGCATTGTGTTAACATCATTACATTTGAATCTATGATGTAAGAGTGGTATATACTGCCAAGCTCTGCAAGCAAAAAAACGCACACAGACAGCTGTCCTAAGCAAAGAGACTGAATTACAAGTCAACAGAAGTATTCAAAATCCCCTAAAGCTTAATGTTCTCCAAAAAGGAATAGCTCAGTTCTTTTTAACTAGTTTTTTTTAACCACTTTATTTTTAAGAAATGGTTTAATTCTGACCTAACGGATCAGTTAACAGCTAGCTAAAACCAAAGGGGATTGCTGCCAACAACTTCAGTCTTAATATTGATGTGATTCATGCAAACACTATTTTTTTTAGATTTTATAAACCTTTCCAATGCAATTAATCTTACATTATATGTCTGTTTATGGGTAGAATTCGAAAATTGCAGGTAGCTGTAGCACTTCCAGAAATATATTTATGTCAGAATAACTAATAATTGATGGTGATATGAAAGTAAAAAAAATAAAAAATCTCATGTGTGAACTGCTATCAAAGTTTTCAGACAGGACTTGTTAAGACAACCGCAATCAACTGTGTTGAACTAACCAGTAGCTCAGCAATAATTCTTTCTTAAAACCAGCCTGCCAACGGAGCCATTTAAAACATGTAATTTACTTGCTCAAAATCTTTTCACAGAACCCTACTTCAAAAGACCTGAACTATCCCTTTAAGGGTAAACCTGGTCATTTAAGAGAAAAACAGCCTAAAAGCAACACGTTTCAAATTAAACGAGTTCTGACTGAAGCTACACTGCTGTGATCTAATAAATGAAAGGTTAGCCTACTCATTACAGAGATAAAGCGGTTTAGCTGTGTCCCATAACAGCAGACTGCAAACAGATTTCACCTTCTGCTGCAGAGAATCCCATGACCACCAGGCTGATGCTGACATACACCAGCTGAAAATAAAATGGCTGTTTATCACTCCTCTGCCTCAAGGTGGAGCCTTCGAGCACCTAACCTGACAGCTGATGGGCTGGAAATGCTTAGATCTTTCCATTCCTCTATAAAATAACAGCTACATCTATATTTACTCCCACATTTCAACAACAATTCAGTGCAGCTTTCATGCATCCATGTTAAAAAAAAAAAAAAAAAAAGAGCCAATTCGCAGCGATAATGTCAGGATATTTTTGGCATCTTCTTAGCCATTATAGACGGGACAGATTTGCAAGGGATTGAGAGCACAAAGTTCTGAAAATAATACCAATCACAGAGGGACCCAAAGCAACAGCAGTCCCATGTGAGCAGGAATTTAGGCTGCATTTGCCTTAAAAAGGAAAGTTTCAATCCAATCAGCCAGAGAACAAATGTTTGTGTGATTAACCTGATTTGTCGGCAGCCGTGTGAGAAATTTTATTAATTCAGAGGCCGTGTTAAATGAGATTGAATCATTTTTCTCTGACCTCGCGGTGAGTCATTCAATTCTGAGTTAAATCTTCAGATTTAAAACCGCAAATGCATATTTCTGCAAAGAGTGGTTGGGCTTTTCTCGTAGACTCAGTATGGAAAAAACTGCTCAGGTGACCAATTTGCCAGGAAATGAGCACATTTACACACATACCTCGACGAAACCCTCATATTCTGACTGTGCATCAGCACAGAAGGAATTCATCCATAATGGACTGGATTTATCATCTTTGTCTGCCCCCTGATCTCCTCGCCGTCTCACACATGAACACACGCTCTAAATAAAAACGAACAGACACGCAAGCACAACCCACCACATAACATGCAGCCTGCCCTATTGCTATGGTGACACTTTGCGTAACCAACATGAGCAGAAAGAGATCGTTTGCAAAGCAGATATGTGCATTTGTGTGGGTTTGTACTGACATGTTTAAGAAAAAGGACATGTATACACCTCACAGATTTGTATCCTTCAGTGTGTGCAATAATGTGTGTGATGGATAAGGCACAATATTATACACCGTTTTAAGCTGCGTCTTTGATCACGTTACAATTGACTAATAAAAAAATAATGAGATTAATATAAATTAATTAAAGTGACACATTAAATGTAAAGTGTATATTCTTTCAGAACATTTCTTCACTAAATTTCTACACTTGGGGCACCCCTTACTCCTTTTCCTGGATGACCTCACACAGAAAACATCCTGAGTTGTCAAAACCATCATCTCTCTCAGGGCTTCAAACACACGTTTGTCCTCACAAGCATAGGAATACACAAAGCACTCAGGCAGAGGTGGTATCACACTTGCATGGCAGCATTCACAAATTTTTCACACTAGCGTGGTTTCAAACAGACGCAAACACACAAAAGGAATTCCGACTGCAGGAAATCAAACATGCGCGCACACACACAACCCCTACACACACTAATCACTCCAGGGACCACAGTGTGTGTACATCTGTCTTTCTGCAGAGATGTCCTCCATCTGACTTTGCTAAAAAGCATTAAAAAAATAAAAAAAAAACAAAACAAGTGAGCATCTGAGCAGCTGTGACAGCTCTCCACTCCAGTGCTTCTCCATTACACACATCTCCTCGTTCGTTCCCTCCGTGTCATCTTTTGTTTCTGTCACTGATCTTTTATGCATACGACTGAGGTCAGTGTTTAGTAAACATTTCACAGAAGCCCTTACATGGGGAAAGCGACTAAAAAAAATATCTAGAACAATGGATAGAACAACAACGACAACAAAAAATGACAGTCACAAAAAGAACAAATTTATGTTTGTTAGCAGGTGATTAGATTGTGCCAAACCTCCCTGCATCTGTTGGTCACTTCCAGTTTTTTTTAGGTTGACCACATTTGTTCAACTTTAGTTTTTTCATCATGGTTTTCTACACTCAAATCCTCAAAATGAATCGAATCTGCAGGCTCTTTGCTGTGGCATTTCTGCAAATCGGACACCAATATCTTTGCTGTAATGCTGCGAAACAAAACTGCTAGTTCTCTTACAAGAGCAGATTACATAATTAGGGTCAGATTGAATGAATGCTCCCATTCATGGTTAATTATCCATGTTGTACAGGTTAAACTGTTACAGTCAGTGAGCCTCATGTAAAAAGCGTGAACCACCATCACAAAGGGTTTGTGCTCAGGCAGTTAACATGTACACGTTGATATGCATACAAATGACCTTGCTGTGGGAACTTGTGGGCCGAGCCACAAAGTCACGAGCGGTTAAATTGTTTGAACCAGTCCCAGTTCCATCAGTGAAGCTTTTCAAGGCTGTTTGCAGAGGCTTTAACAATAAGTCTGTTCCATTTATTGTGTTACATCTATAAACAAAATTAATCATGTAAAAAAAATAAAAATAAAAACATCCTTTGATCCCATGAATGATGGTTTGTCCCATTTGTGCCATTTTTTAATTTTGTGTACAAACAAACTGGATCCAATAGTCAGAGTGTGTCTCAGCTGCATAACATACATGACACTAACAAAGCACTGCCTTGCTGAACACACAAACAAAAGCACACAGGAAGTTGTACAGCCCAACAGATGGCAGTCAGGGTTACTCCCACTCCTCAGCAACCTGCCTTAGCGACGTATTTGGATCGGAAAATTCAAGTTTGGGAATCACCACCAAGTTTGAGAGGGGAAAGTCTCCTGCTGTGTGCGCACACACGTCTAGTTTGTGTGTGTGTTTGTGGGGTTGCATCTGGAGGAAGTAGTGGACACATGACAGTGATGAAATAAGCCTGCTTGCGTTATAAACATTTTCATAGCTACAGTCAACATATAAGCTCATTCCTTTATATTTACAGTTTGCATGTATATTGCTTGTTCCATTTTTCCGAAGGGTTTGGACTTGTTTGTCCATGTGAGAAAACTGGCCTTTGAGAAAGAGCTCGTTTGTGAGACTGCTGGTGAGTTGGTTTCACAAAGTTCATGTGTATGCATACTGCATGTACGTATGATGCTCCTGTGTGATATTGTGACGTTTCTTTGCTCAGCTCATCTATAAAAATTCACAAAGTTTGAACAATTGCTAATTAAATTTAAAAGCAAAATTGTTTGAGAGCTATAGCTTTGCTTAAAAGAGAACCAAACATGCGTTTCTCATTCAGCAGTGTTTTATGAGACAACGATTATGGTGTTGACCACTGTTGGAAACCACAACAATAGGTTAACAACACTAAGCCAGACAGCCACTAATAAGATCCAGCTTGCTCACTAATAGGCCAACACAGTCTTTACTTCAGGGGAGAAAAAGGACAAAAAGGGGCACAACATTTGTGACAAGGCTGCCGTTGGAGCTACACAAACTATCAGTTTCTCCTTTTATTGTTGCTCTCTTTTTCAGTGCAACTAATACATTTTAAAGAAAACAAGTCTTTAGGTTTTCTGTGGCTTGCCATTTCCAAGGAAAAACCTAGGTTTCACAAAGATTAACCACTATCAGTTCATTTAACACTTTAAACACACACTAACTTGCTTTAGTTTATGTAATGCGTATAGAACATTAAAGTAGAACTGCAGATAAGTATTGTTACTTCTCTTTGATCTCAGTTTCATGAATAAAATCTTACGATTATACTTTGCTCTTGGCAAGCATTATGATAAGTTAATATACCACAAAAGTGGTGGAAAAAGTAAAAGAAACACTTAACTGATTAAACAAGCATCTGTAAATCTTACAGTGCAAAAAAGCATTAAGTGTACTTAATTTAAAATGTATCCTAATCAATTGAAGAAAAAAAAATACTCTAAAGTTGCTACAGGATTAAATTAATGATATTGCTTAGATTTTTTTATAGTGTTATTTGTAGAAAAATAAGGGACATAAGAACATTGTAAATTGCACACCAAAAGGAGTGAAATAAACTGTAAATAAAATTAAAGAATGTGGAAGCTCTGTCATTTTAATAACTTGTAAACAAAATTTATTTCTAAATACTAAACAAGTCAACTGTCTGGACACATTCGCTGTAGGAACAAAAGGTAAATCCCCTGAGCTGTCTTAGCCTCCTTTCATAAACTTTTATACCTTTCTCAACTTGATCAAAAGTTTGGCAAGAAAAACTTGACTTGTCTCTGTTTGCTTCAACTTTATCAGGCCGGCACTAAACAGGACTGCAAAATAGATATTTATAGTAGTGGTCGCTTTTATTGGACAGCAATGTACGATACAGCCGACAAAGACAAACAGCAGCCACTTTCCATTTTTATCTAATCAGTGAGTGTTTGAGTTTAACAGTTTATGCTCTTGTGTTTGTTCAGATCTTCCTGCGTGTCATTTCAACTTTCTTCCATCTCGGAGTTCCTCTCATCTTCTCACCGATATTCCCCACATCGCATCTGGCCATCGAGCTCTCCCCCATCATTCCTAGCACCAATGTGTCTCGTTAACCAAATAAGGAGTTTGGAAAATCCGTGGGACTCCTTGCACACACGGCTTTACACAGGAAATGTCTTTGGGGAGCTTGTAAATCTGATTCAATAAAAACAAAAAAACACAAACAAGTGCGTGTATGTGTGTAGTCATGTACGAATAAAAAAAAAAAAAAACTTAGTTACTTTGTGGTGACTTGCCTCCCTTATTGGGACATAAAACTAACAGCCATTATATACATCACTGCATTTAGGGGAGAAACCTGGTGTACTTTTAGGGTAGGAGTTTGGCAAGTAGTTTTGGTTAAAATGAAGTCCTCTGAGGTGATGGAAACTGTATGCAACACTGAGGCCATTTCCTCTTTTTCAGTGTTTTTTTCCTTTTTAAAAAGTTATTCCAGTCAGGATTGGGGAAAAAAGTGTGCTGAGCTCAGCATCTTGCGAGCCAAAACTAACACACACACAGTCTGCAGTCTATAATTGCAATTAGGGAAAGCTTACAGATAAAAGCTTGTTGAAGAGGGGTAGGGAGACAGATGGTGAGTGAAACAGAACAGAAAGCTGAGCAAATATAGCATGTTTCAAATTACATATGTACAAACTAACCTCTACACGATGAGATAAGAAAGACTGTGCCTGTGAGTGTGTGTGTGGCAAATGAGCAAGAGGATGTGAATGCTAATCAGCTGATTCTGCCAAACCAGCTGCAGTGCTCCATCATTTCCAGGCCATTTATGAGATCTAAACTGCATGATGGAAGCAGGGCACATGGAGAGTGACGCAGAGTCAAGTGGATTAAGTAGCCTCTGGAGCCACGTGCCATAAACTGCAGCAGTAAAAACACCTCATTTCTATTTATCTGTGCCGTGATATGGACTACTAAAAGTTTCAGAATATAGTGGAGTGTTCAGTCAGAGGTGACAGATTTCACCTTTGTTAGTCACAGGAATCCTACAGTGTGAAGAGATCTTACAGGTTTATATCAACATTTAAAACTTATGTACATTTTCTGTTTTAACATGAATATTAAGAATAATTTCTTACAAAGAATTCAACCACAACTTTACACCGCTTTAAAGTGTTCTTGACATTCAAAGACGTGAAGAAAAAAAACAAAACAAATAATGACAAGACCATGAATTTGAGAAAGCATAAAAATCACAAGGCATGAACTACATTTGCCACTAAAATCTAATGTGCCATCTTACGTAAATGCTTTCTGCGCGTTCTTGAACAACAATTTCCAAAATAGTTTTTTTTTTGGCATCTGGTGTAGAAGAATGAGTTAAAGCAGTGAAAGGTCCATTTTTAATATTGTGGACAAAATTAAAAAAAATTACGTTTTAAATTCCACATTAGATTCATAACATTAAATATATGCTTCTGCTATTGCTTATATTTAGATATACAACTTCTGCCTTAATAATTTTGGCCTGAAATGAGCAGAATATTTTGTGCAGATAACATGATTTTTAACCCTTTTTCAACATTGTTCCAAGAGGTTTTCCCTTGTAAAAACTAGTGCTATGTACATCATCCATCTACCATCATTCTTGTTCGTACAGCTACAAGTCACAATAAGTTAGTTCTTTATGAATAAAAGGTACTTTAAGATCTAAAAAGAAATATATTTTTGATTGATTTCAGTTTCTTCATCGTTTACTTGTTTCAAAAAAGAAAAGTTGCAAAGTATAAGAATCGTGTGTTAGTCTAAAATTGTTTACTGAAACCTAAGAGCTTTTATTCTTTGTGTTGAATGACAACAAATACATGATATTTTTATAATAAAGCATCAGAAAAGATAAGCTTCCTGCTGAAACACTGAACCTGGAGAGGGTTCAAACAAGGACATTTGATTGCAGTAGATTGGACTGATTCATGTCTACAAACTGATGGTTCGTCATGAAAATCTGTATATGTAAACAGCCTAATAATATAAAGCATTTAGGATTCTTCCAGCATGCCAACCATCTCACCCACTTGTATCCAAAACATTTCTTTAACTGAGATTTTTCTCTTTTTATCATTTTCATTTAAACATTTATTCCTCCTCCTACATTGACCGCCTCCATTACTGTTATCTTTAGCATTTTGTTTTTCCATAAACAGCTGCTTCCTCCACTTTAAACAGTAAGATAAGCAGGAGAACAGCACAAAGCTAAAGACGAAGACTGAAACACGGCTGCAAATGGGGATAAGTTAAAGATGTAATGTTACCTTTACAGAATAAAAAAGGAAAAAGAAACGCATGTTTCAAAGAAAATTAAAGCTTTATGGTGCCAGTATGTACTGCAGACAATTTGATATGAGATGGACTTAAGAAACACTTGTGTTACTATTTGGGGTTGCAGGTGTTTCATGGGTTGAATCTGGTCTCAGGTGGCTGGGCGTTAAATGTAAAGCTAACTGAACCTGAACTTGTATGGGGAAGATTACTCACGCCCTCTTATTATTTGAACAACTGACTCTGTTGACCTTTTATTTATTCAAACAGACTATTCTACTCCTCGGTCTTCACTTTTAGTTCTTTTACCCGTATTTATCCTCTGCCCCTGAGCTTGATGTGGGATATGCGTTTGCTAGCTTTCCCTCCCTCTCGTCTTATTTCCCTCCTTTTGCCTTTGATTACATGCTCAAACGCTTTGCGAGTCAGCAAGAAGGTGTGTGTGCCCAAGTATCCACAGAAGAAAATGCAGACAAAGACCGCAAAAAATAGAGGTGAGCAACTGGCAAAAACCAGGAGAAAAAGAAACAGATTACCTCCATACTGGGTACGACAAGTCCAAAACCAACATTCTGCTTCTTGGAAACAAGTCAGTTTCGATTCATATATTCATTGAATACACAGAATTATTCATCTAGAAAAAAATTAAATGTTTGGAATAATTTAACTGCTTTTCTACTGATCACTGATTGTTTGAATTTTCCTACTGTGGAGCTCATGAGAGCGACGGAAACAAACATGAAGACTTGCAGTTTAAACGGTCTTTGACAGGAACACTCGGGCACAAAGTTCTCCTAACTTGGCGCCGTTTGATTTTTGCGGTGAACTACAGTCTTGTGCTCCTTGATGATTTTTATCTTTCATGAAAAGAAAGAAACTAATAATATGAACGAAAAAAATGTTTAGTAGAGAGTAACTTTATAAATGAATCGATGATATGGAAAAGCTAATATTTAGATAACGGTAAATGTTTTTAACGTTTCTCTTTTGAAGGAGCCGCTTCAGAAAACGCTACAGGGAACACGTACGGCATGGAGCTTAATTTGCTACCAGGAAACAGCAGTTTGAGCCGTTTGCCAGGGCTAAGTCTGACCGCACAGAAGGCAGCAAGAGAAAAGCAAATGGCAGCGCTATTCATAGGGCTGGAAACGGTACAATAAACCTCGCTGTTTTTCTGTTGGCTGCTTGCTTTTTGCCATTTTTCCTTAAGAGACATTTTATAGAAGTCGTTTAACCCGTTTCCTCTTACTGACATTTCCTTTCAAGCTAAAGATTCTAGGGTAACTCTTCACCCCACAACGGTTCTTCCTTGTACTCCTCTTCTTCCTGTTGTCACATTAGGTTTAACAGTGGCACACTATTCCACTTGGCAGTGCCAGTCTCTCTCTGCCGCTCACACACCAGCTCCAAATCCCTTCAATTTGCCCCTTCCAATTTCCAAATGGATTTCACTGGCATGAAGTGAAGCGGCCCGTTCACCTCTCCATCAGCTCCGTGTTTCTCTTTTGAGTTCACTTCAGTCACCTTTATTAGCCCGACTCGGTAACAATTACTCACTTCCCCCCACACCCTCATACTTCATTTCCATATTCTGTCAATGGGAATAGCTTCTTTTAGCATGGCTTTTACATAACACATTCCTATTGATCAATAAATGACAAGCAAATATAAACCCGTTTACCATAACATTATGACCACTAACAGGTAGCGTAACACCGTTCATCTTCGTTCCCTTTATTGTTCCGATAGAAAAATATGGACTATAGCATTCACAAAATTCTTTGAAAGCTGAAGCTTTTTTGCAGACCAATCACACCCTCCAACACTAATAAAACAGGAGCTTTCCCTCAGCAGGACATCAAATGGGCCCCACAAATACTGCTTAGGAATAGCTCAAAGAACAAAGAGCCCGAAATCTCCATGGAGCCTACAAATCCTTAATCTGATGGAAACTAGTGTCTACTGTGAATACCAAGCCCAGTCAAAGGAGACACCACAACCCAAAGGTCTCAAAGGATTTACTGCCAACATCCTGGTACCAGAAACTCCAGGAAACTGACAGATCAACTTTTTCCATGCCCTGATAGATGTTTCTGTGGCATAGCTACTCAGTATTAGGAACATTAATGTAAGAATCATTCTCTATCAATATCATTTAATATTCTTAGTTTTCACTTAGACTAATCTTTGCCATGTCCCTTAACCCCCCCCACACCACCACATTTTCTGTGCTCTTTTCGTCATTAGCACAAAAGGTAAATCTAGCAGGGTTTCAAGCCACCACTTAATTAAAAGACATACATTTAGTTACTTATGTCCAGTCTACTGTTCTCCGTTGCATCATTAGAGTTAAGTAGATGGGTTGGATTGTTTCTATGGCAACACATGGCCAGGGTGACACCGTTTCCAAGGCAGTTCTCGCCGCCAGTTCTCGTAAATAGCTTAGCCTACAGCAGGACAAGAAATCAAGAGGCGTAGACATCAAGAACTCCAAAGTATAAGTAGAAGATCATTATGATCATTAAGATCATTATTATTCAATGTTCACTGAAGAAACAGTAGAAGATTGACTTTTGACCTCTCCCTATAAAAATGTGAGTATAAATATACACAGCTTTCAGACAAGTGTGGGGAACAGTGACTTCTCAAGTAGATTTCTATCCATCGTTGAAAACGTTTTAGACAAATACAGTAAATTATTGAATCATACTAATATAAATGGTTACTCATGGTAAATGATGTGTGTGGTACTATTTAATGGAGGATTTGTGGACCATTCTTTCTTAAAGGCTGTTCTGGTTCCCACAGAGATACAATTTTTATGTTTTCTATTTTTGAAGAAGAACTTCCTCAAAACCATTGAGACTCAAGATTTACAGATTAAATACAGACTTCAAGATGATCTGTTTGAAATAAAACATCACACTGCATCAAAGATGAGCTAAAATTAAAACAAAGATGTTTTTTTTCCACATTTGCCGTTCAGTGTATACCTCCGACTATCTTTGTCTCCTTTCCGAGTTGTTCCTGTAACAGTCTAATCTTAGTCTGTGCATCACATAGCTCTGCGGTCAGGAACTTTAGTGTGTGACAGAAATGTTGCTGAACGTTTTTGGCTCTTTGAAGTCGTCAGATGAGGTGAAACGCAAGTCTTCTGCCGAGGAGGAATAGCTGACCGGCCGCGGTTTAGTCACACAGACACACACGCACAAATGGCTGCGACTAACAAAACAAACACACACCCAAACTCTACTTGCACACAACCTTAGAAACCTAGCTGAATATATCTGGTATGGTAGTAACCTTAATGGCTTGTAGGAGTATTTTTTTATTTTTTGCCTTTCGGTTTAAACAAAAACTTCATCCATTTAAATCAGGAAAGACACCCGACACTTAAGACATGCCAGGCTCTTGGCAGCAGTCTGCCATAAAGTTCACTTTCAAAACATAAAAACTATTTGCAAAAGAGCACCCACACACTCACTGAATCACTATGGATGTAGAGATTTGAACAAAAAGTGAAACAAGAGAAAAGAAAAGTTCCTCTGCATTACATTACTTCATTTCTGAACAATGCAGAAAAGAATGTGCAGAACGGTTCATCAAGCCGAGAAAAATTCACCAAAATAATAGACTGTAGCAGATAAGATTGAGGGATTATGACTCAAGTGGATATACAGTATGTTGGCATGCTGAATTTGCCTTTGAGGAAGCATGCGAGTGAATGGGATTCAGGGAAAGGTCAGCCAATCACAGGCAGACGTTTAAACACCTACATAAACAGCTGATGTTTGTGTCAGTTTTTTCTGCGGCCAACTCTGCAGGGACGCATGTGCTGCTTTCTAGGACACAACCAAAATATGAAGTTTGTCTTTCTGATACATAAAAGAATATTTTTATTAATAGAATAAACAGCTGTAACTCCCCCCCTTATCCCAATTAGAGGAGCTTTAAGTGAGGAACCGGGGTAAAACGAGGGTTACTTTTTTGGATCTGCATAGCTGAATGGTATTAAGCAAAACACCAAGAGCTTGACTGTATCTATTGCTAATCTAGATGGGGGAAAAAAAAAACGTCAAAGTAGAAGACTGAAGATAAGAAGCATTTAGTAATTTAATGGATCTGAACTAATCCCTGCTCCTTCTGCTATTTGGGCTGAGCACACAATCAAAACCCAGACGTTAGAGGGGAAATAAGTCCAGTTGACAGCTGGTATGTCAGTGTCAAGCAGCAATGTTTCCTGACAGATGAGACACTTTAGCTTCAGTTGGCATCACTGTGTGCAAAGGCCTTGTCCAGTGCACATACTTTGCAACCATCTGCTTGAGTCATAAGATGCATTACACCCAAGGCACAAACTTTTCCAGATTCACATCTCAGAAGCCACGCTGAGCCTGCAACGGCATTTAAAGGATCAAAGTCTTATCAGTAAGCCACAGGAGTGACCAGCTTTGCTTTGACAGCCTGAAATACCTTTGCTGACCAGAATACAAACTAGGCATCGGTTTAGTCATCACATTTCTTGGGCAACATTGTGCAAGTCCCCCCCCCACTGGAACTAGTTCAGAGTTCAGCTCAAACACGTTAAAACTAAATAATGTACGTCCATAAGTTACCACCTAATATTTCTGTACTGAATTCATACTCCCAGAATAAACTAGTTAATTTATTTTTCAACAAACTAAAGTCTTAAAAAAAAGAAAGTTCATTTTTGGTAGATGTGTCAGTTAGCCTTTTAACTATGTCATAATCTGTTTTATCTTTTTTTTTTTTTTACAGCAGGCTATTGTAACATCATTTTCCCATTTCTAATTACATTTTTATATGATACCTTGCCTTCTGGGCAGAATAATATTCTTACAAGTTCAAATAAAAATTTAGAAGTATCTGAAATATTGCTCATGCTTGTAAAAACTACATTTTAAGGTCTCAGTTTTACCATTTAATAACTTGACTAGGTTCATAATACAAATCCCTAATTTAATATTGATCAAAATAAGCATTTCAGATCTCAGTTGTCATTTTTTCTGGGACAAACACTTTCCTTGAACATACAGTTAGGGCCAGAAATATTTGGACAGTGACACAAGTTTTGTTACTTTAGCTGTTTACAAAAACATGTTCAGAAATACAATTATATATATAATATGGGCTGAAAGTGCACACTCCCAGCTGCAATATGAGAGTTTCCTCATCCAAATCGGAGAAAGGGTTTAGGAATCATAGCTCTGTAATGCATAGCCTCCTCTTTTTCAAGGGACAAAAAGTAATTGGACAATGGACTCTAAGGGCTGCAATTAACTCCGAAGGCGTCTCCCTCGTTAACCTGTAATCAATTAAGTAGTTAAAAGGTCTGGGGTTGATTCCAGGTGTGTGGTTTTGCATTTGGAAGCTGTTGCTGTGACCAGCCAACATGCGGTCAAAGGAACTCTCAATTGAGGTGAAGCAGAACATCCTGAGGCTGAAAAAAAAGAAAAAAATCCATCAGAGAGATAGAGACATGCTTGGAGTAGCAAAATCAACAGTTGGGTACATTCTGAGAAAAAAGGAATTCACTGGTGAGCTTGGGAACTCAAAAAGGCCTGGGCGTCCACGGAAGACAACGGAAGTAGGTGTATCTGTCTCTAAGTCAACAGTAAAGAGAAGACTCCATGAAAGTAAATACAAAGGGTTCACATCTAGATGCAAACCATTCATCAATTCCAAAAATAGACAGGTCAGAGTTAAATTTGCCGAAAAACAGTGCCCAGTTCTGGCAAAGTATTCTATGGACAGATGAGACAAAGATCAACCTGTACGAGAATGATGGGAAGAAAAAAGTTTGGAGAAGAAAGGGAACGGCACATGATCCAAGGCACACCACATCCTCTGTAAAACATGGTGGAGGCAACGTGATGCCATGGGCATGCATGGCTTTCAATGGCACTGGGTCACTTGTGTTTATTGATGACATAACAGCAGACAAGAGTAGCCGGATGAATTCTGAAGTGTACCAGGATATACTTTCAGCCCAGATTCAGCCAAATGCTGCAAAGTTGATCGGACGGCGCTTCACAGTACAGATGTACAATGACCCCAAGCATACAGCCAAAGCTACCCAGGAGTTCATGAGTGCAAAAAAGTGGAACATTCTGCAATGGCCAAGTCAATCACCAGATCTTAACCCAATTGAGCATGCATTTCACTTGCTCAAATCCAGACTTCAGACGGAAAGACCCACAAACAAGCAAGACCTGAAGGCTGCGGCTGTAAAGGCCTGGCAAAGCATTAAGGAGGAGGAAACTCAGCGTTTGGTGATGTCCATGGGTTCCAGACTTAAGGCAGTGATTGCCTCCAAAGGATTCGCAACAAAATATTGAAAAAAAAAAATTTTGTTTGGATTATGTTTATTTGTCCAATGTGGAGTGTTTGTAAAGAAATGTGTACAATTCCTACATTTTCTATCAGATATTTTTGTTCAACCCTTTAAATTAAACGTTACAATCTGCACTTGAATTCTGTTGTAGAGGTTTCATTTCAAATCCAATGTGGTGGCATGCAGAGCCCAACTCGCGAAAATTGTGTTACGTCCAAATATTTCTGGCCCTAACTGTATATATTAGACTCTGCTCCAATTATTTACAAATGCATTATTTGTAAATATAAAAAGATTGAAATATCTGAAATTTGAACTTGTGAACAGTAACAGTGTAAATGTCTAAAATGTGAATTTGTGTAATTAAGACTTTCAGATTTCCTCACTGTTCATTTTAGATAAATGTGGTTACATAAAGCTAACATTCCAATGCACATGAATGACATTCTGTTTGAGATGTCTGAAATATTGACTTTGGATAAGGCTAATTGCAATCTGAACAGCAGAAATGATCATCTTGACTAAGAACTGAATTATGGATATTTGCTTTGAAGATCCTGTTTAATTACGATACATCTGCTTGCCATACTTTTCAGCCAACATCTGCTTACTTCTCCTTAATTTTCTGAGCTCACGTTTTATTTTAATAAAACTGAATATTCAATAAAGCAGCTCTCATTCACATTTTGTCCATTTTTTTTTTACTTAAAGCAACAAAGCAAAAAATGTTTGAAATTGTGTCTAAAAAGTGGCCCAGTGAGACCACGGTCACTTTCAGAACACCATTTTGTGTACAGCAGGTAACTAAATTTTTTTTAATCTTAGCAATGTTAAATTTTTATTTGGGTGAACTGAGAACAAAAATAAATCTGGAGACAGTCCAACTATAATGTCTGAAAACTCATCCCACTATTAATCACAGGCAGAATTTTATGCTTTGAACACTCAAGCCAAGAGAAATAATACAATTGAAGGCAACAATTGGTGTCAGTGGAGCAGAACAAAATCATTTTTTCTACAAAACAAACCATCTCATTCTGATTTCTCCCTCTGGCCGATTCAGAAATGACCTGACCTATCATTATCGACGGATCAATATTAGACAGGAAAGCTCTGAGAGCCACTTTTCCTCTTTACTGCTTGTCCAATCTCCATTACGTCTCTCCACATAGTTTCATTCTTTCCATAAACAGATATATACACAAAAAAAGACTCTGTGATGCGCAGTTCAACAAAGCTTTAACAAAGGCCTGCCAGTGCAGCTGTTCCATTACTTTACTATGTGAGGTTTCCATAAAACTAATGTGATGGTTTTATTAATTAGGCCAACATAACAAGTTGGCATCTCCAAGCTTTGGGGGGAAAAAATAAAAAAACAAAAGCAAAACACAGAAGGTGCTAAATAGTGTCTCCTAATGCTAAATGAAGCAAATAATTAATGTGCACAATAAAAAGAGGCCCTTGTCCATGCATTAAGCATTTATAACTTATTTTCAGAAGCTGCTGTGCAAGTTTTGGTTGGGATGTTACATTGGTTTTAACATTTTAAGATCAAATGTTTGAATTCCTGTAAAAACTTGAAGCTGTATCTTGTTAAAATCAGAAATACATAATCTCCATGTTTTCGTCAAACTTTAACCCATTGGTGACACCATTCAGAACTGAATAATAGGCTCTTGCCTAAAATGCTCCACTTGTATTTATTATTCTGGAGAGTTTTGTCAAATCTGAGACTGTACATATCTCCAAACAGACAACACTTCCTATAAAAAAATAAAAAAGTCAAGTCTTTAGGGAAAAAGCACCGACAGACATTCATACCCACACCAAATGTTTTGCATTCCGTTCAGCATTCTCTGCTTTTCAGTTTAAACCCATTTGACAGAAGTATTTCAAAACACACACACTCAATTGACACCACTTGCCTACCGTTTCCCTCAAGGCAGAATTAAGTGTAGCACTGCTGGAGACAGCACCCAAGTGTGTTACAGGTGATTTCCATAAATCAAGTCAAGGAAATAGGTGGACTGCCTCTCCAATAACTGAGGGTTGTAGACTGCATACAGAAACTTGAAGCTACAATCAGGGCTCCAAAGTTTGGCTGCATTAGCTTAATGTACTTTTTCATTTTGTATGTTTTGATAAATTCAAACTAGTACCATTCTTATGTTAAATTTGAAGGTTAGATTTGAAGCAAAAAAGTCATGTTTCTACACAACAAATAAGTTCCATTACACAGCAAAATACTGTTAATGGAAAGTTAAAAGTTTATTCTTGATTATATGCCACAAGAGTGAAGATTATCAGCATGAGACCAAGTGGGCATAAATGTCCAGTATAACAATTTTTGACTTGGTATTTTAAAGACCATTACAAAAGATGAATCTCAATTAATGAAAATAAAGTAAACGGTAAGATAAATGTCAGACAATTTTTGGTTCAAAGGAATGTAGTAATATTTATAGAGCCCATCCCAAGAACTCATAAAACAAACATGGTAAGAATTAATCAAAACTAATTGCCCCATCATCAATCCACCCTCAGCAATAAAGTCCCTCAGAGTGTAAGTTTGGGTCCAATTTTTTATTGGCCATGATGATGAAACATCGATTGTTTGAAGGCATGAAACTCCTTAAAGGTGCATTAGTCAAAGTATAAGGGCTGTTGTGATGTGTGGCTTTTAATGTAGGCTACAACGGGCTCTTTATGCCTTTAAATTAATACATTTTAAATGTATGAAGTGCTTTGTATGCACAGGCGCAACTCATACGTGCACTGTGTGTTAAACCTTGTTAAGTGTGCATGAGCACGTGTGTGGGTGCGTGTCTCCTACATCACTGTGTTATGGGTGCTGGCTCAGCACATAAGCATCAACAAAGACTAAATAAAAGTGAATTGCAGCTCAAGGCTCCAGCTTTCCTCTCACCACTAAACATCAGTTCTGACAGCCAGTTAAGCCCTTAAGCTGCTCCTGCTAATCGATTAGATTTTTTTTATTGATCAGAGCATATTGATTACATTTGATGGGATTTCCTGCACAAATTAACTATTTTGATGAATTAAAAGTATCATCCTCATTGATTTCAGTCAGTTCTCATTCAAATACTCATCTGTGAGGTTTGTCACTATAAATCATACATAGAGGCACCAAATACACGTCCAGTTCCCTTTTTAAGTTTAGTTCAGTGTTATATCCCTTTAATGTTTCAAAAAGATGCTTTTCTGTAAATTCAAGGCATGGGATCTTTTGGGAATCCTGTTATGACCTGAAACTGTTGCTCAAGTTCATCAACAACCTTCAGGCTACTTAAAATGTTCATTTCTGTGATCCTCACATCAAATCAGAACCTGGGACAAATGCAGTACAACCAAACAATTGTACCCTGAAAGCATCCAGAGAAATCTTTGTGCAACAGATTTTTCCCACTTTATTTCCATTTACTGCATGTACTTACTATGCCTTGCTGCTTTTCTTCTTGCTAAGTATTTTGTAATGACACTTATAATGAAGGACAAAGTTTTCTTTAAATCTTGATTAAAATATTCATTAAATAATGTCAAATACCTAGCCAAAATAAAAAAAGATCAGTTTAAACTTAATTTCTTCAACTTACCAAGTGTGTATGTAGAGCTCATTGACCACTGTCTTAAACAGTCATTTCTGTAACATATTTTGAGATGTGACCATGTCTGTCAGGTTTGGTTTAATTGTGGGATGGACAAAAATAGGAAACAAGAACTATGACTAGACAAAAAAAAAAAAAAAAGAAAAAGTCATTTGTTTTTCAATACAGAGGTACAAAATAATATTAGTTGAAATGCAAGCCAGTGTATTTTATTATTCTTTTATTAGTAATTGAGGAACTATCTTCTCTCCAGATTTTGTATTTAGAAAGGGGAACTATGAGACTACAAATTAGATTTGAATTATTTTAAGATTAAAGCCTCAAACTCTGGTGCTCAGATTTCTCAGTTACAGCTTTATCCTGGTTTCTGACTATGCAGGGCATTTTCACACCCCAACAGGGAGAGAACTTGTCAGCAGTACCCCATAGTTTGCATGTTTCACTCTTTGAGTAACTACTAAGACAGTGACAAGTGTGTGTTGTGACAAAGCAAAGGTTTCATCCCTGATGACCTGAGACGCCTGTCAATCACAGCACAGAAACCAACCTGGCAGAGAGGTCGCCATCTCCCCAACACCCCACTGGTTACCGGGGCCAACTGTCTTTCACTATACACTTTCCTAAAGGTAGAAGTGGCATTCAGCGCACACGGTGTCAACTCATCTCACTCATGTAGGCTAGCTAATTACATTCGAGATGACACATGGGTCTCATATTTCATACATGTTCAAAGTCTAAGTGGTGAAATAAACTGCATATCATTAAAAAACGAAAGCATGACAATGATATCAGTTTACTCAGGATAAACATCTTAATATAAAATGTACAGTGCTGCTAGACTTCGTGAGAAACAAGAGGACAAAATATTGAGATTAGTGAGATGCTGACTAAAGTGATGTAACATGCACGTGTGTTATTGTGTAAGGCTGAGACAGAAACACAGACCGAAATCCAGAAAATCTTTGACCTTGCCTCTAAGGTAAATAACTCGTGACTTGGCAACTTTTCTTTTCCAGCAAAGATACACACATAAACACCCACACACACCTCCCACTGCCATTCTTGTTTTTGCCCATTTTGCTGAGAAACATTTATTCAGATGACGGGCGTCTCACAAAGCCTCACTGCAGAAGTTAATCACTGAAATCACTATATTGGACATAACTGCTTCTGTCTGTACTTATGTTTTCAGTTTGTTTATTCTATAAAAACAAAAACAAATTTTTGTTGTCTTCTGCTTTAAACAAAGGGTTGAGTCACAGCCATTATGTAACGTTTTGTTGCCTTCGACTTATTTTGATTCTGAATATGATTTTGTATGTATTGTTTTGAATAAGTGATATAATGATCATTTCATAAAACTAAACATACCGCTGTGTTTTTGAATGCATCCATAATGCTGCTGTGAACAAAGTTCTGGAGAGCAAATTCAGTTTGTCAAGTCAATTCATGATCCGTGTTCAAAGCCATGTGTAATTTAGGATCAAATTAATAGTGTTAAATTTTTATGAACGTTTTATTTCAGCATTTACTGAAGTTTAAGGAACAAAGTTACATTTGTGTGTTGCAAAGAGTACCTTTATGCATGTTGCACATAATAAAATATGCAAATGAAACCAACATGAATTGTTACAAAGCATAAAAATCAAACTGGCAAAGCAGAGAGCATTGAGTATGGTAAAAAAACTGAGCAGGAATAAACAAAGAATAAAAGTACTGATGCAGAGGGATGCTTAAGACTAGAGGGCAGTTATTTTAATTAGCAAATAGGGTGAGAAAGGAGGATAACAAAATGGGTCAAAACACTAAAGAAATAAAAGAATACAAAGCAGCACTAAACATAATATGGCATAATATAAAATTAAAAAAACACTACAAAAATCAGACTTTCATGATATTTAGCAAAAGGCGTTTCTCTTTTTTTCTGGTTCACCAGGCTGCCTAATCCCTTCAACTACATGTGCCAAAACACACCACACAGTTAAAAATAAAAAGAATTTGGATAAACAAATGTGTTATGAGAGAACACACAAGTCATTAGACTTTGGTTAACCAAAAATATCTTGTTTGCATTAGCAGCAATGATCAAATCACAGAATGTTCATGTTTCGTGTTTATATAAAACTATTAAACTATTTTATAAAATAAAATGAATGCCTAAAGAAAAACAAACATTTTGTCTCAGTTTTGTTTAAGTTTAGCTGCAGTTTTTGTCCATTGTAGAGTTTACTACTGACGTGCCACAATCTAGGTGTGCATGCCAGATGTTTGGTTTATGTAGCCTATATATAAATGTGAATAAGTGTGCAAAAGCAGCCAACTGAGAAATTGTTTCCTCTTTGTTTCATTTTATTAGACATATCATCTGCTCCTGAGTTCAACTCTTCTCTTCAACTTCCTTTCATTTCATATGGGTAAATACAAATATTCACCTACTATTTATTGGCAAATCATTGGCATGCATCAAGCAGAGAAAACATCTAAGGACATTGCAGGAACTACAAACATTGGGTTAGGAACGGTCCAACACATTATTAAAAACTGGAAGAATAGTGGGGACCCATTGTCTTCGAGGAAGAAATGTGACTGGAAAAAAACCCTGAATGATCGTGATCAGTGATCACTTAAACGTTTGGTGAAATCAAATCGAAGAAAGACAACAGTAGAACTCCAGGCTACATTTAATAGTAAAAGTAAGAGCATTTCCACACGCACAATGCGAAGGGAACTCAAGGGATTGGGACTGAACAGCTGTGTAGCCTTAAGAAAACCACTAATCAGTGAGGCTAACTGGAAAAAAAGGCTTCACTTTGCTAGGGAGCATAAAGATTGGACTCTAAAGCAGTGGAAGAAGGTCATGTGGTTTGATGTGTTGGAGAAGACTTTGTGCAGTGGTCAGACTACCATCATTAATGTAAGATCTTGGTGAAAATTTTATACAACACTGGATGGAAATCAATCTTGTGACTTGCAGAAGCTTATCAAAACAATGCCACAGCCAATGTGTGCTGTAATCAAAGCTAAAGGTGCTCCAATGAAATATTAGAGTGTAACCTTTTTTTTTTTGGCCAGGTAATAGATGGATGGATGGATGGATGGAAGTCATTTATTATGTGTTTGCATCACTAATATCTTAGGTGCTTTATGTATATTTGTTATGAATGTTTAAAATGTAACCCATTGAATTCAATTAAAAATATTTTAAGACATTAGGATATATATATACATATAAAAAAAGTAAATGAGTGTAAAGTGTTCAAGAGAAAGGTTGATTCCTAAAGGAAAGAAATATCAACATTCATCACCTTTTCCAGACCAGTTAGACATCAAAACAATGCCTCTAATTGGCTGGAAAATTGCATCTGGAACAAAGTGTCTAACCTGCTGTGCAAATGTGAAATGCATTTATGGTCTTTATGTGGATATAATATATTAGGCCAAGTATAAAGCCAGCACGAGTGTAATATTTGTGTGATTAGGCACATTTTTACTTAACATGCACTCATGATTCATCGATTTGTATCTCCAACTGATGCTTTCAGAAAGATAAACCATATAGTTATGATGCATTTTCATTGTAATTATTGGGAACAAAAATGTACAGACATCTTGGCAAAAAGCAGACAATGCTTTACAAATGTAAAACAGAATTCACATGCACAAAGTCAGCTTTGTTTTTCAGGCAGCAAAGCACCGAGGACATTGAGCATCTCAGAATAGAACTGCTGAGGTTTCAGATGTGAAACCTGAGCATTGTAGCAGGCTGATAGAACTGGGTGGCTTCAAATTTACACAGATCAAGGCTTTGATTACAACACTCAAGGGAATACTTTCTGACTAAAGCTACAACTTGAACACAAGTTTAAACTGTGCACATTTTTGCAGAAGTTCAGTCCTAAACATAATCCATTTACTTGCTTGTTCCACTTCAGGGTCAAGGTGAGCTTGTGCCTTTGTCTAGGGGTTATTGAGCAGGAGGGTACATCATCAGGGACAAGTTGCCAGTCCATCACAGGGCCACAGAGCTGAACGAGTCAGACAACCATTCATGCTCACACTTAGGTCAATTTGCAACTCTGACTTGTTCCTTGGGTCTATAATCATGTTTTTGGACTATTTGAGGAAGCCAGAGCTCCTGGAGAAAACTTAGGTTGCACAAGGTAAACATGCAAACTTCTTACTGTGAGGCAACAGTACTAACCAACTGTGTCATCATGCAGCTTAATATTCCTAGACAATTATCCTCTTATTGATAGAGTTAAATGAAGCTGCTGGGTTCATGTTTTTGGTTGGTCAATGTTAGTTTTACTTCTTGATGGTCTAGAACAGTAGTCTCCAATCCTAGTCCTCGAGGGCCACTATCCTGCATGTTTTATTTGTTTCTCTGCTCCAACACACCAGATTTGAATCAATGGGTGATTAACAGGCTTTTGCAGAACATGAAGAGGTCATTTAACCACTGAATCAGGTGTATTGGAGCAGGGAAACAAGTAACACATGCAGGATAGTGGCCCTCGATAACCAGGATTGGAGACCCCTGGTGTAGAACGACATAGTTGCATAGTATTTCATGCAAACTGGCACCAGAATGCAGTGCCCCAAACATTTTAACCCTTTCATGCTCAAATTAAGTTCTAGTAACAGGAAAAATCAGATATGTTGTTGCAACGCCTGCCTTGAGAGGGTTAATTTCCAATTGGTACAAGCACATACTTTTGGTCAAAAGCACAAACTTTTTTCCTACAACACATACATTTTCACGCACTGTGGGTCTCACAAACATCAGACTAAATAAATGAAAGAATGACAGTGGCAGGTCTCTAGTTCTTGTCCTTATGTACCAAGTTGTTTAAGCACATTAGATCTTACTATCTGTCAGGACAGTTTTAAATAAATAAAGGCTGGTGATCAGGTCCAGCCAGTTGCAAACCAAAAAACATTCTCTGCTGACAATCGATTGTACACTACAGTATCTGACTCTGCTGCTGAGGCTTTACTGGTGACAAATCAATGACCTCCAGTCAAGACTTACTGGGTCGTACAATACACAAGGGGTTTATCCCCACATACTAGAAAACACATGCACAGTCATTTACTTCTAAGGCCTAGAGGATTTCTTTAGATTCTCAAAATGACTGTCATTCAGAGCCAAAATGGCTGCCAGCATCTCCCCAAGGACCCAGGAAATTACAAGCCATTACAGGCTGACACACACACACACAAACCTACGAACACAGAATGTTAGGGTGTTCACTGCTTAAAAGTTTTGTTTTGAAGTGCTTCTAGTTTTTTTTTTAAATGACCATTTTCCCTTAAAATCATATCCTCATAAAGGTCACCATGTTAAATTCCTAAACTTGTGATGTTGAAACCATGCAACCCAGCTTTAAAGGCTGCTCCAGTTTGAAATAGTCAGGTTTGAAAGGTGACTTCTGGAAGAACTACGGCGGTTGTACCAACAGCGAGGTTGACTAATTTCTACTGTGAACCCAGCTTGGTGTGACCTTTGATAAACAGCAGCCAGTATTTACACCACAGCAAGACCGATAGCCTCTGCTTTCTCTGACATTTACAGGATTGGGTTCTAGGTTGCCTCAGGCAAGCAAAGCATACAGACTGACAGAATGAGAAAGAAAGAGGGAGCTTACCACCAATCAAATCTGACCCATCACTAAGACCCATATTCATATGGCCCTTTTCTGCTTTCAGATTTCATTTCCTAGTTGTATATGAACTCATACTGTTTTAACAAAAATATTAGGCATCAATTTAACCTCATTGATTAAAAAAAGTGTACCAATGGGGATCAAAATTATATACCTGAACCTGGCTGGTTCATTCTGACAGGTTGGACTGAAATGAACCCATAGAACAGACTCATTCTCATTATGAAACAAAAAACAAGAAGGATTTATTAAACAAAAGGCTGATGTGGCAGCAACAAACAACAAGGACTAAATACTTCACACTGAGGATTGCGAGGAGACAGACCTGACAGTGGTATGAGACCAACAATGAACCAGCAAGGATTGGAAGGTAGTGACAACTAATGAACTCAAGGTGAGAGTGGGTGGGGCAAAAGAGAACTGAAAAACTCAAACACAGAGATACATTAACATGAGGATCTAGAAACAGCACACGACAAAAAGATTTAAAAAAAAAGTAAATATAAATACAGATCTTGACATATATAGCGAGATTAAATTTTATAGACCTAAAATTACTGTAACTGACCAAGGCACATCTAAACACTTTGTTTTGCATTTGCAGGTTTTAGTGCCTGACCTACATAAATATGTTCAATAAATTTATATTTGTTGTTTACGTTTCACGTTTTTCATAGGTTAGCCTTAAAAAGATTTTTCCCTTCAGTCATCATTACAGAGTTCTATTCTGACAAAATCGGTTAAATCTTTAATTTATGTAAAAGCTATTCAAAAAATAAATTGATTGAATTTCCAGGTCAGCAATAAATATGTTCTCTAGAAATTAAACCATCCCGCTACAAATATTTGATTTGATTGGTGAACTTATGAGCCAGCATGTCCGAGGACAAAAATCTGCAAGTTAATACAATCTACAGTGTCCAAATGAACAGAAGCATTCACAAATCAAAAATGTTTAAGTTTGAGAACCCATACCTCTCAGAAGCTGGCTGGATTTGTTACATAAAGGCAATGATACTTTAAAAAACAAAACAAAAAACATGATAATGATAAAACTGTACTTCATTACGTTTTCTTAAATCTGTGAACTCCCCTATTTGAAGAGCCCCAGCTATCCCCAGCCACAGTGCACCCCAATTTCTGCTTATTGTTACTGAAAATATGTTAACAAGGTTTCTGCCTGTGAGCATAATCAAATATTTGCACACTCCTGCTTTCATGCCAGATTGCATGTGCATATTAAACTCCTGTTGCGGCCATATTTTTTTGCAGAGTTTCAGCAGCTTTCAGTCTAAGCATCCTAAAGGAAAATGTTAACCCCAATCTGTCTGAGCAGATCTAGTACAGGTTTTCCATGGAGAACAGCTTCTACAGCGGTTCCAAATGGAGCCGCCTTCTACGTGCACCTGCAGCAGAGCTTTAGCAGACTTACTGTAGAGCCCAATTCATTTGATAGCTTGCTCGGTATCTGGAACAACATTCTACATTATGCTGAAAACGAACAAACAAACCAAAAAAACAAAACACTGAAACCATTTTTCACTTTTATGCCTATCAAATTTATTTTATGAGACTTGACAACAGCATAGTTACTGTTTAATTGTAAAAACAGCCATACATTTGGTTGGACAAACCCCTAGAGGAGCACAAGAACTTAAATATGTAACCCAGTATACAACAAATCAAATCTTACCACTCTGTTTCTGCTGAACGACTAGCATTTATTCAGTTTAGCTGTCTTGATTGCATGATTTCACTACCCCCAAAAAAATACAATCTGTCAACAATTGGTTAAAAATATACATACCGAAATGAAACGACACATCAACAGCCTGCTGAAAATGACCAAGAAAGAGGGCGCAAACTGGATTGCAAGCACTGTAAAATTTACCACAAGAGTGAAAAAAACAATCCTTTGTTTAAATGTGTCCTTACACTTTTTCCAACTATAAATTGCTGCGTGGCTATGCATGTCTTTTAGCGCTTTTTTCACCAAGTCGTAAAACTTCAAACTAAAAATAGGGTGTGCGCACGTGCACGAAGGAACACAGTAAGCCACAGTGCAGCCGTAACAATCAACATCTGTCATGTTAAGCTAAACATGGAAACTTTCAGCTCCCCTGTGTGTCTGCGCGTACAAGTGTACGTCTCTCATATGGAAGCACTTAACATGTTACTGCTGCAAAAACACTCGCACAAAAAAAACCAAGAGGAAGATGAGATAAGCTCCACATGTGGTTTATTTTTTATTTTTCTGAGGGGTTCCCCTTTTACTTCCATGCGATCTCAGCTGCACACAAGACAACCCCCGTTTCTTTCCTGACGCTCGCATTTTCCTCATTTAACTCGATTTATGACGTCTGAAGCAAAAGGAAAACAAATAATTTAATTTTAAATAACTCAAGTAGGAAGCCAGGGGTAATTATCTATCCATTTATATTTATCATGCTTAACCAGATAGCATTACTTACCCCAAACTGCCCCTTTCAATTATTCATACAGATGGAGATGAACAAAAAGAAACTGAGAACAGGTAGAAAAACAGACCAGGGAGAGAAGGGAGTGGTCTATAATCAGCAAGAGGCTGATTGTAGAGACAAAACAGGAAAAAAAAAGGAAAACTGAGGCATTGATTTACTCTCAAGGTATTTTTGTGCATGTTTTTGTGTGTAGTAAACTACATTACTGTGTACAAATACGAAACGTTATATGGGCACACAGAGAACTCAGCTTTGTGGCTGAAATGAGAGCAGGCTGCGACACGAACTGCAGGTTGCAGCCATTTATACACAAACAGCTAGTATGAACACACATTCATGATGCTAATAAAAAACAACTCAATTAAATAACAGTTTCAATCATCCTAACTCTTGTGTTAAGATGAGACATGCGCAGCTGAGCCTTTGCTGCAGTGAAACGATGCAGCAATCGGAGCAGCCAGCAGATGTGGTGAGGATTGAGTTTGTGCAACTGAACTTCATCATATGCAAGTGCATGTCTCTGTGTGGAGTAATATAATATTAAAGCTCTCTTATGTGGTGTTGCACTAGTTTCAGATCAAAGAAAATCAATGCAGAGAAACAGCCAGATACAAGCATCTTAAACGCCACAACAAAGCACTGCAGGGATGAGATGTGTGTGTGTGTGTGTGTGTCAATATGGGTGTGCAAGCCATTCATGACAGCAAGAGTTTTACTACTTATGGTCACAAAACGTATGACAAGGCCACTGTCCTTCAGGTTTTAAATGTTTATCTGCTTTGACACACCTAATTTGAGTGACTGAGTGATTAACAGGCTTCTGCAGTGCTTGCAGACCTGCTGAAGAGCAGGGAAACATCTAAAACAAGCAGGAGAGCAGCCCTCCAGGACCAGGATTGGACACCACTGATAAACTATTTATCACTTCAGAGTTACTGTAGATTATGTCAAAATACCTAAGCAGTAAATTAACACAATCATTCACCTGATAACTATTGAACAAAAACAAACAAACTGCTTAATACTCATATTTTCTACTCGAAGCTACTCATTTACATGAACAAAATTAAATTTCATTTTAATTTAAGAAAATTAGATGCTTAAACCTAATTTAGTTTGACCTCTTAATTCAAATCACAATCAGTCTTGAAAAATTAGGTGGGTTTTTTTTCTTATAAGTACTGGGTCACTCACCTACTTAAATTTAATTAACCCCCCCAATCATCACAGATTGATCGGGGTCAAATTGTGGATTATTTAAGGGAGCATGCAGCATTATGGATTGACCACTTGGAGTCCAAACTTGAAATCCCACAGAGAAACTTTGAAGTGAGCAATAGGACTCTAAACAGTGGTTTAAGAGCAAAATAAAACTTTAGCTTGTTTTACTGCATCACAGAATGCTATGGTTCACTTGCAATGACAAAAGTTTCTTTTCTCTAGACAGCAGAAGTAATTTGTGACAATTTGCTCCATTAACTGAGACACTATCAAACTTAGATTTCACTTACGTGTGTGTATTCTATGTGCAAAATGGCGTGGCAAGCTTTTCTGCACAGAGCCTGAAGTCATGGAAAATATTCAGCTAGTTTACCCTGGTTGTTTAAACAAAAAGACTTAAAGCGTGAGTGAGTGAGTGAGTGAGTGAGTGAGTGTGAGAGAGAGAGAGAGAGAGAGAGAGAGAGAGAGAGAGAGAGAGAGAGAGAGAGAGAGAGGAGCAAGAGTGAGCAAATAAGTGTGGGTTAAAAAAAAGTGAGTCAGAGGAAGAGAAGGAGAAAAAAAGCAATGAAGAGGAAAAACATCTTTTTATCGGCTCTGTCTGCCCTTCCTTGGCTAGAAAATCATATTTCCGCTTATACATGCGTGTGTGTTTGTATGTGTCTGGTGTTAGTCAGCAAAAAGCCCAGGAAAAGAGCACCAGTCACGCTTTAACATTTTCACACGAGCAAAAGCTGTGTTTCACAGCTGAAAAGGTCATTTTTAAATCACGTCATGTGAGCAAGACATATCAGATAAAAACTGTTACAGATGAAACACAAATGGGACTCTGTACCAGTCAAATATATTACTAAAAATGGATAATATTGGGACAAAAAGCTTTAGAGCAAGCAAACAAATGTCTTTTGAATTAATCACCACCAATGTAATTTGAATGCACTCCAATTTAAAAACCAGCCCTAACAATGAGTAATGAAAATGGAAAAAGCAATGTCATGCAGCAATTTGAGAACAAAAATATACCGATTTTATAAGCACAAAGAATTAAAGATCAACAAATTGTGTGGAGGGACAAATTCAAACATTCATAAATACAAAAAAACCCCAAAAACCCCAGCATAAATTAAGTACACAAACGATGCAGCCAATAGTTGTAAGTACAAATTAAAAACCATTGCACAAATGAGCCGTAGGTCTACACAAACAGGTATTTTATATGAAACCATGAAAAATTTTAAAACCTAAACCTCACAGAATATGAATGAATGGCATGAACATACACTAAAAATATATTTAATCAGCATTTCGCACTGGAAGAAATTTTAGACTTAAATTTATAAAGCCTTTTTTATCATAAATGCTGAAATTTACAAGCCTTTTTTTACTCCGCCTTTTGAAAATTTTGTGACTCATACTACATCGTCTAATTGTGTAAGAAAAATTTTCATGATTCCAGCACTTCTTTTGGGTTACCTAAATGTAAAAATAAGTTTCTAAAAATGTAAAGATGCAGGCCTTCACAATAAATGATCCCAACACAGAACCTTGAGATGCACTTGGCACGCAGTAAACTGCTCTGATACTCTGTCAAGTGCTTTCAGTTTTCCAAGAAATACATTCCGAGTCTGAAACTGAAAACAGCGAAAATAAATCCTTCCTCTGGTTCTTCTTCGTTTCCTCGTATCTGAAGGACCCATCTGGGGCCGTCCAACCCGGCTGTCTGTCTGCATGAACAGCCTTCACTGACAACAGCTGCCAATCATCCTGCTAGGCCATTGGCCAATTAGGACAAGGTTGCCATAGTTACCGGCACACACTCGCACTCTCACTTCACACCTCCGACGGTGTCCGCCTACTCATGGCATGGAGAAAGATATAGAAGAAAGAGGAAAGGAAAGAGTGAGAAAGGAGGGGGAAGAAGAAATGAAACACTTTAAACAAGCTCACAGATGACAGAATAAGATCTGATAGTGGAACCAAACAATAGTGAGGAGTTTTCAATGCATTAATATAATATGTGCTAACAGAATAGCTGTGAGACTGACCAGCATTATTTATTCCATTGTATTTTGAAGTTCTGCTGCAAGCAACAGTTACACGCCTCCACAAGGCTACAGACCAGTTTGGACTGGTTTTACCTTTAAAAACTACCTGGAATGTAAGAACTATCAAAATCAGAACTTCTTGTTTTGATAGCAAAATCTTTACACAACAATAGATTTTAGAAAGACCTTTTAAAGTTGATCAGGAATAGCATAAACAGAATAAAGAATGTAATATTACCCTTTCTTCACCAAGAAAAAGGGTGACATTTAGTAGAGTTTCATCTCTTAATGACATTAATTGGAGGTATCAATAGTAACAGCAATAAGCACCCAATAAAACATTTACATGGTTGTTAGATGCTAATATTTTTTTCTAATTGCCCAACTATGAGTACACCGCACTCTACAAAAAAGCTTAATAGCAAATTTAAAACCGGAATTCCTTAAAGGAATCCATACTACCTGCTACCTTGTATGCTAAAATTTTAAACAAGGTTCTTATACAATTGTTCAGCAGTCAGTATGTTGTTGAGGATGACTTGGGTACTACCATACAGCTCGATTTATGAAACGTAGTGACTTATATCCATTTAGAGTTTTCTATGGTTAGTTGTGAACCATTTGAAATTATATTGACTCCAAAAGTTAATCAGTTTTAGATGATTACTTTGAAAGGTTCATTAAAACCCATCTACTGGTTCACAGAATTACATTCTTGCCTGCCACTGGTCAAGTCAAATGTGTTTATAAAGCACTTTTCAGCAACAAGGCAGTTCAAAGTGCTTTTGAAATGAAAGGCAGGGGATAATGTATATGTAGAACAAAGCTTGATAGACGACTCCAGATATGCGGAACTAAGAGTTTCTCCATCTTATTCTGCCACAGACAAGCAGCATTTACTGCAAGGACACACAAAGGTACACAACCACACAATGCAGAGTATGAACATAACCCTGCAGTAGCTGTACTTGATTGCAAGTGTTTTAACATCCACTCACACACAAACATACACACATTCCCCTTTTCAAACACTGTGTTGCGGAAAGTGCATGTTGTGTGCGGGTGAGTGAGAGGTGTAGCAGCGCTCCTCCGGTGACAAAGGGGGCGCTGTGTGTGTGAGACGTGATTTGGCATGTGCGGGGAGAGAGAGCTAGAAGAAAAAAACACGGCGAATGGCGGTGAGAGGGTGAATGCGGCGACCGGAGCAGTGGCGAACAGTTTATTGCCGAACCAAAAATAAACTTAAGCTCTCCTGAAAACCACCTTGGTGCCACCGTGTGGTTCGTCCGACACTAGGGAGTTAACTCCGAAGGATTGCTACTTCGGCCCTGGAGGAAGCGTCCCTTCCCCCCCTGCGTCTTCCGGACCACGGTTGGAGGACAGGGCAGGAAAAGTTAACAACTGCCTTGCAGGGACAATCAATAAAATGCTTCATAAATTCCTCAGCCTCTAAGAGCAAGATGGGGAGATAGAGACCTTATCTGACAGTTGTTCCAACTCCTCGCTCATCCAATATTTGATCAATGTGGAGGAAAAAGTCTTAGCTGGAAAAGTCAAAAGGGAAAATGAGCCAAAGATATATAACCGTGCGCTACAACTTGACTGGTTTTCTTTTTTTTGTGCGCCGCGAAAAGGTAAAAGGAGATGATTATGTTTTCTCCTGTGCATGTCAGTTTTCAAAATCTCCCATGAATGACTTGGGCTCTACTTATTGTCATAAAGAGAAGAAAAAAGAACAAAGAAAGATATGAAGATTTGGTTAATTATGAACAAAGTTTAAAGCGACAGATGAGAATGCAAGGCGAAGTTAAACGAGACTCAAAGCAGACAGAAATGGGTTACAAAATAAATAAAATCAGTGTGACAGTGGTATTGGTGAGCTGGTGAGAAGAAAATTTAGGAGAGGAGAGGAAAGGAGGATGAAAGGAGAGTGATGAAATTACAGCTAAGAAATGAACAAAACCAAGGACTGGATGGATGGGATTAAATAATGAGTAATGACAGAAAGTCACAAATGAAATAAAAATGAGTTATTACAGGCTGTATGGCAGAATTAAAGGACAGAAGGAAAGGACAAAGCCTGTGAACAAGGGAACGAGATTAGAGGCTGAAACAAGCAGCAAGGTCTGAAGGACAGGAGAGAGGGAAACAAGAAATGACAGAGGACAGAGAAAAAGAAACATGCGTAAACTAAGCAGACAAGCTAAGGGACAGGAGAAAAAAAAAAAAAAAAGAGTTACTAGGCAACAAAAATGTTGGATTTCCTTAAGGACAAAAATATGAAAAGAGAAGGAACAAAAACGAAAAGTAGTCCAAAGACAAAAGAAAACAAGAAACATGGCAAATTATTTGTTTCAGAAAAATAAAAAAAGGAGATGAGATATGAAGGTCAAACCTGAGAGATTCAAGATGGGGAAAGTGTAGAATAAAGAATCAAAGAAGAGGGGATCAATAGCGATTAGGATGGAGGAGGAAAGTTATAATATAAGCTGAGGCATAAAGAGACCATTTCTGGAATTACTGCAGGAGACTCATAAATCCAGCTCGTTTTATAGTTACTGAACCTCTCACATCAGACTAGATAAGAACCCCTATAAATTCTGATTTTAGCCACTTAGCATTTACTATTAAACCTTTACTGATCTTTTTATATTTAGCTTATAAATTGCTGATACCTTAAAAAAACAAAACGCTTCCACGGACACCTGGGTCAAAAAAAGTTGCTTAGCCATCAATTCACCCCAAACAAGGTTGTTTTTTAATGCAAGTAATGAGGGGAAATGAAATAAAACTGTACCATCAGCATTAGGACAGTTTGATTAATCAAACTGCAGCTGTTTCACTTCTTAATTTTTCCAGTTTTATCATCAGATGATTGTTAAGTGCCCAGTCTATCATTCTCTAAATCTTGCTGTGTATAAATTCAGGACAAATACCTCAGGAAAATTCAAAAAGACTACCTCAAAGACTTTAAAGAAAAAAAAACAACTTTTTCTCAGATAAATATTTTTTCCCCCTCAAATATAGAACAGTCTGTAAACAAAAGGTTCACAAAAAAATGTCTTCTAAAACATTTATCACACTCACCACAGATCTTCCTATGGGCTATCCATCATTCAAAGCTAAAAACAGTGGCCGATTTTGAAGACTCGTGTCAACTTCAGTAAATCATAACTGCAGACAAAAGTGGCATATGTTTCGTTTTACTCAAGGTAAAACACAAGGGGAAAAGAAAAAAAAAAAAAAATCTAAACATGACCCCACCCATTAAGACCTCTGGTTAACTGAAAGTTAATCAAGTGTTTTTTCTCTTAGTCAGATTTAAAATATAAAGTTGTCACACACCAATCACAGCTAATTGAACATGGCAGCTCAGGAAGTACAAACAAACTCAACACATCAGTTATTAAAAATTTTACCCAGCAATCAAGAATGTAGTCATTCATCCAAGTGTTCTGCTTTCCAAAAGTAGCTTTTAACCTCATTTAACACATGCACACCATCTCTTTATGGCTCACACACACTTGACAGTTGAGCTGGTTTGCAGTTAATTGCTTCTCCTTTGATCACTCTGATTGGTCGCTAAATGAAACGCTCCAGTTTCCAGTGATTAGCACTGCTTCATGGTCATTTGTCTCAGTACCAGCACACACACAAACATTAAACCACCAGGAAGCTAAATGACACCTTTCTGCCTTTCATCTAACTAGATTTGGATACTGGAATGAATCTACATGACCAAACCCCTCAGAAGCACATGTTGCTTTATCACCTTTAAGTTACACAGACATGTTTTAACTCTGAAGTGGAACTTTCAAACAAACCTCATTAAAAGGCTTCATATTCCTTGAATGAACCGTTCATGTCAAAACACTAAACTAAAATCTGATGTTGGGAAATTACAGTAATAACTATTTTGGTAAAACCTTGGGAAAAAAAACTCAGTATGACAATTCTGCACATGTAGTACTTGCTGGGGACTCTGCTTCTACCACACCAATTTGTTGCTAAATGTCTGTTAGCTTGACTGGATTAGAAGTGTTTTTGTAAGGTTTGTTGCTGTGGCAGCCATCTTAAATGAAGTTCGCTCCAAAAAGTCAATCCCTCGAAGATGTACATCCAGTGGGCCATGAGATAATTTGCTATCAGAGAGTTTTCCTGAGAAACAGTTAAACTTTAAAACAATTAAAAGTTAATCTTGCACAATCTGTTCCGTTCTGAGTACATGTTGGAGATCAGTCTCAGCTACTACCACATCAAACTTTAGCTCAGAATTAGTAAAACAGATTGGAGTTATTGCCCTTTTTGTGTTTGCCAAGGTTGATTAGCTGTGGCAGCCATCTTAAATGGGGATGACTCCCCATGAAAATCAGTGGTAGATGCATCACCAATGATTAATCCTGTGAAATTCATTAAAATCCAGTGAGTCATGAGATATTTTGCTTACAGACAAACATGGGCAAACACATTGTCACCCAACTTTTGCAAGTGGGTAGTAACATTTATCCATAATTCCCTGTTACTATAGGATATGTCTTACAAGATATTGATGCAAGAGAGATGTAGAAATATTCCTAAATACCTCATCTTAAAAAATGCACCCTTCAAATCAGTGGTTTAGCCTTTAAATCTCTCTCCATAGCAACAAACATGACTTCAGCAAATTTATATTTTATGTCTACAGTTGCGTAGAAGAGTGAATGAATAAAAGATTACTGCAGAGGCAGGACTGGGGAACCTGTACTGTCAAATGTTAGTTAAATCAAATCTTTAGCTGGGATTTCTTTTGTCCCACTATGTTTATGGGAAAGTATCAGAAGCCAGACAGTCCATGTTCCTGCGTGCCTGGTTGACAGGTAGCAATGATCCGGTGTCTAACTGATCAAAGAAATCCCAGAATGCCAGGAGGCAAGTTGGACATTTTTTTAACTCTCAACAGTAAGTTCATGCCCACAGTCTGCATGTCCAATGTGAAAATGCCCAGAAGAAACAATGACCTACTTCTTGGCCAGAAATAATGACCTCTTGTTTTGTTTTCCAATACTACAGAGATGGCATAAGCTACTAAGATGGTGAATCTTTTTTTCCTTAAACTATTTGCAAACAGTATGTTAGTACAAGTATTGCACCAAAGATCATCCATTTGAACACACAAGCTTTTTATCAAAGTTTAGTTTAATGTAAGTATTTCACACAGTGACTGGAAATTGATTCCACAACTCAGGAGCCTAAAAAATTTAAAGCTTTGCCTCCGACTCTTTACCGGGAAATTCTGGGAACCACCAGTGAGCCTGCGGCCTAATCATGAAGAGTTCTTATAGGACTGTAGGTGCTAATAAGATTATTACAGAAAGATAGAGCAGAGTCATTTGTGGCTTTGGACAGAATTTTCCCCATCGGAAGGCTAACAAGAGCTAATCAATTTTAATGACATCCATTCATACAATGTAAAAATCTTAGGGAGTCATTTGGATACACAACTAAAACAGAATTAGAACACAATCTAGGATATAATCTGACATCTTTTTAGCCCAACTGGTAACACAATGTAGAAAAACCTCAGACTCTGTTGAGTCTTTAATTTCTGATCTTCTCTCTGGTCAGAAAGACAGGGTTGTATAAGAAAAAAATAATTAAAAAACGAGGAAAAATCCCCTGGTCAGCACAGCATTTCAGAATGAACACAGACATCAGATTCTGATCCTAATTGTATTTCTAAGTGCTGTCATGTCAGATTGTAATCACGGACAGCATGTTGTAAACATGAGGCCTGAAAAGTAAAAACATGTTGACAAAATAACATGTTTTGAATCCCAAAGTGCACTTCACTGTAGAGAAGTTTTTTTTTTAAACCACCAAAAATATATTTCTCACTCCGCTTTTCATGTCAAAATAATTTTCTTGGATGTGATGGGTTGACGAATATGGCAGCAGAAAAGCAACAATCTGTTGAAAATAGAAAAACAACTGCAAACTGAAGCACATTCCACAGTGAAGCACAAACTCAAGCAATTCCATTACTTCAACTCATTAATTAAAAGTAAATAAATAGGTTAAGTAGCTTGTGTGAAGCATCGTTTTATTCTTTAATTGGAGTCTCAAAGTAATCAGGGAACTAATTTTCCAATAGGCACCACAATGTTCTGCTTTTTAAAAATATTTTGTTTGCTATTTTAGAGATAGCTCAATCTTCAACACAACACTTTTAGTTTCTTACCATTTTGTAAACAAATAGCTGTATGTCAGCATCATCTTTAGTTTTTTCTAGATATATAGGGAAATATTTATAAGCACCAAACAATCTGAAACACTAATTTCTTAGGTTCCTTCTCTTATTCTTACCTGAGCTAGGTTGTGACAATTCATTGCAAATTAATTAAGTTTCGATGCCTTGATGAAAAGCATCAGAATGCAAACCTATTGGGGTGTCAGCAGTTGCATAGTACCCATTTGCCCCCTTGCCCCTTCTACAACTTCCCAGTCCTTCACCAAAACTTATGCATATCACTGTATAGCTATATGTTTAGTATGTTAAATGATGTTTGCTTCTTAGTCAAAATCAAAGTTACTCATACCAATTCTCAAAACCTTCCATCCACATACAGGGACCTGCAGACAGATGTGCAAAAACAACTGGATCTGTGGTTTTTCAGGCTATTCAGTTACACAAATTACTTTTAAGCTCCAGCCTTCCAACTGGTCCTTTGGGGAGAATAACCTCTGCTTGCAAACATGCCAACCATGCACCCAAGGCAGCTTGATCACTGATCTATGCCTAAATCATGACCTCACAAAACAATTTATCTGGCTTACACGCCAGAATGAACCTGCAAGGACGCATTAAAAGGACTAAATAAATTTAATTCTGTTTCCAACTATATTTTAAGAAGCAGTCCCACTGCAGAACCACACAAAGCCAAACGATGCTTACTTATCAGCCAAACTGACAGTGTTGCACCAGTTGGAAACTTGGCAAGAGGGAATCTATAACTTCTTTCTGCAACAAGGCCTCAGAGAACCAATTACGCTTTAGTGTTTTTAAAACATGGTCACATGGGGGTCCAATGGTGACTAACTCAAACCACAATGTACAGCTGAACAGTCCTCATTAAGCTTTGTTTAGATTTGGTCCCTTCTTTAGAAAAAGAGCACCAGCCAGAGAAGGCAAATGCTTATTTATTGACTTGAATTTATACCACCACCAAATAGAGCTTGTTAGCGGCCGAATAATCACAGGGGTGTCCAACACAACTAGGCAGTGTTGACTTATCTTCATTTAATACTTCTGCTTTTGCAACTTTTATCTTCTTTGTTTCTACTATTTGGCCAAATAAGAGCTCTTCATTTATGTGTCTTGCATTACGTACAATAAGTCCTAGCAGTTGCTGCTTTGCATAGTCCAACAATATGATGTGCATCTTAAAGTGACCAGAGGGAGAATAAGAGGGAAAACAGCCGCGTAATCACCACAGCTGTGGGAATTAGAACTGCCTAACATACACACACACAGCCTCCTGCTCGCCTACACCTGCTATAATTCAATGTAAGCCGATGCCTTGCAGAAATGTGTGCATGCGTGTTACAGAATGTGAGCATCTATGTAGTTCGAGTTTGTATTTCATTTGGGTACATGTGCAAGTGATAAAAGGCCCTGCAGAACTGTTGCTTGACCCTGCTATGTTTCTGGTTGTGAGTTAAAACAAACAAGAAAAAAGTGCCGCTGAGACTTTTTGAAATGCCAAAGAGATGAAAACCATGTAGCAAGGCCTTTAACGTGCAGACTCAGCAAAATGCTATAAAGTTTTAGAGAGCATAAAATGCTGCAGAAACAGTGGGTGAGTACAAGGGATGGAAAAGTAGTAATAAAGGATTTAATTTTCATTTTTCACTGTCAAACATTGTGGTTACCATTTTTAATAATAAAAACAATCCATTAAATTTTTATAATATCTATCAGTTAAGAATTTCTTAGCATTTTAATAGACTTTCTCATTTCATTTTAAATGTGTATGTTGTTACAGATACCTTAGATTTTAAGTTACCAAACTCACAAAGACCTTAACTGAATACAATTAGCTTTGGAATCACAAACAGATGAATATCAGACATTAGCGGTGCTTTAATTGCAGACCGTTTGCTGTTAAACAATTTCAACCTCCTGATTCTTCAGTTTCCTGCATGATGTGGGCCGAAATATGTTGAATATCTGGTATCTGAACAGCTCAATTAGATCATCAAAAGTACACAAGGCTGACATTTTTACAACACAAACATAGCAGCATAGGCAAATATATACCCCTCCCCCCTTTCCCTGGTAACCTTAATTCACATTCTCGATCAAAATAATTCTGAAATTCATAACTGCATGTGTTTTCACTTTAAACTGTTAAGTAGGTCAGATGTTGCTGTGCTTACTTTGCTTACTTTCCTGTTTCTACTGCTCTTCTGATTTTGCTGGAATAAAATGCATGTAGGAACACACACACCCACCCCACCACACATTTGAACAGCAGTTTTATGCTGAGTACCATCACTTTCACTGATTAAGATCTGCCATTAGTTGCTTTGCAGCAGTGCTTATGAAAGTGTGTGTATCTGTGCATGAATCTGGTAAACACCCACAGCATCCAAAGAATTAGCATATTAGAGGTCAAATCCATAATATACTAAAAAGACTGGAGGGTGTGCGTATGTGCATGTGTGTGCACTTCTTTTAAACTTCCATTACACAAACTGGGCTCTAAAAGATTCATGCCTGCAGGAAAATTGTGTGAGTATGTGATTCTTGGTCCCTTTGCTGATGATACATGCATTGCATCAGACACACACAAGACAAATAAAATCCATTCATACATACACATTCACTGTAAAACAGACACTGAGGAGTTCCTTTTAGCAGTTGAGGAAAACGTCTTAAAGCGACATCATGAAGTTTAAGTCAGCAACTTGGTGGTTGGCTTGTGGCTAAACTTCCATTGTTTTAGAGAAATGCTTGCAGTTATAATCATTAAACAATGTATTGGAATAACTAAACATTTGACAGAATGTACAAATTGTGTAGTATTAAAACAAACGATTATAGTAAAAATATACTGCATTTATTTTTAATGTAGCAAACATTAGAAAGTGGTTAAAACATGATAAAGGAACGCTTTCATTTAAGCTATCATTTATTAGATCAGTGGTGATTTCAAAGCTGCATTTTCAATCAATTCTATAACCAATTCCACTTTGCAACCACTAATTGAGTAAATTATATTCAACACACAGACACACGCAAGTGCAGACATTGGCGTAGGTAGATGCTATTAATATGTGGCTGAACCAGGACAGTGGAAGTAGGGAACGAAAGCAGGCCGGTTTCCACTGGGAAACGGATCACTGACCCCGTTTTAACTAGAATACTGCTGGGAATGTCAGTGGGAATGACCCATGGGAACAACAGGTAGGAAGACCGCTCACTCTTTCAGAAAAATCTGTCGGTGAAAGATTTCTGCTCACTGATCCCACTCTTACACATTTGAGCAACTTTTCAATTAAACAAAACAGAGCTTTAAAAGAAACAACTCCCAAGGGATTGGTAGTTTACCAAGATGAAATTTAAAACACCCTGGTGAAGCAACAGAGCAACGGCTCAGGAATGCAAATGTGTTTAGTCTTTTTGCAGTTACTATAAGAGATGGAAGCAATTATAGTAACAAATTGCCTGATGGACTGCCATTTGAACCAAAACATGGCGTTTTTCAGAAATCTAAAGCAGTGACTTCCAAAATTGGGGTCAGGACCTGAATATCTGTTATCAAACACCAAGTGAGGTTTTTGAAATCTCCAGAAATCAATAAAACAAAAATAATCACTAGCAGTGCATTTGCAACAAGAAATTTAAAACAGGCAGATGCATAGAAAGTAATTGTCGTTGTGGCAGTTTCATCATCCCCCCTCTTTTGTTTATCAGTGTTTGTAATGTTCAATCAGTAATAGGTTTGGTTACTTTATTGGCTGGAAGTTGAAACATCAGGAAACCACCGACTTAAAGCAAACCTGCCCATACTGTTGGTTTGATCCAATTTATACTCGACAACTGGCTCTTCAGACAAAATATATTTGGCACATTAGCATAAATTTGCTTATAATTTTTATTTATTTTTTACATTGGGTACTTTTATTTTAAAAAGTCATACTCGGAGATGCATCCAAAGTGAATATTTGAATAACTGCACTTCAGATTTGATATAGTTTATAATGCCTGCGGGTCTGGATAATGCTCAGTGAAGTTTTATGCAAGCTAAGAAAACAACGCTGAAACAGAAAATGAGAAGAGGGCATTGAAACTGAGTCAAACCCGCATAATGAGAAAATTGGAATATAGCAAGAAAAAAAAAAGTGTACGGTGAGAGCAATTTGTAAGTCAGGAAGGAAAGATGATGGGATTTTGAAAGTGAGATCTAAAAAGGGTGGGTTGAGATTCATTAACAGCAATAGAAAATGTTCCTGTTGCCGTGCTCCGACTCATTTGTGTGTGCACTGTGTGTGAGAGTGTGTGTGTTATGACAGATGTTGTACCATGCTGCTTCACAGCGGTGGACGGGCTTAGAGTTCATTAGAAAGACCTCTTGACATTCAGCCTCTGATACAAGACACTTCTAAAACACTGGAAACTGCTGATAGAATAACACATAACTCAATGCCTGGGTTTATGACCTATTTGGCCAAGTAAGATAAAGTCCATCTGAACTGACAGAATGCATGAAGTGTGCTCATTTTTTATTTTGAAATGTCAATCATGTTATATTAAAGAGATGAAGAAATGCAGGGCTGTTGTGTTCACCATGAATACATTTTCCCCTCCATTTAAAGGACCTCAACAGTTACCAAAGTGGATTTTCCTAATAAAAAAAAACAAAAAACTGAACAACAATGAATGTTTTGTACCTGGATATAAATCAAACAGACCCAAGGGACCAAAAACAAACAAACAAAAAAAAGTCACAGACCCGAAGTTACAACGTGTATCCAATGTTAGCCCATGAACTCTTATTGTATTTAATGAACTCTGAGTAATTCATTCTGAAACCACCTGAGAAACCAAAGACAACCTTTTAAATGTGCATTATAATGAGGCAAAACTCTGAAGTCGGTGCAGACAATAGGAATGTTCCCCTGTGTCCCAGGACATGAACTTGTTAAAATGGAAGTCAGGTTTACTGAGAAGTGGAACCTTGTGTTGCCTCATTTGATCATACATTAGAAGCTCATGCAGTCTCCGTAGAAGCTTAAAGTGGACTGGGCTTTTACTGAAACATTTACAGTCTCCCCAGAGGCTGATGATCATAGATGAACACAGAAACCTGCTTTCATCTAATTTTAAATTTCATTTGAATTTTCCTTCTTGGAAAAGCAGATATGCCTCCTTGGACTCAGAGGCAGATGATCTGCTGTGACAAGCCCTTATAAGGACACAGCTAAAAGACAAATAGATGACCAGACATTTGTAGGGAAATTCCACATTACAAATCCATGTTGCAGTGACAAAAAACAACCACATACTATAAAACAAGGTCTGAACTAGTTTGTTAATGTAAAACCAGTTGTTACTTTTGATTTTTTTCCCCAACCAACCTACTAAACATGAGTTATTGTTCCATTGAAAAGTAGATAACCTATTTTATCAGCTGCATAGAACATTATCTCTTGGAGGTGAGCTACATTAGTATTTCCTACAACTGCATCTAAAAAGTTTTCAAAATATTGCTTAAAACTGAATTTTACAAGAATAAATAAAGCTGCTGCTCTACTTGCATTGGATGTAAACTCCAACAAGACTATTCAATGCAAGACAATCATCTTGTGCTATCTCAACCTTTTGTAGTAGTTAAAGGGACTACTAAAGCTTTTAAATTACTGCCTGTGGTCTTTATCAAGTCTACTGAAAAGTGGAACCCTTTTCGAATAAAACCTTTTGCTGCCTTCGTGAGAGAAAAAGAAAAATGATCATTGACAATCATTTAATACACAGTCCTATGAAAAGAAGATCAAGAATGATGTTGTGTTTTTTTTAAAATAGAATAATAGATTCATAGTAGACTTAAAAACATGCTTTACTTTTCAATGCAAAAATTTGAATAGCGCCAATCTCCTGGATCCACAGTGCCTGCTTTGATTTGGCTTTCAGTTAAATAAATGATCTGCCATTAAACTTAAAAAATAAAAAAGACAATGGGAGAGCCAGTGTGTGTGTGACAGTAATGTGAAGCACTGTGCAGGGCCGGCTGCTGGGTCTGATAACCAATGATAAAGGAGAGACCTGATCGATAACACACAAACACCAACACAAAAGAGAACAAGCTCCTTTTTCAATTTAACTCTCCACACACTAAACTCTGCACAAAGGCAAACCCACACACGCACATACTGACCCTTATAACCTGGCCTTTTTTTGAAGGCTTGGGAATGGAAACATTCCTATGACAGTCTCAAGAGAGACAAAATAAGCAGGGGGGAAATGGATCTGGATAAGAGTGGGGTGGCAATGTATAGGGGGCTAACAGTTTAAGTTGGAGGATTTATGCTAAAGTGCAAATGCAGCCTCTTGTTCCTCTCAATGAAGACTAAGAATAACTATTTTTGATTCTCTTGTCATTTGCTAAAACTGTAATCATGTTTTTTCCCCTTTACCTTTCATGTTAGCACAAGTCTTAAAATAGAGTTGGTGGAAACTACTTCCTCAGACACTGTGCAACATAGATGCCCACTAACAAGCAGAAACGGGCCCAGTGGAAATCACCAGTCCAGTCATTTTCATGTTTTTGTGGCATATTAAAAATAATAATTATTCATCCTACTAATTAAATACTGTATGTGCTTAAGTCTGTGGCATATGGCTGTTTTATGAGCATCTTTGTCAGCAAAACCATTGAAAGGAGAGAAAGGAGTAGCTTTTCTTTTCAGTTTAGAAAGACATCAATCTGCACCAAATGCTAGTATAACACAAAGGAGATTGATTGAATGCATGGATAAGTGAGGGGAGAATAGTGGGAGGAAAAAAAAAAAAAGACAGGATCAGATATATTTTCAGCATCTCCAGGGGTGAAATTGCAAGAAGCAGTAGCAAAATTAATGGTCTTTCCAAAAAAAAAAAAAAATTTAATTTGAGCTACTATCCTATGACCCAGTTCATAGTATGATCAGCTAGGACCTTACTTTATTTTACAAGAAAACAGACACTATTCATAAAAACCTTTTCTTCAATCTGTTACACCAAATAATGTCAAGCCTCTGAAATGAACTGACAAATCTATTGGTGCAGAATATTCAATCAGACTTCCAAAACAGCTTGTTTAACATCAAGCTGTTCAAATACAGCCTTAAAATAACTTTTTCCCCACCCATTATGTGAAACAGTCTTGAGATTCTATTTAAATGCAGGCAGTAATGCCTATAACCACCTCTCACTATAAAACTGACACTGCTCAGAGGACATTAAGTCTCAAAGGAACTGGACTTACCACACAGTAGCTGATCTTGGATCAGTGCACTGAACTGTAAGGGGTTCAACAGCATCTCAACTCAAATCAGCAGTTATCACTGACTTCTTTCTCTGCCTTACTTTCTCTCCCTCCCTCAGAGGGTCAGGGGTTTTAATGGATCAACTCTAAGTTTTTACACACTGAAGAAAAGGTTCAGTGAAACACACACACCCATGCACAAATCCACACAATCCACCATCTCTGAAGCTATGCTTGTCAGAGAGATCTTAAGCCAACAAAACAAAACATCTACAATCCAAACCAACGCATCTATACACACATCCAGTGAAAGAACTGATGTCATTTTAAAGTTTCCAAAGATGCACAAGAAGCCAAGTCCAACAAAACCAACTGGGAGAAATGATTTCAGACCCCAGAAATCACTGTTTTAATTACATATTCTGCTCTCCCTCTGTTTCACTTCCTTCATCCCTCCAATTTTAGTCCCGTCTCATCTTGGCTTCAGTTTGTGGCCAGACGTTTGTCACTTTGCCATCCTCCTTATGGCTTCCTCTCCCCTTCTCTCAGTGAAGCAATGGAAACATGATTTCTCTGTTCAGTATTTCTTTCCACTCCCCCCCCCCCCCCTTCTCCTTCACTTACTTACACTCATCTTCATGTTCACATTCTGTATAAATGTGCATAGCTTCTAAGTTTTAAATGACATTTACATGGCACACAACTTGAGTCAGCTTTACTATACACAGATGGAATGTAGGGAAACATGAGTAATGTTCCTACATTACCGCTGAATTCTTCTTATGCATGTTTTTTTAATGCATATCACATCTATACATTGTGATGATTGTTTTGGTGGTAAAACTTAAGTTCCGCTCCTTAAATGGTTTTGCCAACAAGAAATCTCCCATTTCAGAAATATCACTGAGCTCAAAAGCAAGTGAAATGAACACAAAAACAGAACAAGTTCAAATTTGAAGTGTACAGTAAATTTACACAACAAATCAGAGGAAAAAAGGAATGCACAACCATTTAATATTACCACATGAATGGTGGATTAATGAGAATTTTTTGATAGTTCAAAGCTTGTAAAAAGTTAAAAAAGCACCAAGAACTGAACACATCTGTCACACAGATTTACTGTTTTTTTCCCCACTTTAATACATGCCAACTTAATGTGACTGTCAAATAAATGAAAATAATATAGTTTGGATGCATCGACAGACACACACAGACCTAATTTAGGGATGACCGAGTGCCAAAGAGCTTCTGTAAAAAGAAGTTACTGGTAGTACAGTCTCTGTGTGTGTTCAGGGGGATGTTTATGAAAACTTTGCTTTGACTGCAAGTATGGGAGGCAAGACGACCATGTAATGGAGGCTTTTTTTTAAAAAGGCTTGGAAGTGGCATAAAGTGAAAGACTCAAGCGTATAGTTTTAGGACTTTGATGTTCTTACTCCAAATGTGCCAGAGGAAAAACCCAAATATCGGACAAACACATTCAGATAGTGTTGATGAGACTTGCAAACAGCAGGGGTTGTAACACACACAGAGATCAGTGTATGAACAGCAGGACGAGGCTAGTGTCTGAGTCCCTGTTTGTTCTCTGTGTGACATACAGCAGACAGAGGGGCAAATGTAGGCTAATCAGCATGTGTGTGCCAGAGTGTTTGCCCGTTAATGTTCCTGTCCAAACCATTTACAGCCTTGCATTACCTGCTGTCTGGCTGTCACATGCTGTTCAGCTTGTTAGCTTGTTTCAGCATTTATATGCAGAGAATAAGGGATTAGGCCATGCTTTCAAAATAGACTGAGGATAATTGGCCAATTGATCAAATGTTATTGGATATATATGCAGTAAAAGAACTTGTGTACAGAATATAAATCATGGCATATTATATTTGGACAGCACATTGCTCAATAAGTCCTCTATTTAGTGCTAAAATTAGTATCAAATGATTTTCCATTTCCCCACTGCTGAATAGTGTCAGTATCCCCACAAGATGAAACTGCCTTCAGTCACTCATTGTTCCTCCCCCTTCATTCACTTCTTTTAATACCATGTTGGTTGTTTTCATTTCTTGTTGATGCAGTGGTTGGTATTGATTGTCATTTACTCCCACCTGCTTGCAGAATGGTGCCAACAATACCAACTGCCCCAGGCTGGTTGGTTTTTAAAAATCAAATTTAAGCAAAATTTACAGGCAGAACACACACACACACACAAAAACATCACGTCAAAGACTCCCACAAACCACCTACACAGATCCATGGTGCATAGTCCAACTGACACATATCTGATAAAAATGTGAGAGGGGGGTGGGGGGAGTGTATGCCCACTGTTTTATTACAAGCATCTCATGGATGTAAGAAAGGCTTGTCATGTGCTATTTTTAAGTGTAATTACTGTATAAACTGCACTGAACAAAAACAGGTTTGGTAGAATCCACAGACATGTGCTTTATTTGAGCAAATTCTAATTTTGAATCTTCCAATTGTAGGCCAAATTCAACTCCTACTCCCCTCCAGCTTAGCCCTATTAAGTTAGCATGTCCCAAATCGAACGGAAGGTAAAGTGAAAGACCTTCCTGAGCCTCACAAACTAAGTTTGTTCAAAATAAAGATCCACAATTGACGGTAACCGAATATGGGGACTGCAACAAACATGTTTTAGAACAACTGGTAATACAGGTTTTTTGAAATGGTGCACCACATGTAGAGTAATATTTCAACTTCTCAACATCCTTTATACTAGGATTTTAAGAAGAAAAGTAACAAATTCAAAAAGGTAGTGAGAGGAATATGTGACGTCTGTTAATAGGTTGAAAGGGTTATAAAGATTTTAAAATTTAACTTTTATCCCTCTTAACTAGCTTACCAGTGGTCTCAGTTCAAACTCAGAGAGGATGCAAGGGTAAGTTATTGTCAGTTTAGAGATCCAGTCATCACAACAACACCTTCATGAGCACAAAGTTCCTGAAATGAACACTTTACTGGGTCATCTCCACAGTCAAAAAAATATTTGTATATTTAAGAGAACCAACTAGAGCTAATATTTGTTGCATAATAGTTGAATATTTCTAAATTAAAATAGGTTTGCTGTTGTAATCCTTAAATAGAAACAACTTTCATTTTGGTACCATCAGTTAACTTGGCTTTGTACAGTATTCATGATTGCATTACATCTATGTAACAGTAAGTTATCTATACAACAGTAAGGGATCTACACAGTAAGATGCTGCATTTCCAGCTGTAATGTAAAATGCATTGTGTGTTTGGGGAGGTCTCCAAGCCCAGATGCACAGACCTGCATCTCTGACAAAGCAGAGCAGAGAGAAGACGGCCCTCACAAACACTGAGCCTTTGATGAGACGTAGAGACTGAGGCACTATCAAAACAGAATCAAGTCTTATTGTTTCAATTCTACACTAAGCACAAAATGACATCTGTAAATTGCAGTTTCCACTATTTGCATTTGTAGCTGCAAGACTACATTTGCTGGTGCATGTTCAGATTAAACAGGGTTCATGTAAAAACAATGCTTTATTAATCACATGCTTAGAAATATGCTTAACTGTTGATAATAGAGTGCCAACATTGTCCATGCTCAAATGATATTGTGTGAGCTACTTGTTTATTTTAAACCTAAAGTTGTGATTTATACAGTTATAGAAACTGCCTTCATGCATTCATTGAGCACTGGAACCCAGACAAAGCAAACGAGAGTGAGAGAGAGAGCTGAAGTTCAATGAAATTACATGAAGAGTTGAGAAATTAAAAGACAAAATTTGTCTCTGGAAAAAAAAAAAGTTAAAATTAGGCTGAAATTGTGATAGGAGGGCATATTGAGAGGAGGAGCTGGAGGCTTCTGTCCTCCAAAGCATCCTGGGAGTCAGTGTGCTACATTTGAAACAGGATCAGCTGATAGCCCACATTCAAAGCTGATCTGACTATGTTACAATGCTACAGCACAGCCTTGTGTTTCTTAAAGCAAAAGTTTAACACTTCCCCAAAATAAAACAATTTTTCCTTAGTATTTTAGCAGACAGACTCTCAGATGTATCAAAAGGCATTTATGTATGCATTAAAACAATTAGTATCTAGTAGAGTTAAAAAAGAACTTTAAACAACATCTAAATCTCCCTGAAATTAAAGAGCTTTAAAGTTTTCTTTGCATTTTTAATTTCATGGAGACATATCCGCAACATGTAAGCTCACTAATATGGGATGGAATTTAGAGCCAAAGCTACTTGTGCAAAAATGATTGGGTAGGTGCGTCTAAACTTACCTGGGAATGTAGCTACAAAAAAACTTAACTGTTCTGAGCATCACAGGTGATTGTGTAATCTGATAATTATTGCACATCTTTTTGATCAAAGGCAGCGGACCTCACTTTGATCTTCAGAATCCAAAATAAATGTAGAAATGACTTAATAGTACACATTTTCCCATAATTGTTACAAGTATATACATGGGAAAATAATATAATGATGATTGTTCTTAACTTGCTCTTGTTTATTCTAGCCTAATCTAACCCTCTTCATTTTATTTACTTAATTAGCATTGCTTGCATACTTCAACCAGTCTGGGTCGAAAGTCTGTCACTGTTATTTTGAGAAAAGAAGATGAAAAGGTTTGTGAGCCAATCTGCTAAAGCATGTGCAATTTTGAAGATACAAATAAATGATTAAAAGGGTAACATTCCAGCAGTAATTGCCAACATGTATTCAAACATTGAGCAAAAAAGAAACACTGACCTAATCAGAATGGCACCAATTGTATGATAATTCTGCACATTTCCTCATCGACATGATATACACCAGGGATCTCCTCTGCAGTCACATTGCTAACTTTTGTATTTTACTGCCTTAAATACAAAAACTCTTCTGCCATCAACTTAAACTTCAGCACCCTCCACTGTCAAGCTCATGTGATTAACCTTCATGTCTTGAACTACAACCTTTTAAGGTCAAATGACAAAAACCTCTTGGTGGGCTTGAGAAAGGCAGAGCAAGAAGTACAAAATAAATAAATAAAAGACATGAAAGCATTTCTCACAGTCACCAAGTAAAGTCATAAATCGTCCAGCACACACACACATTCAGACCCTCCACTCACTGACAATCCGTTCAACCAATCATGGCTCACCAGGGAAACGCCTGTCACCACGGAGACAGGCAGCAGGGCCACCAGGACACTACGGTGCAGCTCAGTCCTTTACCATATAGACAACCTGTCATTACTGATGGATAAGACAGTGGATTTACTTTCCTCTCCCAATCTGACTCTCTTCATTTTAGTCAACATGTTTCCCAGCTGCCTCTCGACTCTGGCCTGCCGCTTTCTCCCGGCTGCTTTCCTGTTTATATGAACACTGCATCAGTGCAACAAGTCAGATTTTTACAAAAATTATTATTTTATTATATACCTTCATTTTTTCACTTCAAAAGCAGCAAATTACCAATAGTTTTCCGTGATTATGTAATACGTTTGCCCAAAGAGCATCTCATGCAAAAAGAATTTTGGTGGCCTGCAGTTCCATGGAGAAGTTTGGTAAAGAAGTTTTTGCCATTAACCTGTTTTTTCCAGCTACACAAGTCAGCAGCTTCTCCTTCATTCCACTACTAATGGATGATTTTTAACAAGTAAACGCACTGTAACCTCATCCGTCTTAATCAGGTGAAAAGCCCCCAGCTAATCATTGTAATTCCAGTCTGCATCAGTTACAATTTATCTTATTAAAAGACCTGTAATTGGTCTCAAAATCAAATCCACTGACCACCTTCTTCACAATGGACCACTCAGGAAACAAGTGACAAAAGGAAACAAATATATAAATGCTCGATTGTTGAAACATCTCTTCAGCAAAATCAATTTGTCAAATTCAAATGCATTAATTCAAAACAAAAGCCTCAGTTTTGAAGATAAACTAACTTCACCCAACTTGTTAAATCTGTGATATTTCTCATTTTAAAAAAACACTTAAAATCTTAATCTAGGTCACTGAAAAAAAAAAAAAAAAAACATGAGTCAAAATTTCACAACTTCAGATTTGATGAAATCAGAAAATCAAGAAATGACTGACAATGAAAACTCAGCCGTTATGCCACCTTTGCTTGTCTTTACTCATTCATGATGAGCCAAACACTCAGCGTGAATGAGTAAAGATGGCTTCAATATGTGCCGTCTAAAAGCAGGCTGGTGTAAGCACCCAGCAATCTGTTCAGGTTCTGACATTTACAGATGATGTTCTCTTTGTTAATGTGTCAAACATGTAAAACTAGAGTCAGGAACAATAACTGTTATTTAGTGGACCAAAGCTTGTTGATGATCTCTCACATCAGGCTCAGAACCGGACAGTTTTCACAATGATTTTCATTCTAGTCAGTTGCTTTCTTTGATGTACACTTTAGGACAACAATTGCCCCAATTTAGAACCATCTCAAGCAGAGCAGCTGAGCACAATGAAGACAAATTAATCTGACCTTGAACAGGCTGAATGAAAGGAGGCACTTTCCCTTTAGTCTTTAGAGAATCAATATTTTGGCTTGGCTTTTAAGTTATAAAAATAGAGACAGCTTTAGGAAAGCATTTGCTTTGTCCATCTTTAAGGCTGAGTATTTACAATAAACCTAAGTGTTTTCAGTAGTACTGAAGCCAAGAAATCTAGTCATTCATCAGGATTCAGAATTTTTTTTGTTTAAGTTTTACTAAATTTGATCATATTGAATCGTTTTAATGAAATTACTCACTATGTAGCTGGATTTAACTCTGACTGCATTAGATTGAGTTATAGTTGGATTGTTTTGTGTAGAGATATACTGAAATGGATTGCATGCAATGTGATTCAAATAAGATCCATTTGTTTGGTTTTTAAATGCCTTATAAACATGTGTTGCCAATTGATGCAAAATGAACTGGATTTAATTGACTCCAAATATTTAGTTTGTGCTTTTGGGAGAAGGTTTTTAATGAGCTTGACTTTTTGGTATTTGCTTTAAAACACACTCAAATGCAAAACATCATCTGCTTTTGTTATTGTAATTCAGCAACCTTTTTTTAAAATTTATTTATCTTTGGAGAGTTTTTAATCAAGTATTACTCAGAAAATAAATGCAAAATGGACTTTCTGTTGTAGCATGTTCTGTCAAAAATACCCCCCCCCCCAACAACAAAAAAATAATAATTAACGAACATTTAACACCTTCACTCCTACTGTAACACCATCAGTGCTAAAGGATATAGACTATTCAAACAACACCAAAATGATAAAGGCTAGGTCTTAAACCTAGGTTCAATTCCAATTGCCCAGACGTAATGACAGCTCAGTAACATAAAAGCATTAAAGTAAAGCTCAGACACACACAGGCACAAAAGCCCTCCACCAGATCTCTACTATCAAAGCTAGAAGCAAAATCACAGCTGGAATTCCCAAAATACACTTTTTATTCCTGGGAATGGGGGAGGGGGGGTAGTGGGGTCAAATCCCACAAGACAAACTGACATGAAAAGTTATATATACTTTACAGTATCTTCTGCATAAGTAGACTGACATATGCTTATAAATATAATCAATACTGCAATTTTATATAACCTCACACCACGTTAAACTAATTAAATTTACTGAAAACCGCAATACTCTTTAAATAATAAGTTTTTAGTAGTGACAGGATTTTGACAGATGGTTGTAGGCCTAGATGAGAATGGTTAGGTGCTTTAAAAAGTAGGCTGCAGCTACAGAAAATTCCCCATCACCTTAATTTGTTCAGTGCAAAGAGACTAGGGCCAAGTGTGGAAAGAAAAATAGAGCTTGGGGAAATCCGTTCCCTCTGTTTAGTAAGCTGTGAGCGGGAATGTGCAATAACATTGGTGTCTATGTGCAGTAGGAGATGTCCATCACATCGGATGTTAGCCTGATGAGGGCCTGTTAAAAGGCATAGCATCTAGAGAAATGAAGAGAAGATGTAATTCTGTTTCATTTATCACATTAATCCAAACCTTGAGTTAGTGCCAAAGTCGGAAGATAGCTTGGATACAACCTTCAGCACGATATCCAATGATTAGTTTTGCTTCTTCAGAAGACAATCCACACTTAGATTCACCCTCCCATTATCAAACTGATCTTTTCATTGAAGTTAATTAGATTGAACACCAGAGCATCAACAAAAGCTCATTCTCTTTTCATTAAAGAACACAAAACAAGACAAAAAAGACATTAATTTGTCAGATAAGCCTAAGAGTCAGTTTGACATACCATTGTGTGCAATGGGAGCAGCCAAAGAAAAAGGCCAAGATTTGGGCTATAAAAATGTTTTTTTTTCAGACTTTGCTATGTTGTAACCTCTGGTCTACATTAGTCAGACATATTAGAAATGTCGAAACATTTGGAAACGCTTGCCAACTGTCATTAGGGGCCTAATTCCTATGAAAGCAAAGTCATTAACACCAACTTTTCTTTTAGTCACTCAATGTCTTACTTGATTCAATATAATCATGTTATGTTAAAAATCCATCCTTAACTACTAAAGGTTAACGACATTAGAACTGTCTGTTGTACGCATTGCTGTTGTAGTCTGGGCTAGCAGTTGTGCTGATAAATCTAGCACCTAACACCATACTCATTCAAGTGATTTGTGACAATTTAGAAGTCCTGAAGCATTTACCTGAGAAATATAACGTGCCAGCATGACAACCTAGTAGTTAACACAATTGCCTCACAGCAAGAAGGTCCTGGGTTTACGCTCCGGGTTGAACCTGGAGTCTTTCTGTGTTGCGTTTACATGCTCTCCTCGTGCTCAAGTGGGTATTCTCTGGGTACTCCGGTTTCTTCCCACAGTCTGAAATATGCATGTTTTGGCTGCCTTGAAAAATATATTTAATTTAAGCAGGCATATCCCATTGAGCTCAAAGGTTAATAAACAAAATCCTTATTTTAGATTTTTTTAAACTGCATTTAAAAATGCACTTCTGCAACCTACAAGTCAAAAACTTTGGGAAAAGGACAGAAGAAAAAAAAATCTGCATATTCTTGTCTGAGACAGTGGTGGAGAAATAAATCTAGATATTGTCACTGCCAAACTAGGGCATCTAGTCATCACAGATGTGATGAAAAATTCATCTCATTGCATGACAAGGCTTTTACACCCCTGAAGATTACTCTACATCTTAAACCTGCGATCCAGGATTGATGTACAATAATGCTTCTGGTGCTGGTGCTTCACATTCAAATCCACACCCTGATGATCTTCCATAAAAAATAGAAATGGCGCTTTGCTTCAAATGTGCACCAGGGCTTTATATCTGAAATTGTAATATGGTAACTGAAGAAAGCACAGATTTTGCTACCCTGCAGCTTTACATCTGCAAGCTGTCTCCACCCCTTCACCCAAATCCCCCTAACACCTTGACTGGATTTAAAAAGGTAAAATCTATTACAGATCAGAGACTGGATTCTCCTGACCAGTCACCTCCAATGAAAGAGCATGTAAATGTATTGTATTTATACCTTTGAAAACCACAGAAATGGTGAGAGGGAATAAAGAGAGATGGATAAATTGCATCAGATAACTGTAAGCTCAGGATTCTGCACAGTGGAACTTGTACAGATTAGCTTTCACTGCAGTTGCTGCAGCAAGGGTGTGTGTGTGTGTGTTTTGTCCAGAGGGTATGATGAGTGTTTTTCTCTCCATGCAGCATGCAGTGCAGCTATCAGAGAAACAGGGATTGTGGCTGTGTGTGAGACCATCCTCAATGTGACCACTATCAGATATATTTTCCTGCTATAAGCTCTAACTCACCAACTCTCTTGCATCAAATCCAGTGCAGCAATATGGGCCACTAAGCACCACAAATCAGTTTAAATCCCACTTGGTAATCACAGCTTGCAGTTCACCCCACAGTTTATCTGCTGACATTGTTTACCTGAGTCCCATAAAGTCAAAGTTTCAATTCTAGACTTCACACATGAGTTACAGTGAAATGAACAGAACTACAACAATGTATATGATGCATATTGTCTGATGTTTACTGTGCAAGACTGTTCTTTGTGAAGAACTGCTGAAGGGCATGAATCACCAGTGCAAAATGTAGTACGAGTATAATTATGATGATTTTATAAGATGCACACACAATGAAGCAGTTAGTTTACCTTAATGAAACTACATTACAATTTCTAGCTCTATAAAACTATTAAAATTGTGAATTTCAAATCAAAATCTTTCAAAAGACTAATGGTAAGGGTTAAGGTTGGGTGAAAGTCTCAATCATATCACAAAGAAAATTTGCAATATTTAACATTGGGGGGAGGGGGAACGATTCAAACAATGTATTGTCCATATTTTTTTTTGTATGACCTACTGTCCATGAGGGCAGTGTGAATCTATCACTACGCCGCACACAGATTCAGCAGCGAGCCGCTCTTACCACTGATCGAGGCATTCAGCGTATGTGCTGCTAAGACGCCTCTTGAAATGGTGTGCAAACTCTGCTTTTCACTTTGTGCCTCTACATGTGTCATTGTGATGTGCATCCAGCCTTGACGCGTTGCTGTGCATGCAATGGAACTGAAATGTATTGTGTTGTCATATTGATATTGCAATATGACAAGTTATTGCGGACAGTATGGTATAGTCATAGAAGGTGGCTAAAAGTTGCACCAAGCAAATCATAAAAATATATTTCATATATACACATTAACTTAGAAATATGTTATAAGTAAAACTGACCAAAGTCAAACAGCTTATCAACTTGATAGGACAACTTCATATGCAACAGAGAGGTAATGTTACTACACTATACATCCAGCTCCACAGCTCAATGCTGTAAGACCAGTGGCTAAAAGTGCACCTCACGAGCAGCTGTTGACACACCCACCACCATTTCCCCTCATTCAAGGCTTTGATATGGCAACCCTCCAAAAGCAACACTACTCCTTAAAACTTAGGCCACTGTCAAAATATTTTGTTATGGATTGCTGACTTTTCAGCTCTGGATCTTTTCCACTCAACTATGGAATAATTGGACCAAAATCTTTTATAGTCAGCAAAAAGATGTCGACTTTAAACAAGTTGAAAAAGGGCTTTGTCGTATGACTTGAATTCCCCCTTAACATTTGCAAAGTCACTGAAAAGATAACTGCATATTGAAGATTATGTTTATTTTAGTCCAAATTGCTATGATGATAAATTTATATCTTTAAGTCAATCTTTTATAAGTCTGATCAAATGACTTCCCAATGGATGCTTCCCTTCTAAAATCTCCTTATATGATCTACCTCATTTGGGTCAGTATTAGTTCAATGAGTCCAAACTTTGTCTAATCCTTTTTTGGAAAAGTTCCCCTTGTTGCCATCTGACAAAAACTATGCTAGCTATGTTTACATGTTGTAAACAGAAGACTGTCACACGGCACGTATGGGGTGGGAAAGCAAAAGGAGAGAGAAACTGACTCAGGCAGTCAACAGATGAGAAGCTCTTCTTGATGTTCCATCACTTGGATCACTTGAGAATCTCCTCAGTCAAAGATAGGTGAAGTGTACAAAGTCAGCTAAAACAGAATTTCAGCTAAGTGGTCCAATCCATCATTTATCACATGTGATTACATTGCAGCAGACATATTAGTCCTGCTGGATCTCCCTGCAAGCTCACAGCTCTATTTATCACAGTGAAAGAAGAGAATGGAATGAAGCAGAAGAGAAATGGATCATGATTAATCCATCGAAGACCATGAATACCTGCACACAATGTGAATCCAATGGTTGTAATCAGACTACCGGTACCTAAAATTATGGGCGTCATAATAGTTTGATGTAAGTGTCTGTGGACCATTCTGAATGTCTTTACGAAAGTTCCCTGCATTCTACTACATAGTTTAGCTACTTGTGTTTAAGGATGAAACAATAAAGTGTTAATAGACAAGCTCAGCACTTCTGGAGTCACACACGCTTTATAAAAAGGTAAATAACTTACTTTGCTCCACAACCTTCAACAAAGAGTTTCCGTGTACAGTCACATTTGTTCAGGTTATAATTAAGAGACAATGCCAAATTGTTGTTAATTACAGAGATGAATGGTGTAATAATTGCAAAAATAAATGACCATGTTGGTGGAGAGAACAGAAGAAAATTAAAGCCAGTGTCGTCCTAGACTGCAACTGTTGGAAACTAGTTAAACAGTATTTATAAAGGAGTCTCTAAAATGTCCACTGTGGTTTGCTGATTCTTGCAGTCTTTTCACTTGAATTTTAAAAATGTTTAAAAAAAACCCTGCAACAAATTTTCTGTGACTATTTGAAAGAGTTGTCCTTGGCATTTTGAACAAGTCTTGAATTCTTAATTTAGTTTCAGTACTTCTAGAGCAGGGGTGTCCAAATACTGGTCCTCGAGGGCCACCATCCTGCATGTTTTCCTTGTTTCTCTGCTCCAACACACCTGATTTGAATCAATGGGTGATTAACAGGCTTCTGCAGAACATGAACTGGTAATTTAACCACTGAATCAGGTGTGTTGGAGCAGGGAAACAAGGAAAACATGCAGGATAGTGGCCCTCGAGGACCAGGATTGGACATCCCTGTTCTAGAGGACTAGAGCTGTATGTATAGACCTCAAGGATATGGCCCTGATTATCCAGGTCTAACCACACCCATAATTAATGAACTTTTCAAAAATCCACATTTTTCATTTCAAAAATGTACTCCAATAGGTTAAGACCAAACAGAGTGCAGCTGTGGTCACAAACACTTAGAAACCAGTGAGGCTGCAACTGAAAATTTGCCCGTTTTCTCACAATTTTGGGTTGCCAATTTGTCTCAAAAAGTAACAGCCCAGTGAGATATTGGCTCAACTACTAAGAAAAAAAAAAGCACTACAGAAGTGATTGGGAAAAAAATAAATACAAAGCAATCTGACTTTGTTGAGATGTATTCCTTTTGTTTTTGTTTTGCTCATCTCTCTTTCGGGCCCACTTCCATTTTCCTCAATTTCTTTCTCAGCCATCTTTTCTTTATTAGTCAACTTCTTCTTCACATCCATTGATTTCTAGCTTTTGCGCTTTTCTTCTTCACTCTCCACTCGCTTCCTCTGTGCAGCACAATAAGTGGAAGACAAAAAAAAAGCAATTGAAAGAGAGGCCTATCAGACCGTGAAATAGTCTGAGCTTTTACTACAACTGGGAGTGTTTGACCGCATAGCGCACCAGCCATTGCCGTGGTTACCCACAGCAACAGTGCACTAAAAGAGCAGCATTCTGAGAGAAAAAGGAGAAAAGGAAGAATAATAAGTCAAGCCAGACTGTTCTGCATATGGAGCATGTGTTAATGAGTAAATCCAAAAACATGCATGAGTACACACAGACATACTAGAAATTGTCCGCAGGAATCGTTGTTCTGATTTTAAATGAACACATATGATCCGTCTTAGCCTCTTAACCCATTTACATACTCAAGTGCACTGTTGCCCACAGTAAATGAAGACCCAACACCAGGATATATTTGGTGAAGTTAAAAAAACCAAAGCTAAGATTAACTTCAACTGATCAAAGAATGTGCTTGATTTTTACTTAATTTTTGCATATAGGAACCAACTTTCAGTTAACTTGGACCTTTAAAAAGACAATTTCCAAGAAGCAGAAAGTGTAAATAAAAACAGTTGAACAAACATGAGGCATAATGAACAAGCAGTTTTGCCCGACGTATTAATTTCACACAAACACCTCTGGCAGATTCACTGCCTTTGTGACATCTCTGACAAGCATGGAGATTAATAGCCCAGTGAAATTCAGATCCAATATTACAGACCCGGCTAGCCAAAATAATTAGCATCAGCATAATGGCATTAACCTGAACAAATTCATCTATTAAAAGCTACATGGGGCAGACAAGCAGCCAGACCAGGAAACACACCAGGGCTCTTATTGATTTGATAAACACTAAGCACACAACAACACAAATGTAAAAGAAATGCCTAACTTGTAAGCACAGATCATACCTGACTTTTTAAAATTACTATGAACCAAAACAGAAAAATGGGAAGAGTGGCATCAACCACCGTCTCCCCATCAGATGGATGCATACCTCTGCCAGTTAATGAAGTCCACTTTTTTATATCTTTAGTTTGCACAGATTAAAGCTAATACTTTGAAATCTTTGACACAGGTGTTGAATGTACATATCTGGTCAATAAATGTAATTCTGATGGAGTTACTAACATGGGAGTGGATGATGCTGCAAACGGGCTACATATTGTAAAACGTGGGGTCATCTTTCAGTTAACCCAATCGGCATCATTATCTTGTGTCACCATTGATGTGACTTTTCAGGTTTAAAATCAACTTTGACATAAGTGATCTGATATAAATTTATGAAATCCAGAAACTGATAGGAAGATGTTGAATGTGTTCTAAGTGGATCTGTGTTGTTTTAAGGGCAAGTTTGGTACAGCTAGTGACAATTTCACAGCTTTGTAATTTGTTGTTTTTAACCATGTAAAATCTTATTTTATTGTGGAGGTACTTTGTTTTCCTACAAGCTCTCTCTCACACACACACACACTCCACTCATGTCTGTGCATGCTTTTAATATAGGATCATTCACATCAAGGCCCACTAAACTTGATCAGGCATAATTATTAGCTTCAACCATTGATTACACTCTTAGCACTTCAAATTTCTTTCATGATTTTGTTTTTAAGCAATTTTTTTCTCAAATCTAGTGACCTTTTAAAGAAAACCTTAGCAATTTTGTGTGAAATTGCCTTTAGTATGGCCCCTTCCAACTGCAGGTATTGATGGGAAAAGTCATGTTGTTGCCTTTACCGTAAAGGTCAGAACATAGCTATCCGTCTTCAGATTTGTATGACTAACCATGGAGATGCAGTGATTTATTTGGCCACTGTTCAGCAAGTGGCAGAAACAGAACAGCATAGCAGATTGTAAACTTACTGGTAAGTTTCTGTGAGATAGTTTTACTAAACTGCATTCTAGCACAACCATCGTCTTTCACCAATCTTTATGATGTGGCATTTTGAGCTTTTAGTTTACTAAAAGCCCCAAACTACTAAAATATTACTGTAAGAAGTTTAAGAATCGATAGAGGATAAATCCAAACTGAGCCTTTAGGGCAAATTACATCACCCTGAAGCTGATGCTAACCTTTAAAATTTGGAGATAAAATGCCATCCCATCATTGCACCAACCAATTAAAGATTAGTGTGCAATTTGAGTAAAATGTCATTAACGTTTGACATTTAACTCATAAAATTTTAGGGTTGTTACTGAATTCATGTGACCATTTGAAAAAAATCCTACCAGACAGAAATACAGAAAAGGCAACATGAGACAGAAACACTACAAGCATAAACATGAAAAAGCTACAGTTTGTTCAACTGCCTATACATGTTCCAGTGTTTTGAGTTCTTAAACTGGAATAGCCAACTAAATCTCACTGGGACTGGGTGGGACGGGAACTACAAAGCAAACTTGAGACGGAAAAAAAAAAAAAAAAAAAAAATTACTCAATCCATGACTAAAATTTATGAGCACAGTCTTGGCCAGAGATCCGATGAGCAGGTCAGAATGAAAGCAGAGTAATTGTTTGCTCCAGAAAGTGTGACTTTAATACAGACTTTCACATGCAAAAAACAGTTTCATTCTCAGAACTGGGAAGAAACTGCATCACATACTGTTCCCTGAAGCAAATTATTGTCAGATTCATGAAGGGCATCAAGTGCTTGTTCAGCAGCAATAAAATTCCTCGTTTCATTATTGCAAAGCACTCTTGTTCTCACTGATGGAACAAAATCAGCAAATAACACAATCAGAATGCACATCTGGCAACAGTAAGAATAAATAATGAAAAGGAATAGCCTTGGAGACCAGATGGGGAGCTTAATTTTCTCTTTTCCATCTCTTCAGGCTACCTTTTTTTAATCTTTCATCACCCTCTGTGTCACTGGTTGTCCTTTCTGAGCAACTCTCTCCATCCAAGCTGTTGCCAAGGAAATCGTGTTTTGTAGAGGCAGCTGGTTAGGGTTCATTTGTCAGGCTGCTGACCTGCCCCTTCTCTTCTTTCTCCCTTTGCCTCTCTTTTTTAATCATTCAGGTACTAAAAAGACTAAATAAGCTAATTTTCACACTTTTATATCAAAACAAGTCAAGTGGTAAAAGTAGAAAAAAGGCATATCAGCACTGTCCAGGCATCCATTTAAAAAAGTAGCTAATTAACTTTGTTTGAACTATAGACTGGCACTGATTTGCTGCTTTGTACAGTAAACAAAGCAGCTGCTTCTGGCCTTGTATTATTTCAATAAGGGATTTTCAAACTGACTGATCACCCCCTAATTCAGAAAAATTGTGGCAACCTTCCCTAGATGTAAGCAGACTTGCAAAAAGTAGGCTGAAACATCAATCAAGTCTCTCTCTTTTCAGTCGGGACCACATGATACTTTCTTACCATTTGGTTCTTTTGTTGCCATCTTTTTTTTATTCAACTTAACCAATTTGGTATATCAAAGTGAGCAAAGCAGTTTCTAGGAAATGGTACAAGATTATGAAAGGATTTCAATTATCAAGATCAAAGCAAATCCATAAATCCTTCAGTGGATGCACCAACTAGACAAATTGGAGATTCTGCTGTATTTACCAACTGAAGAAAAAAAAAAAAAAAGCATGTTAGCTATAGTTTATTTCTTAATAGTTTTACTACAACTGGTAGCAATAATATTCAAGAGCCATCAGAGAAAAGCTGCATATATATTTTGGCGATGTGAACTCTGATGCTGACAGCCCAGAGGGGTCTTTGCCAAGAACAATTTGAGCACATATCTTGTTTATTCAGTTTTTGTTGGAGTCTTTGAAAGCATGAATCAAACATGTATGTTACATATTTGAATACAAATATGAACTCAAAGACAAGAACAATGTTTTAAAAAAAATAGAAGTTGTGGCAGCCTTGTCCCAGCACTGGCAGATTATATTTGCATGTTCAACCCAAACGTGTACAGATGTGTGCCAGTAGACATGATGTCAAAGCCATTCAAATATTTTAGGAATTATGGTGACTTGTTTTTTTGTTTAAATAAAAATACATTTGTACAACTTGAAAACAGACATTCAAAAAATACTAACACTTTATGTAAAAAGCCAGGGAGAATTTTGCACAAACGTTCTCTGGTAGACAAACCAGTTGAACTTTGAGCCACTGCAGTCTTGGAGCAAACTGAAGGGAGCACTATACATTTCAGGAAATTGTACTACCTCATTGCTATGGCCCAATAACTCTTGAATGTCTCCACTATCAGTTGTGGTGAAATTAGCATGAACTAATGAAATAAGTATCAACATGTACTGATTTTCTCATTGAAAAATACAACAGAAATTACCGTCATCTACATATTTCTAGTTTGTGTCTAGTTGGAACATGTCCATTGAATTAGTCATATTCCGGGTCCAGATGAATAGAAGTCATTTAAAACAGGAAAACAGTTTCTCCTTCAGTATGATTTCTGTCAACCAGGAACACACATACTGTGGAACAGGTGTGAGTCTCCTGCCAAGAGAGGTGTTATTACAGTGTTCTCTGTAACATGAGAACAACCTTCACACCTCCTAAAGCACAGCCTGTGTGGGTTTGTGAATCTGGGCTTCCAACAGATATTTGTTTACACTTTGCTTTCATTAAAGCCACATAAATAAAATTTAAACAAAAAAATCCCAAACTATTTTACTAGGGCCAAAGGGATACAAAGTTTTAACTCTGATCTTTGTAAAAGAACTGTTGTCAGTTTAAGAAAATTGAAAAAAGAAAGGCCACAAGGGCCGTTTCAACCCTTCTGCAAAAAAAAGTTGATTGTTCCAACCAGTCAACTGCGACTACAATTTCATCAAAGTACAAACAATATGGGAAGGATTTAGAAGGGGAATACACAAGGAGATCAAGCAAAACATCAAAGACAAAACTGAAAGCAATAGCACTTAAACACACAATGTAAAAACCATTTGATAGAATCAGAAGCGATTGAATTCACATGATGTCAAAATTGGAGATGCGTAGTTCCCCATCTTGTTGTAAACATAGAATGTTTAGTCTTCTGTGGTCGAGATCTTTTTATACTGTCAAACCATTTGATTTGACATTCTGTTGGCAAATGTTTATGGCTTATTGGCTAAGGCTTTTGTTAAAAGGGAACCAAATTAATGTTTGTTCTGTCAGAAATCCTGCATAAAACATGGAGCATAAAGAACATCAAGAAAGACTGTTGCAAGATTAAAATATTGGTTTTAAGTCAAAGATGGAAATTTTGAGATACTGAGATTTTATTTTTCCTTTCAAGGATCAAAAACCAAATTGTGTTAGTTTTTTGACCATTCACAAATTAAAAAGGATTTTTCTTCAAATTAGTTGAAAACCCATGATTAAAATTTTAATACTTTCTATTGTACATATAAAAAGGACAGTCCTTGAGTGTCAAAAGGATTGCAGCTTGTCCAGTATAGTAGAAACAAAATGACTTAAAAGTGTCATTTTACAGCATCCTAATTAATGATGTTTAGACTTTAGACAATGCTTTGTTAAAAAATGAAGTGATAAATTGATGATTGTAGAATCAAAATCACTTTGTAATTGTGCAATTATGTAAAGATGTTTTTATCTTTGGGAATATTTTTAGACATTTTCAAATATTTGAAATTAGTGTAGTGCAAACCGGACATTTTACTTTTATGCTTTTTAAATTCAAAGTTCAGCAAAATAAGTTGCACTGTAACAGACGCCAACTTTCTTCTTTCGGCTGTTCCTTTTTCAGGGGTCACCACAGCGACTCTTCTTCTAACCAACTCCATCTTCTGTGTCCTCTGTCCTCACTCCCTCCATGTCCTCTCTAACTGCATCCTCTCTCTCCTCCTTGGCCTTCCTCTTTGTCTTTTTGTAAGATATGTAAACTAAATACCCCAAATAAAAATTGATAGTTACTGGCATTTTGAGTGAGTTTTTATTGCAGTGTTTTTGAAATACTGCAGGCTCAAGTAAACAAAAACACCTAATTTGTCATCCACATAAATTCCTTTTATTTAAATAAGAGAGACTGCAGGCTAAATTCAACCCAGACCCTTTAATATGAAAAGGTGTAGGGGGGAATATAAAGGTGGTGTTGGAAAAGATTGGCGTGTTAAAGAAGAAAAAAAAAAACTAGAAGGGATAAAACTTAACAGATCATTTCAAAGTATTGTTGGTTTCCTTTGCTTTTTCCCCTTCCCTCTTTTCTCAGTCATATTTTTTGTTTGAGAGATGCTCTGTACAATTTGCCTCTGGAAGGGTTTTTGAGTGCTTGTTTTGCATGTGTTGTGAACAATGAATCAGTACATTTCCCCTTGTGAGAGAAAGTAAGCAATGGAAAGAGAAAAGAAACCGCACAACCAACACTAACAATCATAAGATTAAGCGCTGCTGTCTTTGATGCAGAAAGCTACACAAAAGCAAGGCCACAATAAATGTCAGAATCTGGTACATTACCAAAAACCTTGAGTTAAAATCCATAAAAGGTATTTATGCGAAAAGGTTTGTTATTGGCGTTTTTAAATTATCAATGTCTATCACAGCTCTTTTGTATAGAAGTGGTTTGTCCTTTTCTGTAAAATGTGTCTTAAAAAGTAACAACTACCCCCCAAACATATTTTTTTCCCCAGTTGATTCTCTGTTACAGACCAGTCATGTTATATGGTGAGCAGAGTTATTAGGAGCACCTTGCAGCTTTAATTTTTGTCAGGAGTGGACCAAATGAAATTAGCAGACTACGTAATAAAAAGTGGGACAGTAATTCAATTTATTTTATACCCCAAGTTGTTACATTAATACCGTTTTCTAGTCAGAGATAAAGGGAAGGAGCATATTTGGTAACTGTTTGTGAAAAACACAGTAAAAAGAGTATATCTGTTCGCTGTCAGCGAAACTTTGCCACAACAACACCCATTAACGCAAGGATTTAGTCATACACACTGTTCTGACATATTCAGTAGCTGGTAATTCACATCATACAAGTATCCAGTTTGTCATGCACTTGTCACTTTTTGACCCTTTAAAGTAGTAAATACACACATGTACATAGGGTACCAATTATATAATTTCCATAATCAGACAGCCAGTGGAGAAACATGGTACAGTTGAAAATCAAATTAGAATTCCCTCCTGCGAACACACACACACACACACACACACACAAACACACAGCAAGCAGACTGGGACTTCACACTCCAGTAGCCATCACAGATTGGATATTTGAAATGTACGCCTAAAAAAAAACAAAAAAACCCCCACTGTGGTTATGTGTTTTGAGCGGTATTTTTGGTACATAAACAGGTCATTTATAGAAAGTCTGCTTGTTTGTCAGTCTATTTAAAAACCATGAACAACACTGGATTTCTTAAAGTCAAACTGGTTTCCTAACTGCCAAGTTATGCTTAGAATAACTTGGCACATGTGATGTAGCCTCAAGCCGTCAAATGCAAAGTTGGAGGACGACCAAAACTCAAAGCACGGTAAGTAGCTGGCCATTACTGGAGTGGGGGACTTGACTTTAGAGAAGGAAATGGCATGACGTCTCATGATTTGGAATACATGAGCCATACAAATACAAAACACCAATGTGGCAATAAATCAAGAGTTATGCTCTTATCTGCTCTTGAAAAGGTTAAACCACTGTGATATCTCAGTCTAATTATAGATTCATAGTTCATCTAGTTTACAAAGAAGGCAAAGCAAAGTCTAAAAGACTCAAAGCAATAAAATAGTATTTTAATTCTCTGTAAAGAAATATTACAAGCTGACAGTAAAAATACTCATGTCAATACCTGCTAGCTGTACTCTAAGCTACAAAGTATTAGTCATTGCCTTTAGAGGGTGACTCAGACAACATTTCCAGGTTTCTATACTGCTGTTATGGTTTTATTCTCTACAGTATTAGAATACTGTAGATGTGAAAGTTGCCATTTTGAAGTAGAAAATCTGTAGGTGTCAAGTGTTTGAAGGACACCAATGGCGTTTCTCCACTTGCATTGCCTAAACAATAGGAGGGTAATCTGAAAGCTGTGAAATTTACTGCATGATTGGCAAATCTACTAGTTCAGACCTACAGGCTTCCACAAAAACACGCTGCTGCAAACAGTAATTTGTTGAGGCATCGTGGACACAACCGACAAGTGTTTGGAGGAAAAACGGGGGGGCTTGAGAGGAACAAGCAGTACATGTTGTTGAGGGTTTACCAGAAAACATTAATTCTGCGTGAAAACAAGAGTTCTGCTAATTGAGAGTTTTGTGTAAAACAGCAGTTTCTCACTACGTGGGAACGTCGAAGGAAGACTGCAGTGTGACATGTGCAACCATGCACAAACCCAGGTTAAAAGCATATCCACTTTTTTCAGAAAAAAAAGAAAAACTTGCATGGTATCATTACATCATATGGCTCTTTCCACCATATGTATTCAACTAATGATTAAAATTATATGACTTTTAAACATTCCAAGTCCAACCCAATACAAATAGTTACCTTTCAAATTACACTATGGCTTCAAACCACTAATTTGAATAAGGAACTTATTAAAAGACGAATTACTATTGTTCATATATTTTTTACTGCATTAAAACACTTGCATACAGAGAAAAATACCACAGATTAACTGTTCTCAAACAAGTTTAGTCAATGTGCCACATTAACAAAGTGGAAAATAGATAAAAATTCAGGTCATTTTGTGACACCATACCAGCACTGTATGGACATCGAGATAATATCTAGAGCAGGTTTCTCCCACAGAGCGGACAGGAATGAAGCGTGCAGCTGCTGGCTTTGAGCAATGTTACCACTGAGACAAAAAGCCTCCTGAAATGTGGTCAAACAGCAATCACTATGCCCACCATGAGTCACCATCAAACAACAGTCGGTTAAGTAAAGCTTTGAACAGAGGATTCATCATTTCACAGCAGGGATTCTTAAATTAAGTTCAAAGCCCTTTTCACCTACAAAATACAACAAAAAGCCTCTAGTGGGTTGCGAATATTGCTCTGGGATGTTCTCACGCAGTATAAAAGCACCAAAAAGGGCAACTAGATTTTTCTTTTTAAAGGCTTTTGCACATCTAAGTTAACTTGATGTAACACATGCCCTTTCTTAGCATTTCCCCGATACCCTGCTGTTTAAATTCTTGAACAATTTCCAGCGACAAGCTACTCCCATTTTTTCCATTACACGTTTAACTCAAAGAAACTTTAATGCTTGTCATCAATTTCTATATTATGACATTCCATCTATTTAAAATTCTAGACAGCTGCTGTCTAACCAATACCTTCATTTTCCAATGCATTGGCTACCAGAACCCAAATATTTTGCTACATGTACAGAAAAAAGTACAGAAATAAAAAAGAAACAAACAAACAAAAAAGCAGCAGCATGACAGAAAACAAAATAACAGAATAAACAGATTAATGAAAACAAATGAGATTTGAATCAAAAAGAGAAAGTGAAGCAAAGATTGCTATGGGGGTGTTGATTTTGTTCAATGCCCATCTGAGCAGTCCACTTCGATGACTGACCACATCACACCACATTTCCACCTCTCAAATAATCAAAATATCAAACATGACAAAGCTGGAATATAAGTAAAATTTAAAACAATTACAATGAAGGTTAAAAATTACTTTAAATAATTGTCTATATACTATTGAGTTGAGATTAAAGAGAAAATGATCAAAGCTACTCACAAGATTTCGTCATTTTGAAATTCCAGAACGCCATGAGTGTCTTCAAAGTCTTCCCCACCACCACGGGCCGTTCCTTCGACTGTTTTGTACGGCAGCATGACCACACCTCGAGCCCCGGACGTTCTCAGCACCTTCACCTCCATTGTACCAACGCTCTCACTGACATGGCAAACGGGCTCCTCAAATGTAAAGATACCAGCATGGTCGTCATCAAAGATGGTAACGGTTGCTGTGGAGGGTATGCCAAGACATGCCACAGAGTCCACGTGATTAGCAGATTCTCCTTCTTCTGGCTCCTCACCTTCTGACGTCAACACCTTGACATTAGAAAGGTGAATAAGGAAGTTTTCATCCTCCTCAAATATGTCATCGTCGATGATGCCCACACGGATCTCCTTCATCGTCTCGCCAGGCTTGAACACCACCACACCCTCTGTGAACTCGTAGTCGGAGCCGGCATTGGCTGTGCCATCTTCCGTCCGGTACTCCACAGAAACAGTTTTGTTCAGGTCGCCACCTCGCCTTGCCACATTCACAGCCACCGTGCCGCAATTCTCAAGGCACTGGTAAGAACCAGGCTCAAAATAGATCTTAGAGATGGGATCATTATCACCAGCATCAGAGCGAACCTCGTGCATGCTGACGGCCTTTCGGGCCTGATCGGCAGCGTGTTTTTTCAGAATATTGCCAGCGCCTGTCATCAGCCGAGTGGCCTGGCATCGGTAGAAAGCTCGACTTTTCTGCTGCTGGCTCAGGACTTGGTAGTTGGCAAGCTCAATAAGTTGTTCCACCTGGTGAAAAAAGAAGAGAAAAAAATAAATAAAATAAAAATCTTACAACATGTTCCCCGGCAGAATTATTAGCCAAAGTCATTTTAAAAAGCTGCTCTGCCCAAAATCTATAAAAGTTGATACTCCGATGACAAATTTATATATTGCAAAACTGTTAGTTATTTTTATTGGGGACAAAAAAAAGAAACATCAAAAGTAACTTTCATACTTTTATAGTCACTTTATTAGTACTAAAGTACACTGCATGCCAAACTGTTATCTTTGGCATTTGTTTTAGAAATTCTTCTAAGTAAAACAAATTGTGCTTTTGTGACAGGCTGCTGGAAACAATGTACCAAAAAGATCAAATTCAAAATTGATTCTTTGTCAAGTTATCAGTTATGTGTAAATACAAAATTGGTTAATTTGAGTTCAGGAATCTTATCCCCAAATGATTCATAGGTCACAGTTAAGTGGCTTTAACAAAAAAATAGTATTTTCATAAAAATCAGGCATTGGACTTAAGTTAAAATGAAAATGTCTAAAGAAAAATGTTTAAGTCCCCAGAAAGACTTAAAAAAAAAAAACTGACCAAGACTAGACAACTAGCATTTTAATATTTGCAACTGGTAAGAGACATAACAGAGATACTAGCACCGCTGTAATCAGTTATGACATCATTTTATAATGGCAGAATTCCTCAATTAGTTGTCCTTATTTGCAATTTTCTTTTATATCTAATTAGGCTTCCGAGTTAATCAGCAGTCATCACTAAAGTAATGCGTTGCAGACAATGTGATCACTGATGGTAAGCAGATGAGCTAATCAGAGTTGTCAGCATGCAAGATTAAATAAACATGGCTACACCGCAGCCAGTGTTTTACATTACTGCTTGTGTTGCACATCTAAGTGTCAATTAAGAATGTTTATTTTACAAGGTGGGATTCCTGCATAGAAAGCTGGATTACAACAAGTCCATGTTCTTGCCCTGTAATATTTAGGTAATCTTTCCACATACAGCCCTTTTTGATTTATCCATTTCTCTTCATATTTAAAACATTTTGGTAAGGCAATGGCTAAAGCTGTCACTATAGACCCAATGCATGTTTTGGGTTCAGATTATTGTGCAGGCGATAAAGCTAAATTTAATCCCAATAAAGTGCCTAGAAGGTACAATCAGCAAGTGAAGTGGCCAAAATGGTTCATGTCCAGGTTACACTTAAGTTGCCATTAAATGATCAACTACACGGGACTTGAAAACCACATAATTGAAAGCCTATAACTATTTTTTTTTTGTCGAGCTTGTACCAGAGATTTTGAGGTGTCAAAGCACTCGCTCATTTGCATTGTGAAAACTGAAGATTCCAGGTGTCTGGTAGGTCTTGTGAACTGAGTTCGCCTTATTAAGAAGGATGGCTTTGTCATCAGTGCCCACTGCAGCTGTAAAGCTGGGTAAGTCAGAGTTATTTATGGAAAGGAGTTTTCACTGATGATGCAGTTTGTTAATTTCACTCAACACAATCCAGTTCAGGTGAGGTGAGAGGCAGCTATGACTGTATTGTGTCAGGGTAACTTCACTACATGTAAAGAGATGTGTAAAAGTAAACAAATGTTTCTGTAGTAACATGAGGCCAGATGCATAAATGACCTGAAGGCTCCCACAGTTTTTATGAGTGACTGATGTCTCTGTGCCAGCTTAGTTTTTGCTTTTAGAAATCTATACAAATTAACACCAGACTTTGTAACAAACCTTTGTGTACATCCATGTGCACAGCAACTTTGATTTTAGGATCGTTTGCATTCGTTTCTTAAAAGATTCTCATACATTTTATGCTTTACTTCAGTACAATCTTTTGACTACTAGTGGGAAATCAAGACAGCACAGTGTGTTTGTGACAACCCACTGCAATGGGTAAAAATCACTGTAATAAAATCCTTTTATTTTATACAAAGAAAAAAGGGAGAAAGAATCGCCAGAGGGTTAAATCATGTATCATTTTAAACTTGTTACCAACCTCCTTGTCAGGGTGCTTCTGTTTGAGCTCCTTCAGAATCTTAGCCATGTCTCGGCGAGTCTCCTCCTCATCCAGATCCTTCTCATCTAGATCCAAGCCAAGAGGACCATCCAGAAAGTCAACACCATGGGAGTTCAGCATCTTTCCATCCATCTCAATGTCCACCTTGAAAATAATAATTAAAAAACGGTCACTAATCCAGGACTTTAAAACTTAAGTTTACCATTCATGCAATCTCACTAACAGAACTCATTTAAATATTTTTTCCTTTTGTTGTGCCAAATCAGTACAAGTGTATTCTTTGTTTTATTAAGGTTTTGCCTTTCAGTCAGTGAATTTTGTTTAAAGTAAAAAAAAAAAAAAAAACTGTCCAATGACAGACAGTTCATAAAATCCATTTTATCTGTAGCATAAGCTTCAGAGACTTTATTCAAATGTAGTATTTTACCCCCACATAAACAGTGTGGTCATTCATTCCTTTTTCACTGTTTTTGCAGCTATCAGATTAAAGAGGCTGTCCAGACTGTGCATTTATGTTTTCCTTTGAGAATGATTTTTATCGGCAAAATGTCTTTTAGCTCTTAAAGCAAGATGGCAGCGATTATGCTCTTCCCACTGGAATACTGTTGGAACAGTTTCAGTGGATCTGTACACCACGAGCTGATGTGAGACTGCTTAATGTACAAATTGAGCAACAATTTTTAGTAATCTCAAAGAAATACACGTGATTATAACAAAAGCAGTTTCCAAATTTAGAACCACCACCAGAGGGTTTTATTTCTGTGAGCAGCAAATATAAAATGTACTCTCCACAACAATAATGAAAGTGTAATTAGATCCATCCAGGCTGTGCATCATCACAGAATCTGATAGCAGTAAAAACAGGAAATTAAAAAAGGTAGGATTACTTCAAAGGCTATTTGTGTTTGCAGTAATGTTTTTTAGCATCAGTTTAACCCATTCCATTTGTTATTACAGTAATTGGTATAAATGCGTGGCGTATGAGCTCATTTTTCTACTACATATTTGAAGAGGTTACCTTGATTTTTACTAGTTGTCCATTTAAAAAACATCAGCTTTAAACAAGAGAATCTAAAATAGGGTTTATAAATTTTAATTTAACTTTCATACAGCAGGGATAAAGAAGTTGTTACTCTACTCTAAAAATTATCAATAAAAAGTTACTGGTGATCCGGGTTAACTAAAATAACCCTTCAACTCTTTAACAGAACCATCTTGCTGCATTTGATTTGTTTTTCCTGGTGCAATTTGTAATAAGGCTGGGCCAGTGGTCAATATTTTTGTCTGCTGTGAATATTGAAATATTTTCCACCTAATTTGTCAGTGTAGACATCTTTATATACCATTTGGGCAGACAGGCCATGTTTTTGCCCTTGATTTTAAATCACATGGGTTATGTATTAAACATATAAGAATTGTCGATTTCTGGTCTGTGGCCAGTACGATATGCACCAAGAATCAACCATAGACCTGGTTCATCTTCACATTCCTAGTATGAACAATTATTGATACAGTAAGTTAGCCTAATGTATAAAATAATAGCCCACCTGCAATAAACTGTTTTATCAGCTCAAGTTTTTTTATATACAAATATAGTTGACTGTATTGTTTCTGAAAATTACCAGTGATAATTGTACTAATGGTACTGATATCAAAATGTCATTTTCTTGACTTTACCTTGGAAGGAAGTGGACGATCACCCTCCGTCTCAATGATCATCCCACGCTGCTTGCCAGTGCGGTAACGCTTGTACACATACTTGTAAAACAGCAGGCGGCGGTCAGCCACCCAGGCAAAAACCACGCAGATAGGAAAGAAGAGGAAAGTGAGCAGGCCCTCCCACACCTGCACAACTCCAGGAGAGATCACAGACAGGATCAGGTAGAGCCAAATGTAGGCAAAGATACTCCAGGCAGCCGTGACAAAGAAGACACGAAGGTGCTTGACCTTCCTCGTCTCGCCGTCAGGCACGACGTACACGCAGATACCGATGATGACAAACATGTTGAACGCTGCAGAACCCACAATGGTAGAGGGGCCCAGTGTGCCAGCATTAAACCCATGACCTATAATTTCTATGACAGACAGCAGGATTTCAGGAGCAGAGGAGCCCAGAGCCATGAGGGTGAGATTGGAAACAGTCTCATTCCAGATGCGAACTGTAGTCGTGGTGGTTTCTCCATTGGGTTTCTTGATAGTGATCTCTTTTTCCTGTGATGTTATAACCTCTATTGATGCCATGAAACGGTCTGCGATGATTGACACGCCAAGGAACATGTAAACCAAAGCCACAAAATAAACCGTTGCCCGGGCGACCTTGTCACCAAATGATGGGTTCCGGGGCTCCCAGACAGGTAGCAACACCCCCCTTTCACACTGTTCAGCCTTGCTGCATTCAGTTTTATTTGTGGACACCGCCAAAACTGAGCTCCCCAGGTTTGTCTCAGGAGGAGCACCAGCCAGTGTGGGATGGAGCTTGAGAAGGAGAATCCCAGTAACAACTGCTAACCTCAGAGCAGGCGACAGGACGGCGGTGCAATCCCAGCAGCCCATGTTGACAACACAAGCAGGACTGTGAGATCACAACGACAAAAGGATTTTGAACCTATAAAAGGGAAGGAAAGAGGAGAAAATTTAGTTTGTCATGTATCACATTTTGTTTAACATTATGACAATTAGTTGCAAGACAGTTTCTCACATAAATGTGCAGCAAAATTTAAGAACCGCAACTTATCTGAGAAACATCATGCTGACACCAACAAACTAACAATTTTACAGTTCAACTTAATATCAAGAGTCTTAAAAAAAAAAAATCACACACAAAAAATCAAATAATATCCTTTTAAAGTTGTTTAGTGGGAACAAGATTAAATAATCCAAACAAAGAAACCTCAAATAGTGAGTTTAGCACAAATTACCTTCAAGGGCCAAATTCCAAAAAATATCCATACCCGAATGCTTCTCTGTAAATCACTGATAGTTGTGTAAAATAACCAGCGCTTTCTCAATCTGTTTTCTTTTGATGAAAATGATTAGCTTTATAATTCTCTAGTTTTGTTTTATTTTTTAATCACCCACCATCTAAAAAGGCAAAAGGCAGTGAAAATGTTTTTGCCTGGGCATTTGTTAGCAAAACTCTTATGAAGTACTGGATGGATTTCAATGAAACTTTCAGAGGGCAATCACTGGATGTACATTTCCAACAAATTAAATTTTGGAATCAACTTAATTCAAAATGATCCTCACAGCTAATCAAATTTAGCAAAAAAAAAAAAAAAAAGCCAGTCAGTTTTGCACATATTAATGATAAAATTTTATGTGAATGTAGTCAAGACTCATCCTCAACAGTGCTCAACTACATCAAGTCAGTTTGTGCATAATGTGATTTTCAAGGTTTGACCAAAACGGCTAAAGCTCCATTTCTCAACATAAGATTATCTTAGTATAAAAGTAGTGGCATGAAATCTGACAGGAGATATTTATTTCTTTAAGGAATGATAATCTTTAATTAAAATAATATATATATTTTTTTAACTTTTATTTGGTATTATCACAGAAGTATAAATGAAAAACAATTTAATTTTTACTAAAAATCTGGAAAATTTATATTTGCATCCTCCATAGGACCGTTTTATTATTATTATTATTATTATTATTATTATTATCTCAGGGAAGTTTAATTCAAATTCAGCAGGGTTTTCACTGTAAGAACTTCCAAACAAGCTGAGGTAAAATAGAAACAACATTATAATTAGCTATGAATCAATTGCATTGAGGGAAACATGTCCCCATTTCCCAACACACAATATAAAAGTTATTACATAAGCTAATTGCACATTGTTGGGTCATTTTCCACAGGGGATATAATCCTTCCTTTTATAACCGAGTGGTAATCACAAGTGCGGACTGGTTGGTAATAAGTGTCATCAGAACACTGCTGTTTGGATGAAAGTGTAGAGGAATGTGCAATCAGGTTGACTAATCAATTATACTAACCTGTATGCGGTTTTATTTGAGTCACACAATGCTGGGCAAAATATATATATAAAATTAACAAAATACATTTCATCACTGAGCTAGATTGCACTTGATACTACCATATTGCTGATGCAATTTAATGGTAATATATAAGGAAGCAGATTTATTGAAGACTAGCCAGAGGACCTCAACATAAAAACCAAAAGCTGCACAGAGGCTCACAGGACATCAAAGTCACTGCTTGAACTTTCAAAGCATCAAAAAGTTGAGCAGGAATTTTGTACTCAGATAAAATTTAGAGGACTAGTCAATGTTTCAACATATGACTTCAAAACAGGCCAAACTTACAAAAGAAAGTGACTTCTCCACATAATTTATCCACCCCCTCAAGTAAAGAAAGTAGAGGCAAGTTTAATTATATTTGCACTTCAGTCACACAAAGTGCTAATAGTAAAAGATAAATTGGGGAGAAAAAAGGCCCAAAAACGCTAGTAGGAATATACAATGTCGTAAATTTAAAAAAAAAGCATCACTGAACAATAATTTGAACAATTCCTAAAAATATGAGAAATCTTTCTAGAGTGTACTCAATTTGTTTCATTTACTGGAACAATCTATCCAATTTCAATTATATTTGGTCACAATACCACTATAACTACTTTAAAATTCATCAAAAAAAAAAATGTGCAAGTAAGCAAATGTACGTATAAGAACACAACTGAAAAGGACTGGAAATGCTCAGTAACACAAAATCAAGTTCAAACATGAACTAATATCTGACCAGTCAGTCCAACTCCAAAGAGAGGGGCAGAGAAGCCCTTGTAATTTTGGGTCATTTTGACCCAAAGGACATGAGAGGGTTAGATATAAATACACAAAATTAGACTCTAATAACTGGTTAATCATGATCTTAATTAGAATAACAGCTTTAAAAAACATGGCCAAACATGCTTGCAGCACAGAACGTGGTCTTCAAGACTGTAGACAGAAAGCCAAATGATCTTTTCAGTAACCCTCATGCATATCAGGAGTCGCATAATAAACTTTACAGTGGGGAACTTGAAGCACTGCTGCACACAAGCTGTCATCCTTCCAATAGATCGAATAAGATCCAAAATACTTAAAAAAAAAAAGTCTCCTTAAAACAAGCTTCCTCCACCTTCCTGCCTGCCAACATCCATTTACCAATAATGAACTTTTCACCCTTATGTGCAGACGCAGCACCATTTTCAGAGCATCAATAGTTACATCTGTACTTTCCAACCGCAAAACTCATTTGTAGTTGTAAATCTTGGAGCAGGTAATGTTTTCAATTATGCTTCATTTTCCCCAAGTTTCAGCAGGTTTGGGGGAAAAAAAAAAAAAAAATCTTTTCCCCCACCCCTAAGATTTGGATTGAGTAAACCAAGTGTCATATAGCAAGTGAGCCCATTTTTGATACAAGAGCATTGTCTCAGACATCAAGAAATTCACCTCAATAAAATTAAACATTTACCTAATTCAACCAAACATTTCTCTCCTGGTTAGGAGCCAGGATCTCCTTGCTGTACTGGAACTGCCTTTCTGTGTGGTCAAATAAGGCTTTATGTGGCATTTTCAAATGATAAATTATTCACTGTGCTTTGGGATTTGGTTGTTTTCACTTAGGGGCATCCCTTTTCCCAACCAGGGCTATGGCTGCACAAATTACTCTACACAGATGTTCTCAAAGAAGAATGGTGTTTTCTGTAGCTTCACAAATCCAGAGGAGCTAATGAATGAAGATGGGCATAAAGTCAGTGTAGGCACAAGTTAAACCTGCTAAAGATTCTGTTTGCAGATTATAATTGGCTGTGTGATCATTACGGCATTTTAATGAACACATTTGAATTGTATTATAATATGAAGGAAAGTTGTTAATGTTTAAATTCTGCATCCGTTTGTGTGTTTTTTTTATTTTATGACGAGGGCATCACAGGTATTTATGAAAAAAAAAGTTCAGACATGTGATGGTTCAGACATGTGATGGTGATTCAACAAGAAAAATAAATTCATAAAAAGTCAGGTCTGCTGAGGTTATGCAAACCACTTTAAATGCTACTTTTTATATAATATGCTATGCAACATTATTCAATATGTAAAAATGACAGAGCATACAATGATACTAGGAAAGGTTAATATCCTAATTGTGAATCATTTTCACAATGTTACATGCCAAATATAATGTTAAACTAAACTAATTTTGTATGCCTTTTAAGAACAGTTTTATCAGCCAGCGTCAGATGTTTATATAGCCATTTCCCAACAGTTGCTGAATCTATAAACAACAAACAGCTATAGTTAATCCAGAATAAAAACAATTGTGGAAATAAAAATGTGCAAGAATTATTTGAACTGTGTCCTTTTCTGAGCAACGTGTAGAAAGGAGTATGCCTTCCTGCTTGATAAGCTGTCAGCTGCAAATTCTTTCATTTCCTCTGACACTGCTCTACCACAGGCTAAGGTTTTCACTTTGACGAGAAACCACAATGAAATGCGTCCTACCAGTTGTGGCCAATCTTTGTTTTGAGTAATTTCCGTCACAGCAGCAGACAGGAAGGACACTAGTTGTGAACTGGCTTTTTAACAGTTTGATTAAGCACTGAGTCAATGTCAGTCTGCCTTTGGACAAAAATCTCGATTTAAAAGATAACTTGTCTGTTTTAAAAGTATCCAATATTCAACTGGTAGGAAGGTTTGTCATTTTTAATAATCTTTCTAAAAAGAACCGGACTGTTATGTAGCATTTCATTTTCTTAAAACTATGCAAGTTTGTGATTAATAAAATCTACTTCCTAAGAAAGGTAAGGATGAGATGAACAGTCTTTATCGTTAAATGGAGGATTATTTTGTTTGCGCCGTTTTGATGAGCCTGTGAGCTGGACATTATAAGACAAGCTGTTGGAACAAACGTACTCCTGGACCTAACAAAGTCATACAAATGAAGGTTGAAGAGCCTAAAAGCACAACACTGGCAGTTGCTGAATAATCTGGCTGCTTTCCAGCAGGTAACAATTGCAAATGTTCTGTTTCCTGCCTGTAAGCTCCGTCTCCAAACCTTTCACCACCAAGCAGTAAATGGTTGAAACATGGGTTTCAACATAAAGCACAAGATACTGCTTATCAGCTTGCTGCTCCTCTAAAAAGATTCCTCACCAAACCTGAGTATCAGCTAGACTCTTGGGTCAGTTTCCCCCTTGACTGCATTAAATAAATAAAAATATAAAAAACCCTTATAGAAATGACTGAAACACCATCTTTTGATGACATAAAAAGGAGTCAGACTTTGGATGGCTTAAGATAATCAGCCTTTTCTGTGCACAGCTGGTGTATGATTACAAAATACATCCTGCTGAAATAATCGATCATCTGCTGAAAATGTAGTGCTCTGAAATCCACACCAAATTAAAAGGTGTGCGTTTGCATGACACAAGAGCTGTGCTGTCACTGAGCAGTAGCAGCTAGTCTGGACTTTGTCACTGAAATATTGGGTTTCAAAACATCTCCCATTGGTTTAAGTTTGGTTTTGTTCCAAGAAGAGACAAGTCAAGCTTGAATTTGAAAAGAAAAAAAAAATCTAATCACACCCTGTAACTTGACCAATGAATCATCCCCAGAGGCACTAACAAATCACTGCACAATGCTGAGGTAACTAAAACTGTGTGCTGCAGTTCCTTCTGTCCCAATACTGTCATTACTTCAGACGCTTCTAAAAGCAGCACCCAAAAGGTGGCAAAAACACAGCTGATTGAACCAAACGCTAACAGGAGAGATACAACAGGAATTCATACAACATGAACACTTTCTGCATAAATTACTCATGTTCATGTGAAGCAGTTATGCACAAATGTTTCCATGAGTCTAAGTGATGTGGTGGTAGACTAAAGAAAAGTTAGTGAGGTGTTGCCCATTCTCTGGGGCAGCCCGTCTAAAAATGCTTCTTCTACACAATGAGATGTGATGCGATTATGAAATATTTAAAATGGTGAGAGAAAGCGATACATAGAAATATGGAAAATGAAAAGGAGCCATTGGGCAGACAATGAGAAACACCAAATGAGAGGAATGTTTAAATATATCATTAAGAGTGAATGTGAAAAAGAAAAGGTAATCTAAAGAGCCCTCACCTCTCAAAAAATTCAAATCTTTGTAGTTTTTCAACAGAGTGCAAGCCTCATAATCGAACTGAAACATGAAAACATTATAGCCCCTACAATTGGTTAAATACAAATCCTCCACACTTATCAACAGAGTGACGTGGATCACTTAAAAGCCATGATTTCATTTCATACCTTTTGGGAAAAAGAAAGTAGTGATCAAACTGTCAAACATATTTCCGAAGGCCTCTGCCTTAGTTTTCATTTATCCAGTGTCAATATATGCATGTCTATAAAAAGGTATGTGACACAGTGGATAATGTAGGAAGACAATGTAAACAATGGAAAAAAAGAATCAATAAGAGCAAATGAGTCAAACCTTATTTCCATTACCTACAGTTCTCTAGTCCTTCAAGAAAATGGTCTTCAGCTATGGCTGCTCATTCCTGTTCTGACATTTATTTTATCCACATCTACCAAATCAAAACCATATAAAATCAAGTGCTTTTTGTATTCAACCCTTCCAGTTGATCTGTATTTTTGCTAAAAGAATTTCACTTACGAATACGTCTGCTGTGCTGAGCTAAAAAAAAAAAAAAAATTCCCACAATCTAGGAACCTTAAACTAAAAAGTCCATTAGCTTCAAATGAATTATATTACAGAAATGCAACAAATGTAGAATCCATAATTTAAAAATTTACAAATACTTCAAGACAGGATCAATGTTAAGGCTGAAACAACACTATCAGCAGAAGTTCAAACAGAAAAAACCTGGGTCAGGAACCATCTGAAGGAAGCTCGGTTTACCTATTGACTAAATGAGTTATGGTCTACCAATTGGATCAATGATTTACTGAGGGCACCTTTTTGAAGAAGGAACAGAGGTAGAATGTTGGGGGTATGAGATGGAGAATTCATTCTTCAAGATATTTAGGCTTGAAGTTGAACAGCGACTTTGATTTTGTTTAGCAGTAAAATTAAACCTGAAGAATACATTTCACCTCGCAATTTTCATGACCGCTTGTAAACAACTTTTGGTGCTGGTGCCGTAGGCCAGTCAAATTAGTATGACCGTCATCTGCCATGACAACCTTCAGCCCCCTTTTAGCAGAGATTAAAATCACAAGAACTTTGTTTCTTGTAAATAGTGCTTATCACTTAAAAAGTTGCCAATGGTCAGAATTAGCCCATATTTTCTGTAAATTCGTCATGAGGGCAACCTTTCCGCTGACTGGTAGTCAGATTAAAAGACAAAAAGAAAAAAAAAAATGACATTGACAGATTTAAGTCTTGCTTGGTTTAACCTGGTGGCAGTGGGTGTTTTGTATTGCTGTTGAGAGGTAGTCTAGCATTTCTGCCATCAAATCCGACCCTGCAGCATCGTAACCTGACCAACAAAGGTTGTCGGACTTCCCAGTGGTTGCCTTATTTGTCTACAGTTCTCTTAAGATCACATGACTGGTTTATTTCCCTTTATTTATTAGTTCCATTTGAGGTGCAGCTTACCTTCTGTGGTTCTTTACAATGTGCATTAAATCAATTTTATTTCACCTGCCAGTTTACTAGTTCTGTGTCCGAGATCTAGTAGTGAAAAACAAAGTGGAGTCAGGCCAGTTTAGTCTGGAGGAGTCTTTTGTGTTGTCATCCAATGTGTAACATTTTACTGAACAGCTAGCACGTTGCAACTCACTTTGTCCACAAATAGGGAGGTGAATATAATATCTGTCAGGATAACCTGAATTAAAATTTGATGGTTTGCACTAAGCCAACTAATATGCAATGACTTCAGATAAAAGCTTTGTTTTGGAGTTTGAAAGAAAGTAACACCATTTAGTTTGTTTCCAACTGTGTGTGTGGAGTCCGTCAAGTTTGATGTCACAGCTCACAATACTGAATTTTTGTATCTGTACTCAAAATATACCTAAAATCCAATAAAAATAGATTAGAAAAGTTTAATTTATGTGGTTGCTATGCAGCAAAAAAAAAAAAAAAATTATTTTGAATGAATACGAGCTTCACTCAAACTGTTATTGAAAAAAATTTGTTTACTGAAACCTAGGATCTTCTTTGTAGGAGAGACCAGAACTCTTATTTGGAAACAAGAAATCTGGAACATAGTCCTAAGAATCAAACAAGAGACCTACAAATGCCAACAACAAAATGATGGAGGCAAAACAAAAACTGAGCTACTTATGTCTGGCAGACAAAGTTGTAAGATGTAAAGATATTTTTGCCATTCTAAAATGTGATAAAAATAGAACAACAAAAATCTTCAGTTAGTTTCCTTTTGAGTTTCATTACATTTACTGCATTGCAACTTCCAAGCAGGACAAAGCTTATCCTCCTCTCAGCCATTTGCCACCCCAGCAGTTGTTGCACTGCAGTGGCTATAAGGCTGGAAAAAAGTTCAGCCTGTATGTGTGCATGTGTGTGTGAGAGAGAAAAAAAAGATACTCTTAACTAGGTAAAGAACAGGACACTTTGATACTCACCATAAAAAAATTGAGTAACTGCAGTTTTTAAAGGTTGGGGAGGAAAAAAAAATCAATTATCTGAACCATCTCTTCCTAATGGCTAAAATGAAGCATCACTGCAGCAGATTCTAAAATTCATCACCTACCCTCAGCATCACTGCTGGAGGGTAAATAGCAGTAAAGACCCCTGGCAGCATTTCATTTTTCCCCCCTTGCTCAGTCATGAATAAATATTTCATACTCCATAGTTGATGCGCTACAGTTCCTCTGTGTCATAAAACCTCCAAATGAAGTCAGATGGAAAGGAACTGCTTGAAAAGCCTTGATGGCACCTGCACGCTGCGCCAAGCGCAAAGTGTTTGTAGACATATCAGGGAAATGAAAAGCCACTGTTTGCCTTTAATATTGTGCGTGCCAGGCTCACAGGCACCATGAGGTGATGTGATGCTGCACCTTTTCCCTTGTTTTTTTATTTTTAAACCCATTTCCCCCCCTACCCTCGATCACAGTTTCCAAATAACTCCAAATTTAAGTGAAAATATGACCCATCTCCATTCAAACTCCAGAACATTTCACTCCAGCCTATCCTGCACTGAAGCGCACGGGCACTCCATCCATCAGCTCAAATGAACTGTGCCGTTTGGCGCAAAGGAAGGGAGGCCTGCAGAATTGCGCAAATGAGTGCCTCTCACTGCGCATACATCCTTCAGCGGTTTGTCAGGCACTGCGCATGTTTGTCACCCAACTTTCACACCTATAAAAAAGGGAGGTGAAAGCGTGTAAATCCGAACGTGATCTGAATTCGTAACCAGCACATTTCTATAAATAGGTGAGGCAGGCGGCTGGATTTGAAACATGAGAGAGGGGGAAAAAAAAGAAGGAATGAGTGTGGAAAAGAGGGAAGGAATGAAGGGCGAGGGAAAAAAAAAACTAGAAGCAGCCTTTGGGGTCTTCACCGGCTGCTCTTTTTAATGACAACCATCATTGATTTATAACCCATCTACTCTCTGCGGGTCTGCAAATTACAAAAAGATGAAAAGCGCAGTGTGCGGAACGCGTGGTGGGCGAGGATGAGGTGAGGAGACAACATCTCCACATCCAAACCCATCCGACGCATGGTGCTCGCGAGTCTCTTCTTGGATTTCCTGGAGATTATCCCCACTTGCATCCCTTTCACTCCACCCCCTTCCCCCCTAAAAATAAATAAAATAAAACTTGCATACACCGGACAATGCCGGGAAACAGACGGGGACCCCCCGCACTGTGCAGTATTCTAAAGGAAACTGAAGAATGTCCTACCTTTTTTAACCGTGCGCGTAAGCCTTGATCCGGAGCCGATAGTAAAAAAATCAGCAGTACGGCTCTTGCAAAAAGCAGAATGGGTAACAGGAGGAGGAGGAGGAGGAGGAGGAGTGGTAGTAGAGGTAAGCCTGTCGTGGGGAATGGTAATGGAGACGCAGGGAGCTCTTATACGCTAGCCAAGGCAGCGTACCCAACGACCGAGACGCACAAAGGGAGGGCAGAGTAGTCCGGATTCCCATGCACACACAGTTTGTCTTTGTTTGTTGCCGTTATCTTTCGCTCCTGCCTACTCCTCGTTTCCATGCAGCGCGACCTGAGTGACCTGAATGATCGGCTGACCTGGGCGATGCTTCATCAGCAAACCCGCATTCGCTGAGACGAGGCGCGCAGCGCGGCGGACCTCTTCCTCATTCTTCCCTCCCCGGTTCTCTCCCCCCAGCTTGTTCCGCGCAAGGCAGAAAGAGAGAGCGAGAGTGTGCGCCAGTGGGAGTGTGTGCGTGTACGTGTGTGTGAGAAGGTCTCTCCTTCGCCTGTCCCCCCCACCACACACACACACACACACACTGAGGATCTGTCTCCTCCCCTCTCTCTGCTGAGTGATCGCGCGTCTGCTTCACTTCTCAGTAGATGATGTGCGCCCTTCAGGAACATGTCCCACCATCATACTTGTGCCTATCCGCAGCTATTGTGTTATAAAGCGAATTCCTCCCTTTATTCATTCATGTTATTCAGCCGATGCCCCCCTCCCCCTTTCTTTCTTTACCCTGATCAGCAGTGCCTGCCCAAGAATTAATGAAGCCCCTGAACAGAATTTGATTGGGGCCCCTGCTCTCAGTAAAGACCACCAATTTATCTTATATACTGAAAATGCTTGATTCATTTGTGCATTATAAATCCACATCATCAGGGGAAGCTAGAGTCATGACTTTAAATAAGTTCGGATTTTTAAGAAAATATTTTTGAAGCGTTTATTAATAGCTTCTTATCTGCAGCTGACACAAGTTAGAGCAATTTCAAGAGAATCAGTGAGAGGTCCTGGTGTATTGTGGAAAATTTTAACATTGTGCCACTTTGGATTATTGGTTACTCTAACTGGTGCATTTAACATGGTTTATTTTGGAACACATTGCTGCAGACAGGAACCTGTTGCAACAATCTGATGCAAAAGTGACATGAGGTAAAAACTTACAAGCAACACAATCTCTTGAATTCTATCACAGCCTTATTTCAAAACAAATTTTCTCCTTTCAAATTAGATCTGTTACATATTTTAATAGAAAAAAGTTTAAAACAAATCTGCAATATATTTGGCTCGGGTGAATCTGACGCGTGTTTATTGCTGAATAAGTTTAGATTGCTGAATGCATTTATAGAAACATCAGTGCTGACCTAATAGCTGATTGTGACACTGGCCACATTCCTTTTCAGTCAGCCCAGTGATGACGAATGGTAAAGGAGGAGCTTCCCTTATAAATGGAGGGTAAAGCTATTGCAGACGGGGAAAGTGTCACCTTAAATCGTGGACGGCCTGTCATGGCGCTTTAAGTTTATTATGTCACTGACATAAATCAGCAGTAGAGATGAAAAAAAAAAACTGCTGGTTAACAGAGCCTGTGATTGATCATATTCGGCAGATTTCACTGACTGTATTACATTTGGACAATGGCATCAAACTTGGACGTTCGGTGGTCTTGTTGCTGCATCTGAGCAGGCATTGAGCTGTTATGGCGATTGAAACGGGACTGCTAACTCCACCTACCCAGTGACCTGCTTTGTCAGCCGTGCTGCAAATAGTGCCAGTGGCATATAGATCCTCCCAGCAATTTGCATAAAACACACATAATTGAGATTCAATCACAAGTCCCTCAGGGAATATGGGGAAGCACAGGAATGTTAAGTATGCACACATTTTTTTAAAGACAGTCCAGTTGTGTTCTGGCTGAACCAGTCACATGAACAGGGTCATTTTGTCACAGCCCTAAATATTCAAATCCTCCTCAAAACAATGACTAATAAGAAAAATACTGCTTTTGTGAACTATATTGCCCACCAATCAGTTTTTGTCAGATTAGTGGTCAGTGTAGTTCACAATTTTCACCAAGTCAAGATCATTTGTAAATGCAGAGCAGCTTGTATGAAACATAACCAAGGAACAGTTTGCAGTTCAGACTGCTGAAGTTACTTTAAAATATGCTTGTGAACAACCTTCTCAATTCTGAATCATTTAGCCAAGGGAATTTCTAAAACTGCAGTCAGATTTTAAGGCAAGCCTTTCACTCTTGTATGCCCAATTTATTTGCACCCCAAATAAAGTGGAGATTTATATCATGGAAATCTTCCTATGCTCGATACATGAAGGTTTTACCCCATGATGTTCAAAAGCTATTCTTAAGAAAAGAATAAAATTAACTGAATCTGGGTAGTGAGCACCTAAATAAATCACTCAACTGTTCCAGAATATGTCAGGATTATCTTACTGGTGTCAGGAATAATGACTTGAATACAGACAGAAAGACTCACCTATTCAGGGACTGCCTTCTAAAAGTCAATGAGGAAATAAAGGTAAGAAAAAGCTGTCAAATAAATCCCACAAAAATGAAATTAGCCAGGGAAGTGCAAAAAGAACTGGTTCAGCCAAGTTCTCCAAACTGGCTTCTCTTCACAGGTTAATTGTGAATGAAGAGCAGCTGGACCAACAGGTCTCTGAGTCAGGTGACCAATGAGAGAAGAAAGGGAAATCTTTCTGTGCTCAGATTGTTTCCTTGTTCACTCAGTCATCCACTTTTTAAGTCTTTGCTTTATAGTAGATTCATCACAGAATGAGAGCAAACAACAAATGAAAAAAAACAAACTGAATGCAACTTAGATTTACATACTGCTACATACTTTATTTTTGCACTGATTTTTTTTTAACTCAACTCAAACTTTATTCATAAAGCATATTTAAAACAACACAAGTTGACCAAAGTGTTGAACAGATTAAAAGTACAACTATAGAAGTCCCCAAAACAATAATACTGGGCAAAATAACAAATTCTAAAACTGATTGTAAGAATAAATTTATAAATAAACAACAAAATACGATGCAGTAAAATTACAATGAAGGAGTCTTATATTTTTTAATTATGTTTGTGTCAAAATCAAAATTAGGCAAACCTATTGCTTAGATTGAGAAAAAAAAGTTTAAATTATGTTCCTAAATGTGTTCAGCTCATCAAGAAAAAGAAAAGGTGAAATTTTATTTAGGCACAAAATCAACTTAGTTCACAGTTAATATTACACTCAACACTGAGACCACGCTGCATGATGGCGCATGTCGGCTGATGTTTTGTCCCCTATAATTTGTATAATAGTTACAGTTCAAACTTAATCATTATGAGAAAAACTAACAGTTTTGCTTGGGCTACAGCAAAAGAGAGGATATTGTGGACTGAACAGGTGAAGATCTGCATGTGGTGTTTTTCATTAAGCTAATGCGTCTAATTGCTCTTCTCAATGGCACCTTAGCTCCCTCTGGGGAGGATGCAAGAGTGAGACGAGAGAAATGATACGTCCTGGTTTTGGCTCTAAGATTCTCAAGAGATCCCACCTCTCCACACTGCATGATGGAGGAATGATATCCAGGTCATGGGAGGAGATGATGAATAGCACCTTGAGACGGTTAAATTCCCGAACACACACAAACAGACACACACTAAGAATGAGGAGAGTAAGTCTGAGGTAGGTAAGAAGAGAGACGAGTGAGGGAAGCAGGGAGACATGTTAGCATATTGAAAAGCACCATGAGAGCTGGGTAGAAGGAGACAACGAGGCATCATCATTACAAAGCTCTGCAGGAATGCCAAAAATTGTTGACAGCTGGGGTTACATAGACGAGCCAGGCATCACCGAACAGGAAAGTCAAAACAGTTCATGCAAGGAGAGATGACTGGGCTGACAATTCCAGGCTGGGAAAGAGCTTCATAAATCAGGGTGTCAGCAAGGAACACAGAGTGACTGTAGCTCTTAAGCAAGAAGAAAAGCAGCTGTTCTGGCAGACAACATAATTGCTTTTGACAATCATTGAAAAAAAAAACCCATCAGAATGATGTGAAGCAGGTTGGTCTGAAGGGTTAGATCCTGAGGGTTTTAAGTAGAAACCTTGACAAACATGGACACAGTAGGAAGAAGTCTAAAATAATATAGGGTAAAGATGCAGCTTGAGGCAGGCAAACCTAACATTTCTTCACCAAACAGCTTTTCATACTAGTATTTTCCCACAACCTCTCATTATCACAAACTAACAAGAACAACAACCAAAAAACAACAACCTTGTGTGTCTTTGCTTATAACATGTTGAGCAAACAATGGATTTCCACAACAGTTTTTGTTCAACATGTTGGAATAATGTTGAAATGTTGTTTACTTTAAACCTGCCCACAAACCTTTTCTTGTCCTAACCAATTGAACAGAGTAGTCTATAAGTCTGCACCTAACCATCCATCCATCCATCCATCCATCCATCCATCCATCCATCCATCCATCCATCCATCCATCCATCCATCCATCCACCCTTGTGGTGTCATTGTAGAGTCACAACTCTAACAGGTCCAGATGGGAAATTCAGACTTCTCTCTCAGAGACATTGTCCAGCCCCACCAGGTGTTCCCAAGCCAGAAAGAATATCTAATCCCTCCAGTAAGGTTTGCATCTGCCTTGGGGTTTCCTCCTAGGAGAACCTATCCAGAAAACATCCAGAGGGGGGCATCAGATGCCTAAATGGACCTCAGCTTACGTATTTTGATTCAGAAGAACAGTAGCTCTACTCCTTGCTCCCCCTGGATGACCTAGCTCGTCATCCTGTCTTTATGGTTGAGCTCAACCACTCCACAGAGGAAACTCATTTTATTTGCCTGTATTCGGGATCTTATTCTTTTGGTCATGATCCATATCTCATGACCATAGATGAGGGTAACCAGTAAAACAAGAACTTTGTCTTTTGGCTCATCTCCTTATTTACCATGACAGACTGGAGCAACACCATCAATATTGTGGACAAAACCCTATTTCTTCTATCCATCTCCTACTCCTATTTGCCCTCACTCATGGACTCAAGAATCCCAAATACCTGAACTCCTCTTCTTGAGGTGAAGACTTACCCTCTACTCATACAACAATTCAAGTAAATACTAAAAACAATCATGTTAAAAGTATTATTTTTTTTACCTTTATTTGACCTTTGACTCCCCCACTCTATCTCATCGCTAAACACATTATAAGAAACTTGGCACCCATCTTTCGAGAAAACCCTATTGATAAATGTTCGAATTCTCAAAAACAAATCCTTGCAAATACATGCACAATAAACATCTGATCTAAGATGTAGACAAGCAGGGTTGAATACAGGGTCAGCTTGAGACAGGACAAACAAAAATGTTTGGGCAGAAAATGACAGTAAAGCAACTGGATACTTGGAACTATATCATGGAGGAGCAGGTGTAAAACTAATAGGACAAATTGAAGGTTACCCACCTGAGCAGTGCAGGGCAAACTAGATGTCAGAGGCATAAAAATAGACAGAAGCAGCAGAAAAACAGATAAGGTGGTTGACTGTGAAAGTGTATTGCTGGTTAATGAGGTTAGAGGGCCGGATCTACGAAACAGAGACTTGTCAGAATGAATGACACATACAGTGGCTGATAAGAACCAAGAAGCCATAAGAACACTTTGGGGATTAAAGGGGCCATTAGGTGATGTCCCCGAAAGATGACAAGCCAAGATCCTACAATTCTGTCTGCCAGTACAGACTGCTCACAGGATGATTTGTTCAATAAATTGGAGGCTCAATATGAGGAAAACACTGAAGATATGACACAAGGTTTTTAGAAACCATGAAATAGGATTACTGTGGCTGTCAAGATGTAAGCTCTGAAAAGCAATTAGACTTGTTCAGAAAGTCACTTCAGGTCAGATTAACTCCTTTAGCTCTCCATTGCAAGAAAGCCTGTTTTAAAGATGTTTACTTTTAGAAGGTCAAAAAAATCCATTTTACAGTTTCATTTGTGAATACAATTTGAAGTAATAGGTTGAACACATTTCATTTTAAATAAAACTCATGTTGAGTAATAAAATGGTACAATAACCAGCATTAGTTAACTTTTGATGTGAAATGTTACAAAAATAGAATCAATCAAAAGGAAAAAAGACTAAAGGTGAAGCAGAAAGAGACTTCTGCAGCTATAGACCTGAAGATGACACAGAGAAGTAAAGGTTTTACCCTGCTAATTCAAAATTCACAAGAAATGCTGCACAGGACACCTCCTTAGAGCACAACCATTATCTCATCTGTCAATCAAACAATGCTGCTGACACCACAGGAGTTCTGCAAAATCAGCATGTGACAGAGCTGAAGACCGTTTAGATGGAAGATTTGAGTAATGCTGCAACTGGAGTTTATCATGTATGTGCAATCAGTGGATTAATGGCAAAACTATTTATTCATGGAACTGTCTTCAAAAGCTTGGTACTGTTTAGTTTAGTAAAACATTGTCTGGAAAAATAGTTGCGACTTGGAATAACAGGAACAGTTCTTATTGTAAATCATAAGGCACATCTTGTGATCATGACAAAGATGAAACTGTTTCAAAACAAAACAACCAAAGAACAGGAACAGCTAAAGAGACTGCTGATGCTACTAAAATTGAGTGAAGAACTGTCAGATGGCTTAATAAACTCTGGAAGGACAGCGCTGAGTCAAGATCTTCAAGAAATAAATGAATTTAGATCTTTTTTGACTGATTACATTTGTGAAATCAGATTTCCACACATGCAATTTGAAGGAAACTCAAATTAATGGCACTAAATAGCAGTGTAATGTTACAAAACCACTATCAGTCAGGTTAATTAACAAGAAAGGGCTTCAGTTCGATTTTGACTTAATAAAGATGGATCAATAGAAAAAGGTTGTGGTCTGAAGAGCACGGATTTTCCCTGTTTCAGAGCGATGTGGATCCGTGTACAAAGAGTGTTAGAAAAGGCGATGCACCCATGTTTTCCAGTGCTTACTGTAGAACTCAGTTTTACAATTTGAGATTAAGTCAGTCAGATTAGGTTTTGACATCACTGTGTGTTCAAAACATCAGCTCATGGACTGGACAACCAAACTCCAAGGACCCCTTCAGCAACTCTGTTTGAATGAAGATCAGATGTACTGAAGCACAACCTGGACTAAATAAAGCTATGCTGCTACACACCTGGAATTTTAAAACTTGCTTTGAACCCCTTCCATCTTTTGTTGCTTTCAGATACTAAAAGAAAAAGAGACCTGAAATGCTTTAAGTATTAAAGAAATGCATCATCTTTTAGAAATCATTGTATTTTGAATTAACTTAGCTATTCACAGTAAAAGAGTTAGATTTGGGCCAAAACTTTTGTGTCACTGACCACTCACACCAGCCTGCACACCAGAGAACACTTCTTAACATAATAGAAAAACACAATAAAACACAAAAAGCCTGGAGGAGGGGGTGTGGGTATTCCAAGCACAGCAAACAGCTCAGATTAAATCTTAAAGCTGCATTTCTTTTGGACACCCGCAGCTGAGGCAAAAAGCCACTAATGACTTGCTTCTCAAACTGCAACAACATGTCTCACATTAAGTGTTTATTTGTTCAGGCTAAATCGTAATAAAAACAAAATCAGGGTGATTCATAACATTATGTGGTATGAGCCTAAATGCATTGTCTTCATTTTAGACAATTCAATTTCATTTTGTGCCAAATAGCAACAGAAGTCTCCAGGGGGCTTCACATACAGTATAATGTCAAGATTTAACAATAACAAAATGTTTTCCTCAAGGCAAGCACCTAGCAACCGTGGGAGGACAAAATAACATGTACTAATGTATGTTCCCTTGTGTTAATAACCTGCAAGGCTGTAAAACACATCCTTTGTCCATCCATCCATCCTTTCTCTCCTGCAATAGGAAGTAAACAAAAAACAATTGTCAATTTGTTCCTTTTATAAAAGAAATTATATCTCTTGAAATCACACTGTTAAAAGGCACCTACTTCTTAATGGTCTCTGCAAACACCATAAATGTTGGAAATTTAATGAAAAGATCCTTGGTTTAGTATGTCACAGTTTTGGCACTGCCCTGTCACTTTTCTACTCTTCTCCTGCTTGCAGTTTCTCACTTTTCTATCTCAATCCCACTTGTAAATTAGAGTTTTTTAAGATTCAGTAGTCTGGATATTTAGGTCACTTTGCAGAATGCAACAAATTGAGGCCAGCACTCACGTTCTTAACCCAATTAATTACTGAAAAGTAGCTAGTGTATCAAACCAGAACATTACCATACTCTAATACATTTAACTTTTTATACTACTACTAATTATAAAAATAATATCAGTTTTACTGTCCATCCATTTTAGAAAACAGTCCTTATAACTGTGCTATGTCTCAAATCTTGGCACCAAATATCAGCTGGGTACCACAGTAAGCATGTGTGCACAGTAAAATAATCTAAGTGAACCAAGGTGGGAATGAACAGAGTTATACATGCTTTTCTTTGTAGATTCTGAACATACCACAATCAATCATTTCTAAAAGCTCCAGAATATGTGCAGGAAGGTAATTACATATTTAACAGCACACACAATACTAATACACATATATTGACTGAAGAATAGGATGGAAGTGAGTTAGCTTGCCAAAAGAAAAATCTAGGCAGAACGCTGAGTCACTCACAATTTCTCTCTCACTGACAAAAAGACACACACAAAGACAGACTGACAATGGCTTCTTTTCTTTTTTCCTTTTTCAAAATCTAGACAGCAACATTGAAGTCAAATGTCTAAAAGTCCAAAACACGTTTGACATGTTCAGCCAACTTTGACCTTCAACGTCTTTTTTCTCTTAGGTGTCACTGAGGGAATTTGAGGCAGCAGTGCATATTTGATAATCAAATGTTGGGCTCATAACTATTTTTAACTAAACTGAGGCTCAACGATGTGTACAAATCGTTGCAATACCAGGAGATTAAATGAACTAATTACAAAAGCTTCAGACAGGTAAAAATGGTAGGAATAAATAGAAGAAAATAAGTATTGTTTTGATGATTTCTAGGGATAAGGACACAAGATGTTTTGCCTCTAATATAAATGTTGTGTTTGAATGATTGATCTTATTAAGGTCGTGTGGCCATTACCCTAAAGAAAGTTTTTTTTTAATTTGGATGAGCATAAAACAGCTGCACTGGTTCAACTCATGGACCTGCTAGGAGTCAGGACTGTAGGTGTGTCATGGAGTTACAGTTTTACATTTTGTCTGAATATCAGTTTCATTTTGTCTAAATCTGGCTCAACTTATTTTTAACTGTGACAGAAAATGTGAGCACCCAAAAACAGTTCACACACAAACAGCATTTAAACGTCCGACCAAGCAGCTGTTTGATGCGATCCAACAGTGCTAACCACTGCACCATCACACTACCCATTGCCATTGTCTGTCTTTCACAAAAAGTGATATTTTTATAACTAAAGCAACATTTGACAACTCTTTAAGTAATCTCTATTATAAAGCCTAAGCTTAGGCAGATAAACAAATAAAAAACACATCTAACACCTTAATATTTTTCTGTTCATCTGAGAATTAACACATTTCTTTATGCCATCTTTAGCTGAAGAATTTTTTTTTGTTTTGCCACATGTAATGGGATTTTGTATGTGAGAATTCCTAAATGATCTGTCTAAAACAAAACAAATACACAGAGAAAAAAAAAACCAAGCGAAGAACAAAAAACAAATTCCCTGAAAAAAGCAGAAGGTTTGTTGAGTGATGGCCGTGCAGAGTGGTGAGGTTTCTGCAGGGCAGCGATGATCAGTCTGACGAACTGGATTAGACTGAAATGTCAAGGGGGGAAAACTGTAACAGAGGTGAAATGAAAAAGGGGAGAGTATTAGACATCAGCTGTGAGGAGAGACCAGCCTGCAGTCTGCTGTGTCCTTAAATACTGACAGAGACCTCACATAACACGCACACACACACACACACACACACACACATACACACTGCTGCTGCATACAATGTAGAGTTGTTCTTTTGTCTTCTCTCCAGAGAAAAGCTGCCAAGACATACAGCTGGTCAACAGACGACCAACCATTCATTTAAACCCAGACATAAATGTATATCAGCTGTGTGACTCAGCAGGCTGAGACTTAAAAGTGACTCAGACCGAAGACAACTGTAATTTAAGACGCTCAAATATCATCAGATGTTCTCTGGAGCCCCAGGGGGGTCAAGGTTTATTCTTTTTGAAGCCATTGCTACCCTCACCCCTTAGCAGAAAAGCAGCTGGTGATGAAAAACAGATCTCAAATAACTCACCTGGTTCACCTAGTGCCAAACCTTGGCTGATGTCAGTCTGTCGGGATCTGATGGAATCTGTAAAAAAGGGAGATAAAAAAAGCATGCCACAACCCAGTGGCTTCAAGGGATCAAGGTGCATCTTTTAAATTCCAGATCTAGTGGGGAGGATTTGTAAAATGTTGTTTGCCCAAAATGTATTTATTTTTTTCTTCTGAGTCCTTCCTACACCACTAATAAACTAAGAATGATGAGACCGACCTGACTGACAGGTGCTGCAAAAGACTTGTATGTCTGCTGATGCTACAAGAAGTACAGGTCTGTAAATCGTCTTTGAATGTTTTTTCAGAAATTATCCTCATTTTAGTTTAGATGAGAGAACACGGGGATGCATTTATAAGAACTTTTGCTGAGCAAAGAAACTGGTAAATTACTGTTGTTTGGTGTTTTTTATGACAACAAGAGCAAAAACTTGAAAGTAAGGGAGGCTAGCAAGATTTTCACAAACAGCACTTGCCAATAACTTGCATGGACAAGAAGAACATGAACAATATATTCCTAACAGGAAGGCATAAAGACTGGAATAAAATGCCTTTACCATCATAAAATTGATCATTGCAATAAAAATGAACTGAGCCATGAAGCAAAACAGATTCTAAGCTCCAAGTATATTTCCTTTTGTCTGGTGGGCTGTTCTTTGGCATTTGTGTGTCCTGTTCTTTTGGTTTTATGAATATTTTAGGAAGCATGCCTCATCTGAAGAAAGTGAATCAAATATCACTTGTCCTTTTACTGCACATAAAATAGTAGAATTGAAAGAGGTCAGAGTTGATTGCTATGACTAACCTTATGTCTGTGGTTTTGCATAAATAAACAAGTAGCAATCTTGGATCCAAATAGGCAAAAAAAAAAATCTCTTTTTTAATTTCTGAGTTTACTGATGCCCAAGAAAGACTAGTCAAGTCTTCAGTTGTCTCTTACACCTGCAGCCATTCTTCTGTTATTGGGGGCAGCCTAAAATAAGTGAACTATTTTGGTGGGATAGGAGGGGGTTGTGCTAAAAAACTGTTTGCCCAAGGCTTGTTTTTTTTGCCCTATTTGTATCTTTTTTCCCCTTACATGTCCTTAGTTACATCTAAGGTCTTCTTCAAGAAACCAAAAGTGCAGAACAAAATAGTACTCAATGGGACAGCATGGCGAACAGCAAAGCCCTGTGTTACATCACTACACCAAGGCTAAAAAAATGTTTTTATTGCTTAAATAAAAATTACAAAAAGATTAGATGTTTGTGGAGTACAATGGAATCATGGCAAAACAAAACTATAAAATAGTGGTAAAGAATATATATTAAAGGAAGCATAAATGAGATAATATTTGCAATGAATTTTCACTCATTACCTACATTGAAATTGTTGTTGTTTACCCTTTATATTCATAAATAATCATAGATGCTGCATAAGTCATCAAGGGGTTTGACATATGGATTCAGCTTTGACCTCTTCCTTATTAATGTCTGTAGTTTGCAATATACAACTTAATGTCTCATTCTTTTACCTGTCCGGTGTTCTCAGACTTGGCAGCATCCTGTCTCAGAGAGTAGAAAATAAAGCATAAGCTAGACAATGTGTTTTATGAGTCTAGAAAAAAAAAGGTTTTAGTTGAACTAACAATGATATTTTAAAATGATATTAAGTATTTGTTCTTTAAAAGTATAGGTAAATAAATAAATAATGTTTTGTTGTTTTTGAGACAACATTGGTTGTTACTGACCACTCTTGTTTTTTTGCCTTTAACCAGTTAGCATTTGAGCAACGTGTATCCTGGATCGGTCTGCCTTGTTAATGTTTCGAAGGACCACAAAAGCCTGTTTATGTGGTTAAATATCTACAGTCTACTGCTGCAAGCACATTTCCTAAATCAGAATGAAATATTTTAAACAACCCTAACATTAAGAATATGTTATGAGATCTTGTCATCTTTGCAGATGCCCACATTTCTTCTGTGGTTTTACCACTAAATGGACTACATAAGTCCTGATGAATTTATGTACCTCATAAATGTATCATATCAAATTTTAGCTCAGGATCTGTAAAATTGTCTTAATTGCAGCCATATTTGTGTTTTTTAAGGTTGTTTAGCTGTGAAGTTGTCTTCAAAAGTTAATCAATAGATTTACATCCAATAAGTATCTTTGAAAGTTTCATTAAACTGATACACAAGATATTTCGCTAACACAACAGACAAACAAACACCCACATAGACACACACAGATACAGGCAAAAACATTAAGCCTTTGGCGGTGGATGATAATAACTCTCATCAAAAGTTTTACACTTAACAATAAAGAAAGCACCAAGATGTTTTGTGTCATTAACAAAAACAGGCTCTGTAAGAACATCCGATTAATCAACATAATGCACAACAAAGAGAATGCATTTCATAATGCACTAATGCTTGTGGTTTTCCCCAGAGTTATAACCAACAAAACAAGAAAATCATAACAAAAAAAACACCTGCAGTGTTTCTGAAAATGAAACCGGCTGGGAGGACAGCAACCAAACTTTTGGATAAGGGCTTGCAGACACTCTCTGTGTATTTTAATGCAGCAGAGAGAAGTAGTGGGAGAAAAGATATCACAGCGGTGATTTGAAACGAACAGAGCTGAGCTGAGCAGAAAAGAACAGATCAGAGGGAGAGGAAAGGAGAAGAAAAGAGGGGCAGGATTGATGCAGTGCAGGTGCAGTGCAGCCCAGTTAACAACAGAGCTGGTACAGGAGGGTGAGGAGAAAAGAACATGCTTCAGCTACAGGCACGGCTCAGTGGCATATTTACACTTAATGAATAAGGGAGCAAGTGGAGAAAGAGCAATTGGCTTAAGTGCAAAGGAACAATGAGAGTATATGAATGATACACTAATGAAAGGCAAATCTAAGAAAAATGGAAGCAATGGCAAGAAAAGATAAAACACAGATAAGTAAAACTAAAGCATATATGTTTTTCTATTATCACTTTATTTAAAAATTAAAATAACAGTTGAAACTGTTTTATATTCTATAAGACACAAGATAATAAAAAAATAAACATATGTAACACTTTTTTCCAATACCAACACTAAAGCACTTTTTGGGCAACATGTGCTGCTGACACTATAAGAACATAAAATCCATATGCTCTTTTTGTCTTTTCTTTCATTCATCATCCTTCAATCATCTTGGCTTATATTTTCATTTATATTTTCTCATTTCCTCTCAGCTTTGTCCTTGTCCCTGTACATTGTTCTGTTTTGGCAGTATACCCATCTTTATATTTACTATCTTCAGCCTCTCTTTCTTGTCGCAGTTTTATCTTTGTCGCTGCACTCATCATGTCCTTTTCCAAACACTCGTGTAGTTCTTGTTTGTGTGCACTCCCTCGTGCTCCCATATATTAATCTGTTTATATAATGCTCACCTAAATTGTAATTGTTTCTCTCACTGCTTCTTTTCTGCATTAGCACCTTTTCTGTCTCTCGTCGTTTATTTCCTGTTTTGGTCTTATTAGATATTTCCCCTGCCTGCACAGCCTTCTTCATTACCAGATCTACAAACAAGGTTGACATTTACACAAGTGCTAATCACAGAGGACACGTCTCTGTAATATTTCCGGTCAATCTGAAAACAGACTTTGCACGCACAAACACTCATGAGTTTAGATCTCTATTTTTGTGTCGGAATATCGCAGTGTTTTTCTTACCTCTTTTCGTAAACGTTTCTTATTATTCATTTTTATTCACTCCATCCCAACCCTTTCCTTAGCCATAACCACATTCTAAAATTAATATAGAAACAAACAAACCCTTAGATAGCCTTTTAACCCTCCTGTACCTTCAGGTCAAATTGACCCAAAATTACAAGGACTTCAGGAGGGTTAAAGTGCCTGAACCAAATTATGATCATTTTCTGATATGCCCTCACATTATTGGTGTAAAATCTTAAGCAGTTTCTAATAAATGAAGTGAGACAAGTACAAACAGCCATCTTTCACTTCCTATCTAGGAATGTATCTAAAACAATTTATGAATAACATATTGTTTTCCTCTAGGAGCAACAACCCAAATGCAAACTATTGAAGTTTCAAGTTGAATTTTTCTGAATGTTTAGTTGTTGCTAACCTGCAGTTGGTTGAAGCTGAAAGCACAAAATATAAACTTTTTATTCTGATGTGATCGGTGGCTCTAAGCACCCAATCACTCAAATATTATTTTTTCCCAAAATACATTGATGATAATATACAGTAGTCAATTAATTTCTGTTGTTTGCTGCACCACAAGGCAAACTTTTGGTTTGTGTTCTTTATTTAATTTCTTTGACAACATTGCACAGAAACAATTTTTGTTTTTATCTTTTATTTTTACAAATAAAAAAGGCAAATATTTTGTTGTACTACCTTACCAAATGTATGTTAAAATGAAATGAGCTGCAAAATAGCATTTGAACTGTGGTTTATCTTCTTTTACTTCAAATAAATTAAAAGAAAAATGTATAATTTTTTTTTTAAAACATGGCATATTTTTAAAGAATAAAAATTTCATTGTGACATACCACCAGGCAAGAGTACATCACACAATTATTTAATCATCATTTGTGGTAGAAAGTGAACACAAGAAGAGCAATGAGAACTAAGGGGGCAACAAAAGCAAGAAGACCACCACAGTCCTTGGAGAAAAAGACACAAAGTGGAAACAGCTTTGCTTGTAATGTCATTTCCTCTTACAGGGTCTCTTAGAGGTCATCTTCAGGGTCGTCTCTGGCTGCAGACTAGTGAGAGACAGACAGGCTGGCTGAGAGCAGATGGACCGTGTCCTTGCAGGCTCAGTATTGACAGACTGGGAAGTTTGCCTGGGAGCGACCTGTCCAGCGGCTAGCACCAATCGAAAAGATATGGCTGAATGGTCAAAAAGCATCATTCAATTTATTGTCATTTTAAAAATAATGATATTTAACACAAAATATTTCTTATTGTAAGAGTCATTATTTTAAAATATAACAAAAAGCCACAAAATAAACCAGTTTTTAAAGGTTTCCCTTCTAGCCTGTTCACATTAATAAGCCAAGTTTTATAAATCCTGATTAGTAGGACTGTACAAATGCTAATCTTTTTCAAAAGGATAAGACTCCTTTGCTTCCGACACTTAGAGAGACACTTCTTTTCTCAGCATTATTATAATTCAAACAGCTCTGATAATGACTGCCACTTATATTTTTATAGTCCTTATTTTCAGTAGAAAAAAGGATTAACAGCAGCCTGGACCATAAAAACAATATGTTTTTCATATATATTGCAGTCAAATTTATTTGCAGAGTAGATGAAGTGAGCTTTCTGAATGTATTCCACCTGGAGGAAAGAGGGGCAGTCCACTGGATTCAGACTTAGACACATCATTCTGTTTCAAATTATGATGGAAGAACCAAACAAGGACTGACTTTACTGACTTAACAGCATTGAACACGTGTGTTTAGGAGTAAAATGAATCCAGGTGAGGAAGTAAGTAACGGTATTCATTAAAACAAGAAACACAAGAACAAAACTTGTATTTTCTTTATGCACTTGGCTTTGTGTTTGGCTTTTATTCAGACACTTCTTTTGTCTGCTGAAAGGCTGAAGGTTTATTATAAGTCTCTTTGAGCTACTTCACTTCACAAGTAGCTTCATTGTTTATTGAGATATTTGGTTTCAATGCTTTTTCTTTTGCTTAAAGTTTAAAAGAAATGCCATCTGATTAAAAATAATAATCATCATTATTGAGGTGCTGTCACAATGTATTGCAATGTATATTGCAAGCTTAGATAGAATTTCCATAAAACTTACTTTCTTCAGCACTTCATTATTTACTGATGTAATTACTATGAGCTCATATCTAGTTACTTTTTTAGCTGGAAACATAAAATAATGTTTTAATGCCATATTTATAATATCTACACTTGCCACCTGTTGACTTAATTCTGACTGTTCTAAATTTACTTTCTTTAAAATAATTTTTAAAATTCACAAATTGGTGCCTAAAACTCAGAAAATTAAAAAAAAGTGTTAAAGATCTGTTAAACTTATGGAAGAGTGTGTGTGAAACTGTGATGTTTCTTGTAGATGTAAGATTTTTTTTCCCCCAGATCCCAAAGAGCAAAAGTAAAAATGTAAGTAATGTAGTTAGTTTTGCTTGAGAGAAATCCAGTGCTAGTTTGAATTAGTTTGGGGAATTACGAAACAAAGTGTCATATTTCGCAGTTACTGTATTACCTCAAAGAAAAAACAAAATCTGAGTCCTACCAAAGGTGAGTTGTTGAGCAAACCAAAACAGTTTTTATCTTTTAATCACATCCATCCATTCATATCTGCCAGAACCTGAAAACAAGCCAAGCCTTTTTACTCTGTGTACAGAGCAGGCCCTCTAAAAGAAGAGGGAATAAGCTGCTTTGTTCAAGTACCAGGATGTTTTATTTCCTGAGAGAGAGAAAAGCGTTTCATACAATCCTCTTTCTGTCTTTTATGTGTAGTCAGAATAGACATGACTCATCTTCCATGAGACATTTTGTAGTCTTGAGCTAAAGGTTTTGTTGTTGTTGCGAAAGGAGCACAGCCATTTAAAACAGTATCAATAACTGTAGCTAATAAATAATCAAAGGACAAATGTAAACTCACATCTGATGTAAATGACAAATGGCAAAAATACATATATATTTGAATGAGGTAGACAAGTTTTCAGTAAAATAAGCGTCATTAACAAATTCCCCTCACACTTTGCAACATGTTCTTCATCTTCAGCTGCAATAGTTGTAGTTGATGATCAAAAAAGTCTATAACTGAAAAATTGTCTTTTATTTAAATAAAAACTCTTCATTTTATTTCATCTTTTGTCCAAACAGAGGCTGCATAGAGTAATTTTCAAAGTCGCATAACAACAGAAAGAGTCATGAATAGCCCTTTGTCAAGCTGAGCACCATTATATAATAAGAAGTGTTCATTTCATCGGTCCTTTCTCTTTTCAAGTATCTACTTAGGTTCTTCTCTAACCGGATTTGTTTGCAGGGGATTGGCTGAGGAGCCCTCGAGTTGTCATTTGCGTTTAATGGTACATTTTGAGTTTACTTATAAACAAAAAGTGAAATAAAAACCAGTGAAACAAGCACCAACCAGAGGGATGTACTACAAAGCAAAACGCATGGCTATGTTTAGCTAAAAGTTAAGATGTTTAGTATCACAAAAGTAGATTTCTTTGATTCCATTTAGGCCATGGTAACAAAGGATGAATTCAACCACTGCTGTTCCAGAGCAGGTGATGTTGCTTTTAATTTTGTCTCTCAATCACACTTTTTTTTGTCTCTTAACTATACACAACTCACTATTTTCACAACATTCCTACAACTGTCCTGCTTTTTAAAGCGAAGAAGAAAAGCAAAGAAGAAAAAAATGGCAGGATGAAGAAGTTTGCTATTCTTTATACCTTCACTGTACCCTGAGGGAGAGAGACCGCAATGCACAATGAATTCAAGTTTTCATGTTTTTTTAATCCTCACCTTTGACTCTGCAGCTTTGCTGTAATTTCAACAACTTTCACTTTTTTTTTTATTATGCTGGAACTGAAAATAAGGGGGCTGCAGGTGTGCTTGCAAGATAAAGAACAGAGAGTAAGGTGTGTGTGTGTGTGTGTGAAGGGGGGAAGCTGGCTTAAATGTGTTCAGATAGCAAGTGATGACAAACTGACTAAAACATGCAGAACTTATTTTTATTCATACTTTGCTCCAATCTCACTATAATGCACATTTGGTTTATTTTATTCTGGATCTTTTGTAATTCTCCTTCCTTTAATCTATTATCTGTTTTCCTAAGGAGCTCCTAATTATTAGCCTTTCTTCTTATTTATGTGTTTTTTTTACTCCCTTCCTGTTTTACACAGATATTGATATTGTCTTGAAATGGTTGTGACTCAGTAGAAGAATTGATTCTCAGTCATCACACAAATTCCAATACAGTATCTGTGTTAAAAATGCAAATCTTTATTGCTGATTAAAGGAAAATGTCTGTTGAGAGAAATGTCTGATTGTGAGTAAGGTTGCTGCATATATATAGAAAATATATATATATACTAGAAATTGCTGCATGCATGTATGAGTGTAAAGTCCTGTTTAAATACTATTTATTTTTTTAAAAGATGTTTTATAAGAGTTAGCCACTGTGAGCTGCTTTAAACAAGTTGCATTAAACAGGTTGTAATTAATAAAACATAAGCTGCAGTCAGACAGTTGCATTAAAAAAAGCTTTCACTGTCAAAGTAGTCTCATATTAGGTGGTGAACTGCACATCAGAAAATGATATTCTTTATCTGCTTGAAACATAAATAAACACCTCCTCATGTTAGTTTTAAAAAAGCCACAATATCAAACACTGTTCCACTGATTATATAGGGCATAAGTGATCTGTGTGCAAACAAATATTGAACAAATGCTTGAACGCCTGCAGTTTTGCAATTTTCCACGCATTTGGTTTGAACAAGTCAGAGTTTCATTCTGCTTTAATGCAAACCTCCAGCCGTCTTTCACCAACTATTTTACCACATTGTAGTGATAGTCTACACAATAAACCAGAAGGTTTATGGCCTTTTAGCTACTGATTGCTTTCACTAATTTAAACTGAAGGCCTTTCACTGCATGAGGAATAATTTGTTTTCTCGTCATTTCAGTGCGCTGAGAAACCATTAGGTTCATAATTGTCGGACATGAGCTATAGGGGCTATAACAATGCGGATTATGTAAATATAAAGAGATGCACCATCTTTCAAGATTACCTCCTAAAATTCATTGACAACACTTACCGTCACCTTGCATTTTTGAATTTATCAACCTAACCATCAAATTCTTTGCAATGCTCTGCCACTTGGTGTCTATTTTCTTTGTAATTACTTCTACTACATAACTATGAAACCAAGGTTTTTGTTTTTTTGCTTTGAGAAAAATAGAATGGCCTTCATATTTTTTAAACTTTCTTTGTCATTAACTTCAACTCCATAGAGGTTTTAAAACATAATGTTTAATAATTTTGTGTTTCTGACTGATTGCATTAGAGAATGGCGAAAAAGATTGAATATATCTACTGAATGGCTGTGCTTTGCTAATTACAGGCTGTGTATTGCTGAGTAAATGTTGTGATCCTACAACACAGAAACTTTTTGTTTCATCTCAGCATTTCTGTATACCAGCTCCTGCCATGGAATTAATGGTGCATGCCTACAGTAGACCCTCTGTGAATTGTCAATTTTTATTGTGGTGCAGGGTTTTTAGTGCCCCAGGGATCCCATGAGCTATGTTCCTATGGGCAGTTTACCCCAGTAATGTAGAGAGCAAATTGGTACAGTCTCCAAAGGCAAATTGGTCCTGGGTGAAGTGCCAGACAAAGAACAGTTTAATGGACATTTATGACTGTTATGATGGACAGATAGAAAATCCCAGAGGGGGTTAAAGCAACCAACTCAACTGATGATGAAACCCTGCTGGCGTTGGGGGGGGGGGCACAACCTAAACAAGTAATATGGGACCACCCTCCTGTGGACATATGACCAGTAGAAGGTGTTGTGAGGGTCTGGCATAATATGTATTAGCCTCCGATCTTTAGGGGAGGCCTTGGCGTTTCAGTTCAGGCAATTAATAATTCAGACATGAATGAGTCTTCACTGGTGGGAAAGAAACTCAAGCTTGTGTGGGACTTTAAAAGACACTAACTAGTAGGACACAGTCAAGCTCTGGAGCCAGTCTCCCAGAGAGCAGCTAGACTTTAATTCACCCTTCTATAGGTGAAAAAGCAGCAAGCGCGGTCAGGTTTCTTGGCTCCTTGTTTCCGGGGTCAAATCTATCTGTTTTCCCAGATACATTTTGTTGCTTGAGATTTTGCATCCAACAATTTTTAAGAAGATCCAGCCTCTTGAAATTTAGGCCTTGTGCTCAAAGACACAAGCAGAATATCTGAACCAGAATGCAAGTCATGGTGCATTTATAACCAACGCAACAAATAACAACAAACAGCACAAACAATCTGAGTATGAGGGTCCTTAGAAGTATGTCTTTGAGGATGAATTAGCTTGAAGGCAGGGACTTTCATCATTACAGCTCATTTTATGCTCCTTATGCTTAAAATGTAAAAATCCAATTACTTGTCAAAACTGACCTCGTTTCCTATCAGTGCAAGTAGCATAACCGTGCTCATACACAATGTAAACAGACATTTTATCTGTGTAAACACTTTGTACTTCCATCTTTGGCAAATTTAAAACCCTGTGCTCCAGTATCCGTGTGCTGATTAATTAAGGACCTGGCATCTACTTGTTCTACTGGCTTTGTTTGGAGCACCAGTGTTTGATTAACTTTATCTCAATTCAGTGATTGTTATTTTTGTGCATGTTCAAATTTAATTTCAACAATGTGTTTGTGAAAGCCTTGTGCATTTCTTGTAAGTTTCATGGTAACCTGTTGAAAAGGGGTCTGGGATTTAAGTGTGGGAACATCTGATGTAAACAAGGGACTGAGTGTTGTGGCTAAAACAGACAAGATACAGATTATATTTTACATCATTTCACATTGGTCAAATACATGTGCAGTTACAAAAATAAGTCCATTACCCACATACTCCTACAGCAGAGGCTTACTTACAATAGATCTGTAAAACCAGGTTCTGAGTACTTGATTAGCAACAAACATGAAACAAACCCACTGCTCTGAATTATGTAAGCAATGATTCTGCTTCTGACTGGAATGTATGTGTGGGATTAAATCATTTGTCAAGAGAAAGAGAAAAAAAAAACTAGCTTGTTTTTATTTGTACACAAACATGAAATCAGATATGGGGAATTGTTTATTGTTAATGTTATGTTTTAATACATGATACTGACATCAGTTCTGCCTGCCTCTTGTTCTGAGTACAGTATACTGAGCACAGCAGGTCTAATAACTACTCACTTAGATCTGCCTCTTAAAATACATGTTTAATTTTGAAAACGTTATGTCCCAGTAAATAGTGCATAATATAATATTGTAATGTTTTGACAAGTAAAGATTTCTTTTGTAATTACAAAAGTGTACTGATGGAACAAGTTTATTTAACCAAATGTACTTGATTATCTCCAGCTGCCAAAAGTTGGAGGTGCAGCAAACATGTTTTTGCCCATGTTTGTGTGTGTGTGTGTTTTTTGTTAGCAAACACATCTCATGAACCACTTGACAGATTTTAAAGGAATACTCAGAAACTAATGATTATGTACTTCTACAACTAGTTCCCTTTTGGAGTCAATTCAATTCAAGATTTTTCCCACAGTTAATTAAAACAAAAAATGGCTATAACATGTAATCAAATTTAGAGATGTTGAGCTAAAATTTTAGGTTGTAGTAGTGGAGAGTCATTCACAGCACATGCTCTGTCACTTCTCAATATATTGATCTTAGTTTAAAACTGGCTTGAAATGCAGCAAGCAAAATGCATTCATTGAAGAAATACCTTCCCTTTAATTTTAGGTCTGTTTTGAGACTGGACATAGCGCTGAATTAATCACTATCAAAATAAAATGATTGCCGGGTAAGCTTTTTGGAAAAAATAATGAGTTTCTCTGATGATTTCTCGCCTCTCTGTGGGCTGTTAGGGGTCTTGAGAACTATCCTGTCTCCCAGTGACCACCTGAGGATACAATGTCTGGCAGCTCAGGTTATTAAAAATTTGAGCAAAAAAAAAAAATTTAATGTACTGGTCACGCAACATCTGAAATAATAGTTTTGAAGACAGTTTACATAGTTTTAAACAGACATACAAGCTTTGCAATATATTCTCGCTGCTCTTTTTTGATTTTTAAGCTATGCCTGTGAAAAAATTATTATTTTTTTTGTTATGATAGATATATGCTTTACTGAATGTTATTTTCTTTGAGTATAAGCATCCAATACTTAAACATCCACAAATTAACATTTTCTTCTTCTTTTTTAAGCTTGTGGTCATCTTGGTTGTTGGATTCTTGTTGCCATCAAGGGAGAGTCTGAGTGGGTGGCAAAAATGTACAGCAACTCCAGTCAATAACCATTATTGACCTGCGCTTGTGCAAAGTTCTTAAACCTCTGCAGCTGAGTGATCAGGAGAACAGGACAGTGCACAGTTCAAATCACAGCAGCTCCAAGAAAAAAAGCATTTGGATGTGCGCAAATGTTCCTGCAAATATTCCCAAAGGATGCTGACTCTAAGAGGAAAATATTCTTAGTCAAATTGCCCATGAAGAGTTTAACAGTATGCTCGTAGAAATAAGAACATTTAAGTTCCAGACAGATGCAGGAAACTAAAGATACAAATATCAATAAATCTATCAACTAATTCTAAAAATTGTAGAGATATTTTGGCAGTGTATGATCCCCAATTTACCTTGGAAAACACTTTTGATAGCAAGGCTGAAGATATACAATTAAAGCATAATAAGGAAGCTACTCACCGACTACTGGTCTGCATCTCTTTTGTTCTCTTTCTAAAAATTATTTTTTTGCAGTCAAAAACAATTTTGAAAAGCCTACAAACAATGAAAAAAAAATCTGTGAAGAAGAGGCAATCTCCAGTGTTTGTAAATCTAGCATCAAGTTTTGACCAAGCAGTTTTGATTTCAAAGCCAATCAAGAAGTTTTATTCAGAAAGCAACATTTTGTAACATTTTCTTGTCAGGCTTAGTTGTAAAAGACCCAAGAGTAAAGACTTACTCAAGGACTTGATAGATAAAAAAAGAATTAATGTGGAAAAAAATTAAATTAAATAAATGCTGGCAGGGCAGGAAAAACAAAAGCAAACAAAAACATGAAGAGTGTATGGATAACCGGACAGGGACCTTACTAAAATGACTGGCTGCAGAGAAGTGAGAGCTGGACCGGGGCTGATGAGGTAAGTGGTGGCAGCTGATCCTAATGAAAAATGAGGAACAGGTGTGAGATGAGAAGCACGACTGAAGGAAGGAGCTGGCTTTCTTTATGTCACCACCAGTACTTTTTCCAAGGGAAATACTGGGAGAATAAACTGAATACAAGGGAAACATAGAAAATAACAAAGTAGAAAAAGGAATAAACTCCAAAACAGGAAACAAAAAACACTAAAAAACACAGATCATGACATTTATAGTATCCACTGAACCCAACCTGGAGGTGAAAACACAGTTTTCATGACTTTGTCTTGAACCAGGGTCTTCTTCAAAAACTTATTAAGTTGTGCTGTATTGCAGGATTTATTGACAGCTACACTATCTATATAGAATAGCTCTATGCCTGTTTCTCTAAACAATACATTGATTCTTTTTTTATGTTTTATCATACTCTAAGCACTGCACATTGCACAAAATCTTTACATAAAACTTTTGTTTTTACTGTTCGTATCAGCTATGTTTGTCTGTTAGCAAAATGTCTCATGAACCACAGGACTAATTTTATTGAACGTCTCAGAATTTTATCATTTGATGTGCATCTACAACTTACTAAATTTTGGAGTCAACCCAATTCACAATGGCCACCACAACAAATCAACATAAATGAATACAAAAACAGCTATAACTCAGTCAATTTTACAGATATTTAGCTATATTTTGGTGTGGCAGAAGCTGAAAGTCATGCACACTACATACTCAGAAATATTTCCATTACACAGGTTTTCTTACAACTTTGGCATTCACTGTTACATTTAACACTCTTCCTGTTAGCAAATTATCTCATGAACTACTGGACAGGTGGACATAAATGGCTATAACTCACTCAAAATGACAGATAATGAGGTAAAGTTTGTCTGATAGAAGCATAGAGTCATCTTCAACACCGAGTGCTAGCATATCTCTCAGAATGTGGTTGTGGTGGATGGCGGGCGATACGTTAAGGATTGCTATGCCTTTAGAACAGTGGTCTCCAACCCTGGTCCTTGAGGGCCACCATCCTGCATGTTTTACTTGTTCCTCTGCTCCAACACACCTGATTTGAATCAGTGGGTGATTAACAGGCTTCTGCAGAACATGAAGAGGTAATTTAACCACTGAATCAGATGTGTTGGAGCAGAGAAACAAGTAAAACATGCAGGATAGCGGTTCTCCAGGACCAGGATTGGAGACCCCTGCTTTAGAAAGTGTATTTGTAGAACAGATTAACTAATGGGATCATTGTTAAACTCATTTAGCCTTTTTGATTTTAGACAAGAAATCAAGCTAAAATTGTATCTAACTTAGAATGCTACTGACTCTTCTACCTTGCTACTCTGTAAGAATGTAAAAATAGTTTATATCATATTTTTTAAACAGCAGCCAAAGCCATGCTGTGCTGGTATCCACTGGGAGAACAGGGAGAGCAAGATGAAGGTAGTATTAGTGATTCACTCTGGCTGGTATTCTGCCAGATACTCTGTACGAGGTGAACAAATCCCCTTTCATAAATAAAAACTCATCTAACTGCTACTGATGGATCAGATCTCTGCAATATTCTACTGCACTGTCAGACTGTGGGCACTTAAGGGGTTCATCACCCACAAAATTGAGATTTAAATTGCCGGCAGTTTTCTGCTGGCGGTCAGAAACATCAAAGTTGCTTAGCAAGGTGCACGGTATCTTTGCCAGCTTTGAGGTGTTGTGTTCCAAGAGGTGAAGGGCCTCTGAGGTATTTGGCGAAAATGCCTGACCACTTGGGCATGTGAAGCAAGTGCTTTTCTTTTCAAATTCAGAAATGCAGCACTTCTCCACTTACGTTGAAAAGATGCAGTTTCCAACAGTTTGAGTGATTCTCCTCTAATCTACCATGTAATTAAAGTTTGGCCCGTGAAAAACCTGCTAGCTGCCAAGCAATTTACTCCGAACTGAAATGCCACTGCAGCAAAACACATTTTAAAGAGAACCCAAAGTGATTCACAGCTCAATGTGAAGTTGGTTGAAATTGTGCACATTATTGCCAGGAAAAATAAAGATGTGGTTTGTTTCTGTTTGCTGTGAATTACTCTCAGCTATTATCACATCAAGTTTTAGCTCAATATTTGTAAAGGCGTCTGAGTTATAGCCATTTTTGTGCTGGTTATTGTAAATTAGCTGTGGTGGTCATCTTAAATTGGATTGACTCCAAAAGGTAATCAGTTGTACATGTACATCCAATGATTACTTTTGGGAAGTTTCATTACAACTAGTGGTTTACGAGATATTTTGTTAACAGACTGACACACAAACACAGGCACAGGCAAAATAATTATCACTTGCCTTCACCTTTGCTTTTTGGAGGTGGGAGATAATAATGTCATTTCAGGTGAAATAAATCTCTATGCCTTCAGTAAAGCTTACAGAAAATGTTCTTTCAGTAAGTTTTTTTTTGTTAATATCCAAACTAATCATATTTTGTGAGGCATTTTCTTAGGCTGTGTCACACACTCTGCACAAAAGCTAAAATCTGAAAAAACTGGGTCATAGGTGTTTGCAGTTTGAATGAGAAAAGATCTTGCAGTGAAGACAACCTGACAAATAACAGGAAAAAAAAACAAACATTTGCCTGGTATTTGTGGAGACTCAGAGTGGAAAGGGTTACGAGCACAAAGATAGGTGACACATTTTGTCATGTCTCTGATGTGCTCAAGTTTTTCCCATGTTGCTGTCAGTTTCAATTGTTATCAGTTTCGAGGTAGAGCCAAGAACAGATACAAACAGCCATGCAGAAAAATCAAAGATGAGCAGCTAACCGGGAATGAAGCGGAAGCAGCCTTTGTCTTGACATCAGATCAGAGTTTCTTATTAATTCTGGCCTCAGTTGAAATGCCCCCTCTCCCTCCCAAACACACACACACACACACACACACACACACACAAATAACAGCTATATTATACTTTGCACTAAATCTATTTGTCATGATATGCCTTTCTCATGTGAGAAGGACTACGCTGTTCTTTTGCAGTCATTTGAAAGCAAATTTGCTCTTGCGATAACAGATTACATTTGGACAATGCTTTGTAAATTGTTTGCTTGAGCAACATCATTGCATAATTCAACACATTAAATTGTTGAATAAAGGCAAAAATATTTAGAGTTACTAATTAACCTTACATCCATCTTTTTGGATGGTGGGAGGAAACCAGAGTACATGGAGAAACCCCATGCATGCAGGGGAAGAACATGCAAACTCCACCCAGAAAGGAGAGTATAAAGTTATAATCTTTTAAAAATCTTATATTATTCACTTATAACTCATGAAAAAAAGCAAATCTCTGCATTAGTCTTTGCATGATGTAATGCTTCGTAAGGTCCTTGTTATCAATTCTGCAAGCTGCTTTTTGATTTATACACAGCACTGCTTAAAACTGCTGTCCAACATTTATGACCTCCAGTTTTATGTCCCACGGATGTACTACATCAACTTATATTTTAACAGCTCTTGTCTAAATGTAGCAACTATTAATTATTCATATTCCATTTGCAGAGGTAGTACAGGGAGATAGACCAGAAGGTCACTTACTGTAAGGGTTTCATTTACATTGCAGAAAACAAGGATGATAAAACTGCTTATCTGTGTTGATCTTTCAATAAAATGTTTTCTTCTATTGAATGCATAAGCTCTTTTATGCAGAAGAGTTTCTAGATGTTTTGTAATTTTTCTATGTGTTTACTTAAGGTAGTACTAATAATAGTAATAATACTTTTGAATTATTTGTTTAATTGGGTATATTTGAACTCATTATATAGGGCATTTTGTACTATACTTTTACAGACAATGATTATTTATTTTTCATTCATCGTTATGTCAAACATGGATGTACAAAAACTCATAGATACAATTAAAATGATTTTTGGTGTTGATGCTCAGGTCTAGTCTATTCTTTTAGTTAGGTTTGGGAGCCAAAACCTTTTGATTAGGACAAGTAAATAAACAAAAATACTTAGCACATTTACTACTTGGGGAAGGCGCATAAGAGAAGGATAGTTGAATCCAAAGAAGCAAAAAGACACTCCTGTTACAGCATTTACCGTGGTTAGGGTAAATAACATTTTTTTGTTTAAACACACTTTTTAATTTGACTTCTCTCTTTCCTTATTCAGTCTTGCTATTCACTCATTCACTCCAGCTTGCTTCTGCATTTGGTCGACCACCAAATTGTCTGGTTGGTTAGTGACCACATGTTTATCCACAGGATCTTAACCCTGTTATTTTTGGCAGAGCCTCCCACTTTGGCTGAAGGACCTCCAGCCTGTACTTGGCACAAATGTTCCTGTGAACTGTTTCAGCCACTTGGTTATGGCATTTTGTGTTTGCTTTGCCTGCCTGCATCTTATATCCTGCTATTATGTGCTGGAAGGTCTCAGGGGCATCACACAGTCTGTATCTTGGGTCCTGTCTGGTGTGGTAAACCCTGGCCTCTATTGTTTTTGTGCTGCCACGATTAGTGCCTCTGTGCTTTCCTTCGGTGCAGCCCTTTCTAGCCATTGGTAGGATTTGTTGATACCAACCACTTCCTCAATCTGCTGCTAGTATGTGCCTTGCAGGGGCTTATCTTCCCATGATGTTTCTTCATGTTTCCTCCTATTCCACATTTAGTTTATGCTAACTGAGACATTCACTTAGCAGTTCATCACTGGAGGCTTTCTTCCTGATGTACTCCAGGATCTTAGTTGTTTCACTCTGATAATCACAAGTCCTCTGCCTCCAATCTTTTGTACATTCTCAGGATGATGGACCAGGGATAAAACCCTCTTTTCATTGTGAGGAACTTTCTTGTCTTGATATCAGTGGTTTCCATCTCTTTTGACCAGCTTATCCGACTGGTATCCGATGAATGGCAGGGCATATTGGTTGATGGCTTGGACTTTATTCTTACCATTTAGCTGGCTCTTCAGGCCCTGCAGGACCTTACTTTTTGTAGATGCTTGACTAACTTTTCTATGGCCTTCTCATATCACTGCTATTTGTCTGTGGGATCCCAAGTTATTTATAGCTATCCTGAACATCTGTAATGTTGCTTTCTGGTAGATCAACCTTGCCTCTCTTATCCTTTGGCCAGGATATTGTACCAGCAGGATATCGCATAACTATTAGGGCATATATGTTCCATAATTCCCTAACTAGAACTTCTGCATATCAGTAGGAAGAAACCTGTGTCCTATAAAACCTCTAGGGCCTCAGCAGCAGTCAGAACAGTTCAGCTCCTCAGTGTAAACTGCCAGCTCTGGGCTTTTTGAGAAGAACTCAAGATTACTAGAAGAACCAACTCCTGGGTCAGCAGTTTAAATCTGAAAAACAAGGAAGAATTAAAAAAAGACACAAGCAAAATGTGAAAAAGGAAAGAACAAGGCAAAAAAGATAAAAAAGAAAAGCAAGCAGAGAGATGACAACAAAGAGAAGGGGAAAATAATATGGGTGTTATGTGTGTATTTGAGTGTGGATGTGCCTTCGGGACATGCTGTCAACTGTCAGATGTCAGTGTTCGACAGGCTTTTGTCCCGTAGGGTCCCCTGTCACCAACCCTGAGCACCTCGGGGTGATAGTGTAGGGCAAATGGAAGCAAAGGGGAGGAGAGAGAGAAATGAAGGCAGAAAAAGGGCTTTGCTTGCATCTTGTCACTGACTGTAATCACCCTTCAGTGTGTGTGCGAACAAGAGAGAAGATGTAAAGGAGGCTTGGCTTGCACTGGACAAAACTGTCTCTAACCCTAAGTGCTAAGTGCTTTGCCAGAAGTAGCTTTCAAAGATATTGGTGTATGTGTGTGTCCTTGTACTTTTATCCTTGTAAGTGCTGCAAGACGGGTGCACTGTGTTTTAGAAACGGTTTGAGCAGTAATAGCCCTTTAAATTCAAGCAGGTCGTAAGCAGCAACCCAAACGAACGTCCAAATTAAAGTAATAAACCAAAAAGATTATGTAAAATACTCTAAGGTGTCAGAAAAATGATTATAATGTGAAGACATTTATAAAAAAAAGCAAATTAAGCAGAACTGGAACTGTATAGAGGATTTTAAGAGGAAGCTGTTCGAATGACTTGTACTTTCTCAAGTGAATATTGGTGTGTGTGTGTGTGGGGGGGTGGCGGGGGCGGGGGGGCGCTACAGTATAGCTACAGAACTGAGGGCCATACATCCAATCAAAGATCAATCAGAAATGTACAGATACAATATGTAGGCTATGCATGTTTCAAACAACAGAAGCACTGGCATAGAAAAAGTAAAATAAAAAACACTAAAAACACACACACACGCACACACATTGCTTGTTCTTTTCTGTGTGCTTGACGGTGTGCTAATGTTGTTTTTCCACAGGATGACAGTTGGTAGTGACGTTGTGCTCCCTTATGGCTCATTTAGATGGGACATGGTGTGTGCAACATCAGAGAGCTGCCGGTGCAATCCCCATGGCATTATCCAGAGTTAGCATGAAGACAAGGAAACAAGAAGAAGAGGAAGCAAATATATGTGTGTGTTTGTGTGTAAAACTTCACCTCCAGCTGCGTCTGTCAAATACAGACAGTCCTCTTAAAAAGATGGGGAGGACGAATGAGGAAGCTGAGTTACACAACAACAGAATAGTAACTTGCGGCAATATTTAGTCTCATAAAAGTGTAATATATTTTGGTGCAATATGTTTTTTTATATATAAATATTTGTAGTAAAACAAACAATTCAGCTAATGATCTTGGTTGTGTATTTATAAATTAACAACACTGGGGATCAATCTAATCCAAATTTATTTATACAAAGTGAGGGTCTCTCCAGGCTGGGGTCATGACATAGTATTACAGGCTAAGTCATGTTGCATGTCAGTAAATTCCATTTTGAATTAAATGTATACATTTAAAATTTTTGAGACAACAAAAGATAAATAACAAAAAATTAACAAGAAACAGCTGACATAATTAAAAGGCTGAAGAGCAGAGGTCAGATAGATGTGGCAGAAACATCTGGGGATTCTTAGGAATGCAGTCAGTGTTGTTTTTGGAGCCTGGCAACAACTAATCTGAAAATATCAGATTCAGAGTCAGACAAAAACGTATGTGAACCTTCTCAGTTCAGTAGTCATCCAGATTTTAACAAGACATGCAGCTCAGACTTTTCTACCATCCCTGAGAAATGAGAGAGTGTCGCCTCTTTCAAGTGAAAGTACATAAAAAAATAAAAATAAAATAAACTGAAGTGCAACCAATTGCATCTTGATTACAGTAAAATAGGATGAGAATCTTGATTAATTGTTTTGTGCTTAGCAAAACCAAGCATGTCTGAATTTAAATACATTTTTAGAAGAATAGAAGAATAGAAAGCAAAAGGCTCTTAAATTCAGTTCTAACAATTTCTTGGACCTTTTCTGATCTTGTAATTCTGCCACAATCAGACAGATAGTTTAGCCAAGAGAAAAACCATAAGAGGAATCTCTTTGTTTCTCAAACTTTCATTTTAAATGATTGGCTGGGCTTGTGTTGATGTGAGTCTTTGGTGTTTTCCTCTTGTGTACTATGCCTGAGACCACTGACCAACTCTCAATTCATATCCATCTCACACAGGGAATAAGAAAAGGATAACAGAGACATGAGAGTGCAGCTGCAAGGGAAAATATTGGTCAAAGAGAAAGAAAAGTATTGGCTGTCATGCTTTTAAGTCAACAGAGATAGTGGGTGCAGCAGATTGCTGTTGCTTTAAATATTCCTCTCAGGCAGGTTGAGGAGTAAGTTGGACTGTCAGAGAGCTGTCAGTGCCAGATGATGAGTGTCAAATTCATGTCTCGATTTTCTCAGTTCTTACTGCACACAAACATCTCCTTACTGATAATCAGAAGGTTTTATTTGAAAAGTTTTCCTATTAGGGATTCTAACATAAATAATTTATAACCACATTGATTTTAGTACACTGCTGTGCAAATGTGATAATCACTGAGAGGAATGCCTGTATGTAGTGGACCGTATACTGGATTTTATTTTGTGAGCCACTTGGGAAATTTTGCAGAAAACTAAAGTGAGTGCTTTATGACAAATATATGGTGAGCATTAAGTGCAAATTACAGTGTTATTAAAACTTAGCATAAAAACATAAAAAGAATGTTTAGGGAAGCAATATTTTGCACAAGAACAAAGCACACAACACAATTTTTATGCTATATTTCAGGATGCACAATTGGATGATACAAAATAAAGCAAACATAAAATGTCAAAGCACAACTTTACAGACAACTAACATTTCTCAAACTCTGATAAAAAGAAAAAACAATACCAAACTTCTCTACAAAACCACAGTTTTTTAATACACCTGCACAAAGTTGAATTTCTCTGGCAGATTTATGCTAGAGTGAAACTTAAAACTTTGGAACTTTGAAACTAAATCTTCATAACCAGTTACTGACCCCATATGGGTTTGGAGCTATTAAACAGTAAATGAGGTAAAAGATAAAGTGATTTGGCATTTTAGTGTTTGTTAGGCCGAAGTCTGTAGATTTTTCTATCGTTACTCAAGCATGTATTTTTAGGTCCAAAAGCACTAGACACAGTCACAGCAAAGTATTTCTTTATACACAAATCAACTAATAAGCCTTTTTATGGACTAGTTTAGATTTTGGTCTGAGACAGGAACATTTCATATAAATATAACAGTATTAAGAGAGGATCAATGAATACAAGTAAACTAAACCAAAAGTATAAAGCATGCAGGGAAACAGTTCTTAAAGAAAAGGGTCAGACAAGAAGTATAAAAGGAGAAACTATTTTAAAATGCACAGTCAAAATATTGATCACTGAACTGAGCTAATGTGAAACGTTTGTATGCTGAGAGCTCGTTTGCAGGTTGGAAACAGATACGCAGACAAAAGTAGAACTCAGAAAATAATTGATGACTGCCGCAGAATGATTAAACTTCTTTATAGCCCTGCCATAGAAAGCATAAAATAATCATTATCAATAGAACTGTTCAATTTTAAAACTAATCAAACAGTGAGCAAACCTACAGAGACCCTGAAAGTAAAGCACATAAATTATTACAAAACCAAAAATTGTGTAATTTACATAGAAAACTGGAGAAAAGAACACCAGGATTTGGTAACTGTATTTTAGCAATGTGTTCCCAAACTGCAGTACTCATTTGAAATATTGCACACTAATCAACACAGCCCTTTAACAGGCAGTGACCCACCTGTGGGCCCTATTGACTTAGATTTAAATACAGAGCTTCATAAATTCAAAGGGGTTTGAAATTTAAATACCACAGAGTTAAAATGGCTGTGCAGGCCCTCCCCTTTTGATTGGCAATTCTTTTGACCACCTGGGTTGATCTATGTTTTCTCCAGAGCCAATTCTATCTATCAAACATCAAGACGTCTGAAAGGACATACATGTACTCTTTTGCATACAGATCAGGCCTATCAGCTCTGACGCTGATTGTGATGCCACAGGTGTATAGCCAATCAAATTCCCGTCACAGTGATGTGGTGCATGTGTGAGTGGATTCTAAAAAGGCTTCATGAAGTCCTGAGTAAACATTGCAACCTGCTGGAGGTGTGTGTTGTGTAAGAGCCTCTGTTTTTTGGGTTTGTTCCAACTAAAATATGGCAAAACATGCCGAAAACAGAAAAAAATAGCTGCAACAAGGTGGTGGCGTTGGTCCCGAAAAAGGACAATGATTTTTCCAACAAGGAAATATCTGATAAAATCTTGTGATGGAGCTTCTGTGGACTTAGTGGAATAAGATTGGTTTCTTGAAGGAGATGTTGTCCTTGACAAGTGGGTGGAAACTTTTCTATACAGGTGCTGTTTGCATATATGTTGTGACCCCCAAGCTATGAAATTAAACACCAACAAACGAATTTATTACGGAGGGAAGATCGAGGATGACGCAGTTAACCACAAAGAGAATTGCTAAACTGAGGTAAATCATTGTTTTTTAAAAATGTTACGAGGGGGATGTCAATCACATATTTAATGTGACGCACACATTACACAGCTGAGTTCTGCTCCACACCTCTTTTGGTTCTGCAACACTTGCTTGTAATACTTAATTGTAATAAAATACTGTATGCTAATAAAAGTTAATACAAATATGATAGCACAGACTAAGCAAGGCTTGTTGGTACGATAATCAGTAATATGCTCAGGATCCTCTATGGTCATGCTCAAATGAGTATATAGTATTTACAGTATATGTAAGTTGCAATGTGATTTGCTGTGAAGCATGCATCCATTCAGAATTAAAATGTTTCATATTTTACTTTCACAGATTCCTCAGTACACTGCTGGAGGAAGGCACCAACTCCCCCGTGACCTGAAAAGGAAAAAAACAGGTAAAGAAAATGAATGAATGGATGGATGGATGATTCATCAGCACAAGAAGAAACATTCACTCAATGCAGCACCAAAGGGCTTCATTAGTAAAAAGGAGATTTTCACATTGAGTTCACAGAAACACAGTTTCATCTGTTAGTATTGCACATTTCATTAGAAGATTCCTTTTTTTCCAGTAATTTTCTTCATCCCCTGGGTTTTTGAATTGTTTAACCAAGACCAACCTTTCACCTTTTAATGAATATTGTTATTAATCTTCATAACATGTTGACCATTACGCCACATCCACTGCCTGATTAACCTCTTTAATCTTCCTTGGGAAATGTTAGAGTATTCATTTGTGGCATAGCTACTCTTAATGACAACATCTTGAATCTTATTACATTATGAAAAGAATGATATCAGATTAGACAAGAAGATGAAATGACTTAGTGTGAAATAAAGAGAAGAGCTGCAATTAGTCTTTATCAGCTGACTGCCATCCCACTGACAGGGAGAGAACAGAACAAAGACATAAAGAGATGACCAGATCACATGATGGGTTAGTTCGTTTTTTTTTAAAAAAATGAGTGTTACTAACAAGACACTGTGACCTTGGTGTTTATTAGCTATTTCTTCTGGGGTTTTATGAGGGAATTATGGTGACTGTGAAAAAATTAAACTCATAAATCATATTTTTCAAACCGCAATCAAACATAAAAAACAGAACCAACAATACACAAAATACTGCAGAGGGATATACTTAACATCCATCCATTCATACATACAAAAGTTTAATCAATGTTGGACTTGTGGCCAAAAAGATGGAATACTGGTTGTGTTTGAATTTTAGTATTTCAGATACAATCCCAGCCTGTGTTTTGTGTATTTATTTTACAAAGACATTTTGAGCAAAGCACTGGGCCATTTGCATATTAGTGTTGCTTACACCGTGGACCAATTACAGTTAATGTGTTTCACAAATTGCTGCTACAGCTACAGAATCTGGACGCATAGGCTCTGTGTCAATATGATAAAGGAATTGTCATCCCCACTTCCATTTAGTGGTTTTAGATTTGGATTTTTCTACCTTTTTTTTCAAAAATACAATTTTTCCAATTAAACATTGGGTTAAATAAAATATGTAGTATTTAGATAAATCAAACGCTAATGAAAAATGGTCAATTTCCCCTTTTTTAACATTATTCTGGAAACTTGTGCATTTCTACAAACTTTCTATTGCCTGATGCTGAAGGCAGAGTGTTAATGTTTATGTTTGTTTATTTGTCTGTACTGTTTGCAAAGTACCCCATGAATCACTGACTAAATTTTAAGGAAACTTTAAGAAAGTATTCATTGTTGAGCTAAATGATGTGGTAGTAGCTAAGAGTCATTCATAGTTAGCACATACTCCAAGTGCAAACTAATCATGCAAGATCATGTGAGATATTGCTATATTACAAAATATTGTGCATAATGGTGTTTTCAAGGTTTGACAAAGAATATAACTCTGTCATTTTTCAACACAAGATGATCTTAGTTGTCATGAAAGGCAGCAAGCAATATGCATTTCTTCAAGTAATGCTAAGACATTTTAATAATTGATGTTTTACTGCCAGAGAAAACTATAATCTTTAAGAAGAAACTCTGTCTTAACTCCTAAACATAAAAGTCTAGAGTTGTAATTTTCTAGCTCCCTGTGGAGACCTCCATGCACACTGGTTTAATTGGTCTGCTTCCCCCAATAATTCAAGCAAAGTGTTCTGCTAAAGACTATTTTATAGCTTGTTATTTTTTTTCTTGGAAAAGCTTTGCAGTAGGAAAAATAAAAATCCAGAAAATGAATTTTAATTGGAGTATACAGTGTCCAAAACGTCACCACACAGTTCCTCCTGTTCTCATTATGAAGTCAACAGCAGATTTTTAAGGGCACAGAAGAAATCTGAGGATGATGGAAGCTTCAGAGAAGCTGCCAGGAGTTTTTAACATGGGGTGTGCAAAAAAAACGTGGCAAATAGTAAAGTGACAAAAGGCAAGCCAACTTACTTTTTCAAAAGTAAAAAGTTTAATTATTTAATTACTGAATTTATTTGTGAAACACAACAAGTAGCATTGTTTAAGCCAGTTGTTTTCATGACACGACACATAAAAGTGTGCTTCAAGAGTTTCCAAATAATTAAAATATACAACATAAAGCCTGAAGATGATGTGCTACAGGTGAGACTAATTTAAGTTTTTGAACATTTCTTGAGAAGAAAACAACATTACAGCATTTGTCAAGAATGACATGTTTACTCACATTATCTCTTCTTTTTTTCCTTCAGTAGGAAGCAGCGAGGGAGACAGATGGCAGGTAGGCAGACAGGCACGAAGGAGAAATTGGCAGGTAGAATACAAACAAGTCGTACCAATCAGCAGCCATGGAAACAAACAGCCAGACAGCCCCACAGAGAGAGAAGGTTTACAGTCTTTAATGCCGTCAAACAACTAGACAGTAAAGAGAAAGTCAATTGTTTTCTTAGAACCAACAGACAAAGCGAGGAACTTGGACCCTGTCACTTTTCTCACTTTTATGCAGCTGTCCAGTTCTTGTGGATAGCAAATGGGATTGTTCAGCTGTTTTCTGAAAGCTACAGAATTGATTTGTGAGATGTGTGATGAAACAATTTGCATCGTCAGAGAATAAGCTGTAACTGTGCAGAATCTGTTACCATTTTAGAAGGATACTAAACAGTGGGGCTTTTTCTTCCTCCACTTGTAAGTCATTGAATTTTGCTGGTAGAATTTAATAATAAAAACTAAGAAGATAGGAAACTTATCCACAGGTTATTTTCTCTTTATTTTTAAGGCCTTCTTCTTTTATGTGCATGCTTACTGCAGAGTTTACCTGTTCATTTCCCTTTTTTATTTCCTCCATGTCATAACACAAAATTTATAAACTAAAAGAGGATATGAACAGGCTGAGTTGGTATGGACCGCTTGACATGAAAATAAAGGAAGAAGGTGAATCAATAATCATGTATCAAGTTTTTGACAATTTTCTACCCATCAGGGGAAATGTCAGTTTTATTTCTCATCTTTACATTTTATAAAACTGTGCTCATGCTCAGATCTCCTCTATACTTTTCAAACAATATGAGGCTTTAAAGAACTCATCTCAAAAGCTTGAATTGCAGTACATTAATTTTAATGTTGTTAGCTCCCTGCATTTAGCATTAAATGGTACTTTTTGACACAAAAGTTATAAAACAAGTAATGTAAACTTAAAAAAACAATAAATTCACCAAGTTTACAACTAAATCTCTTGTTAGAGAAATGGAATCCAACCAATGTAGCTCCTTCTAAACAACACTCAAATCAGGCCTGAAACACCTTCTTCTCACCTCGTAATGTGTGAAACGACTAAGACTGAATAAGGGGCTGAAGTTGACTAACTGCTGTTAACACCTCTGAGCTGGCGAGGGAGGTAGTCACAGGGCTCGCGAGTAGGTATAAAGTCGGGGGTGGCTTGTGCAGCGCTACAGTTTAACAAACAATGCTGCTGCCACTTAGTTTTGGGATGCTGGCTTTGCCTGTATACAAGCACACATTGTCACAAGAGATAGGTGGCTGATTTATGTGTGACTGACTAGTGAAAGCTTAAAGAAGGGCTTTTCTTGCAGCCTTATAACAAAATAATAGTGTGAAAGGGGCTCATGCTTCTCCTCTACTTTTGCTTTTTCCACAATATATCTTATGTCTTAAATAGCGCAATAAAAGATTTATCTTATTTACTGTTCATTCCAAAAAGATTTAAATTAAGATTTTATTCATTCCGCTAAGCAATGCTATAATTATGGATTCTGTCACTTAAATAACAAGTGATTAGGCATAAAAACAGCTAATGAGAAGGCCTGATTTCTGATTGAACCTCCCTGTCACCAGGCAGTAGTAAAGAAAATAGAAAATCCAAAGTCAGTTAGTGACACATACCTCCCAGTTTTATTCCACAAAAACTGAAACCCTGCAGATGAAGAAAAGACAAAAACCAAAACAAAAAACCAACCAAACCCCCAACATTAAAGCACAAAAGTAACAAAAGGGACTAAAACAGCTGCAGGAAAACCATGCCAACCAAGGAGGAAGGATATATATATATATATATATATATATATATATAGGAAACAAGCACACAACAAGACAACAAGCAAAGGGGTAAAGAACATGGTATGGTAATCAGCAATATGCTGCCATACTCTATGTATAGAGTATCGGATTTCCAGTTTCCAGCAAGAATCGGTGTGCCTCATTACCCTGGGACAGATCTTTATTTCTCAGGCTCTCCATTTGGATAAATGTGATAACTCAGACAGAAAAACCAAGCATGTGTATTTTGTTATCCTCGGATTACAGTTCTTGCTGTACCTGCTACATCAATATATTATGAAAATGATTACTGGAACATAAACTTCAGCCATAAATCAAACTTGTTTTTCTTGTATGTCTGCCAGGTTTTAATGTAATTAAACCCGAGTTTGATATTACAAAGTGTGAAAGCTAAAAATGATTAGGGTGTCATTGTATGATCTTACATTAGCAATCAAACCTAAGATTATGAGGGGCCAATTACATAAAATGGTGTCTCAAGGCAGAAAACAGTAATGTGTGAATAAAGCAGTTAATCAGAAAAGCAATATTATGGAAGACAAGCAATGCAGTTAAAGGATCAAGTTAGCCATACTTCAACTTGTAGACACAAGGTTTGTTTTCCAAGTAAAAACTTTATTACATTCTGTCATTTTCTGTATTTCACACAAACCCATTCCTTGTACAGTGTATTTTGTTACATACAAATAATGCTGTGTAGAATATATTTTTGTAAAAATAATTCTCTTTGATGGCACAAGATACTGTAAAATCATTTTAACAATGGCAGTTTAAAAGGGTGATTACAACAGCACTTGGGTAGCTGCCAGAATAAACTTTCCTTTGTATTTCACCTCATTTAAAGCTAAAGGGAGCCAACTGCAGCTCTGCCAGTGGAGCTACATGGCCTCAAATGCAAAAGTTGCTACCGCAGCACACCAAGCTGATAAGTTGTTAATGCTGGAGGGAAAGAGAAGTCAACATAATCTCTGGGAAGTAACAGTGTGCACACTCTATAGGCTTGAAAAACAAAACTAACTACAGTGTGAACATAGCATTTATTTGTTTTAACTGAACTTCAGATACCTTAAACCCAGAAACTTCAAATTAGGAAAAAGAAAAATCAATCAGGATGTGTTTAAAGTTTAAAGCTCTGGAACAAAATTTTGATCATATCTCTCAAGCAAATCATGCTTTCTTCTCATGGAATCCTCATTTGTTTGCTAATGCAGTCAAATGACTAACGAATCACTTTTCAAGGTTTCAGTTTTCAAGTTTGATTAGAATGCTTAAAACTTACTGCCTGATATTGTGTAGGTCTTTCTTGTTCCATCAGAAACACTTTTGCATGCCGTGGATATCGGACCCCTGGGATGTCTGGCACTGAGACACTGACAGTGTAACCCTTGGGTCCTCATGGCTTATGTGGTCTCAGTGGAACGGGCTCATTACAGCAAAAAGCAGGGTCGCTGAATTGGATTGAGATTTAGGGAGGTTGAAGGCCAGGGCAACACTGTGGGGTTTTTGTAATGTTCCTCTGGCTTTGAATGAGCAATAATGGTAATGGTAGCGCTGGTGGAAGCCATGGTCCATGAAGAGTGCCAGAGCCTAAGGATTTTCCCAGCAGAACATTGCATTATAGCCTGCTCAATGCTAATAATTTCAACCAACTACTGGTTTTTAATGTTGCCACTACTTGATATATAAAGGTTTTATACGGAATTCAAATTGGCATCATGGTTGAAGTATTTTTTGCTTTTTCTGATATTTCACAGTAAATGCTTTTGATTCAGCAAGTTTTCTTAAATAAAAATGTCAGAAATAGAAACATCCATCCATTTTCTTTACCCTCATCTCCTTTCCGGGTCACAGGGAGCTGGAGTCTATCTCCAGCCATCACTGTGCAAGAGGCAAGGGACACCCTGGACAGGTCGCAAGTCCATCACAGGGCCACATAGAGACAAACGAGACAAACAACCACTCAGATTTTCTTTTCTATTTTCTGAAAGTGAATTTTGCTAATGAAGAGCACTTCAACACCATTACTTACACTGATGACATGGTCAGAGGTGGATTTAAGCTTAGACTTGGGGCTTAAAAGCAAATGCTAATCTGAAAATGTGACAAAATTTAAATCACAGAAAACTAGGGGTGACAAAGAGGATGGTAAGGAATGTGACTCCTAGATACATAGCTGATCTGATTTAAGCAATAAATGTTTGATGTTTTTAGACAATGGACGATAAAGAATGAAAGGGAAACCCCATGACAAAGAGAGAACAGGGTTCCTTCAAAGAATAACCTCCCAAGGTCATCCTTGTGCTTTCCCAATTACGAGTACAATCATACACCCCTAATACAGCAGGATAATAAGGAGATTGTAAAATAATGCAATTAAATTAAGGCACTCGTGTGTAAAAAGATTATGCACTTGGCTTAGTCAGAGAAGAAACATGAGTGTAATCAACAGAGACGTTACAAAGGACACATTAATGGTCTCTGTTCTGTGCACTTCATTTAGAATTGTCCTGATAATTTTTTGTTTCATTGTTTGAATTTTATGTGCCATACAAAAGAAGAAAATTCTGGCAACAGTATTGCCATTCTGTAGGCAAGATCTTCAGCCCTTTAGTCTTTGATAATTATAGTGCCCTCTATTATCCCTTTTCATGTCGCATTGACCTTTAAAAAGTCACACACTTCTTCAGTTATTTCTAAAACTTAAAACCATAAAAAGTAAAAAAAAAAAAGTTTCTCAGTATTCTTTTGAGATTCACATTAAGATGCTGACTGCCTGACCTTTATGAAACTGAGTGGTATTGACTGGTCGCAGTCAAAGTGAGAAGTCTTTAGACAACCTTTGACATAATATTTATAAAACTTATCTGTCAGATTCTAGGAAGTGACCACAGGAGTCAGCTGTAGCTGTCTAAAAAGAAAAAAAAACTCAAGAAATTTTTCTGTTGTATTTTCTCTTGTTGTGTCTTTATGACCATTAAATTTCAAATGTCGAGTATGCATCTACCTATTCTGGATTAGTTTGTATTAGATGACTTTTCTTTGCTCCTATTTTTTAATATAGTCATAAATTAAAGTATTTGATATTCACTACTGTCTTCAAAATTGGATATTGCTCAGAGTTTCAACAGACTTATTTACATAAAGCAGGTGATTAAAAAAACTAAAATACTGTGGAATGCAACACCGGAGCTTATTAAAATTACATTTTCAGTTAGTTTTAATTCTGTATAAAAACCTTTAATAAATAATACATATAGGACTGCAAATAAAAAAATATTAATTTAACACTAAACCAAATCATAAAAAATTGGAAATGTTAATGTTAATTGGAAATTTCAGAACACAATATTGAAAAATATTTATTTACCACTCAACCCCAAAGGTACCTTTTATCAAGCTTTTTTTTGAAAAATAAAAACAAATATTAATGTAAGCAAGATCAGCCTAAATGTCTAAATATTTCTTAATCTGCTGCAGAATGTTGCAACAGTTTTGAGCTGTCTATTTTCTGCAAAACAAAGGTAAACAGTCAAAACGACTCCCTATTCCTATAAATACAAAAAAAAGAACAAACTGATTTAAATGTTATGCAGCTGTGAAAGTTTAGTTGCCTAAATTGCTTTGTCTTGATATTTAAATTTGTAAGATAAGAATAAAATAAAAGTTAGATGTACTCGAAATTGTCTGTTGTAAGTGGATGGTTTACTCACACTGACTGCCATCAATTCTTAAAAGATAAAAACTGGAGTTTTTGCAACTCAGATATGAAATTAGATATTTGGGGGCATGTGTTCTCATTCTTGGGCCATTATCCATGATCTTTAGTCAGTGTTGACTGCTCTGTCAATAGTCACATGTCGTTTTGTTAGTAAAGCTTGTTGGTATTAATCCTAACCACAGTTTGTAACTTTATGTTGTGATTGTGCCTTTTTCTGTGATCTCAAATGTTCTGTCTTTGTGGTGTGTACAAAGACAGAACAGCAGGCAGCAGGTGACTTTTCTGTCACAAGCAATTTAATTTATGACTTTACTTCAGTGTCGCATTAGAGCACACAAGAGCTGCTGCCCAGAACAATGTAGAGGTCAAACAGCTAAGAATTAAAAAGAAGAGACCATACAAAGGTATCTTGAGGATTAGTGACCTTGGCAACAATCTATCACCAGGAGATCCCAAGGGGGTGGGGATGGGGGTGTTAGAGGTAGACGAGACAAACCCTACGGGGACTGATAGCAAGTAAAATAAATCAAAATGTTAACACGAGGGATGATTTCTTAAAACATTTCAATTATGTTCTAATTTCTTTCCCATCATTCGCATTCTGACGGCTGCCACAATAACCGTTATCACAGTGCTGAGCAGGCGAAGCAGCCTCTTGGCTTTTGTTGACTCTCGTTATCTCTCTCGCTCTCTCTTCTTTTTTAAAATGTGTCTAAATTAGAAACACACACAGACACACAGACAACACCTTCCTTCCTGTTCATCCAAGAAACACACACAGATACACACCTAACAGAAGGGTGATTAGAGGCAAGAAGAGGTAAAAAAAAAAGTAGATCAGTTAAGAACATCAAGAGGAATTCAAGGTCACATCATCAAATACAAACAGAGAAAAAGATCAAGGAAATACTGATGTGCCAGGGAGTTATCACAGAGTGATGCCATTCTATCACTTCGTTTTGGACAGCTCGAATTTCTGTGCATTCTGAATATCTGTAGTACCACTTTGTCTACATAAATCACATTGTTTTCAGATATTACCTGCAAAAGGTTGTTTTAATATGACCTAATGTTTTAACCCTCCTATTGGGTTTATTCCCTGCTAACCACTTTTTGTGTTTCTGGTCAAAAATGACCACCCAAATATATCTGATTATACCCATATTTATACAGTATTATTATCTATGAGTTGGAATCTCAAGCAAATTTAAAAAAATAAAAATAAAATATACATTTTTTCTGAGAGAAAACTTCCTAAATGATCAAATTTGACCAAAAGACAAATGTCTTTTTGATGCTATTTAATGCAATTTTATTTTATACTTTGATGGTATTTTCAAAGCCAGCTCTGACTGCTTAACAGTTTTTTGTTATTTTGTTAGAAAAGCTGCAAACAACATTCTTGAATTCAGTTGAAAATGTCAAATGTAAATGCAGCTCAGTTTGTTGCCTTGGCCAGCACTCTCATTGTGATTGGCATTTTTAAAGCAAAGAGCACCAGTGTCAAATCACTTTTTTCTTTGTCTTCATTTTCTTCAACATGTTTTTTTTTTTCTTGTACTTTTCTGTTTTTAATTTAGCAGGCTTGAAGCTACACTAACTTAGAAAATGTTAATTCTTTTTTTTTGTTCACGTGTTCCATATTTTGTCTTGTTCTCGCTCAGTAAAGAGTTGGGGCTGCTGTAACACTTTTTTTTTTGGCACTAGAACCATGGCTTTGATGATCAAACAGATAAAATAGGTGCCAAGTCATCTTTTGGCTCTGAATTGGCACAGTTTGGGTGAAAAACTACCCATAAGAAGATTTCAAAACATGTTTACTATATCAATAAAATAAAATAAAAAGACACCAATAGGTGCAGTCTTATAAATGTGGATACTGAAGGTATTTTTATCTCAACAAGTTCTGAATTAAACATTTTTGATGACTTATTCTAAAACTAGTCCAGAAAGAGCAAGCAGGAAAATACATCATTGCTCAGTTCTAATCTGCATGGATTTCAGTCAAACAGCCATGATGTACGGTGACTGAGCTATTTAATCTATTTGCTTTAACAAAATACAAAACCGAATGCCATGAACTGACCTAGATTAAGAGTACATATTTGTCTTAATCTTTCCTTTTTTTATTTGTAAAAAGTATATGAATGAAAATGTTAAAATGCCATCATCTAATTATTTTTATTTTGATAACATATCATTCTTAATTTGTAATGTCCCATCATCTATGTGCTCCTTCATTCAAAAAAGGGCTGGTTTTCAAAATTGCATATTGCACCATTTACACTGCAAAAATAGTGTTTTTCATGTTAACCCTCCCCTTTCTCCACACACACACACGTAGTTTGTTTCACAGCAATATGTTACACATTTTTATTTTTTAAAGCAACATGCCATTTGAGTCAAATCCGCATCAACAGAATTACAAACTGCATTGATCATACCAGAATGTTTGATGGTTGTTTGTGACACCAGGGCATCATAATGTAGCACATGCCTGCATCAATACACAGCAATTTGCACTGCTGAGCATATGTAGGAGTATGTGGGTGTGTGACATCAAAACAGATTTCCTACAGCAAATATAACACTGGTGTTAAAAACACTCGAAAGCATTTAAAGTAATACATATTCATATCTCGGGATTTATGATTATGCATTTGTCTATTTGCTTTAAATAAACTGGGAATGACTGAAACTTTTCCTAAAGTGCTTATGTAGAGATGTGTGTTTGTTTACTGCATCTTTATTCATACAGGAATCTGTGTTCCAGGAAACTCAGCAGTGAGCTCAGATTTACACCTAACAACAACAGGAAAACAAGTTCCCTAGAATGGGTGGAAGGCAGAGAGACAGTGGAGAGTGGGCGGGCAGGTAGTTATGAGTGAGAGTTTTCTTTCTGCGAGTTAAATCGGCAATGAGGTGATTCTGCCCACAGAGATAATCCAACACCAGGCTTACAGAGACGCCAGTTTGTCCACTTGTCTTTCCACCAGAGGAGAAACTGGACAGAAGAAACTTAAGAGTTCAGGTTAGTACAATAAAGTCACTAGGAATTGCAACAATAAATACGACAAATACCTTGCCACGGTTGTTGTGAGGTAATTAGACACAGGTGAGATGACTCGAACAGGATCCTAGAAGTACCAACTAAGATAAAAGTTCCAGCCCACAGCTCCTCCTAAAGGAGAAGAATGTAAAACAGAGAAAAGGGAAAGTGGAGAGGCTGGAATAGGCTGAATCCTAACACATGTATCATCTTGCAGTGTGCTGCATTGTCTTTGTGGCACATTTCTGACTATTTTCATCACTGGCTGTCAATCAGCGAAATAATATTATTGTGCTGAGGACATTTATTTTATGCACAGTTTTTAGATACACTGTTCATAGGGGGAAAGGGTTGTTCCTTTCCAGTGTGTTGCAAAGCAAATAACTGCAAAGTGAAAAAGAATCACCCCAGTAGACAACTCATGTTAGTTATAAACATTAAAGGATTTAGACAATATGCACTATCAATGTGTTGAAGGCACAGAATGATTAATTCTCAAAATGATTCTACATGTCTCTTCACTGCCTTCTCAATCTGCTGTAATCCTTTATTCTTTGAGCTTCCTTCTGGGTTATGGCTCAATCCTCATATAACTGTCACATAAGGCGGTTTAAGGCCAAGTAAATATTTGAAGTAGGTTTTTATTTCGCTCACACTTGTCATTAGTTAAACCAAAAAAGTTTAGGGAGAAGTGGGGAAAGAACGCTAAAAATGGAGGCAAAGCAAAAGAAAACCTGGAACTTAGAGGATTTTGTTGGTTGTCTCTAGAACACTCCTTTTGCTAAGTTTATGTTTGCATGGGAGTGCACAGAATAAATATATATAAATATATTTCACCATGAAATCCAAATGTCAAGACAGAGACACTCAATGCCAGTTTAGTGTATTCAAATATATGAGACTGAAGAAGAGTATTTATTATGAGTTCTTAAATGGATAATTTTTGAGATGGATGGATGGATGGGTGAATGGATGGATGGATGGATGATAAACTGATGCAAATGAAGAATAGTGGGCAGGATGTTATAGTAAGATGAATTGAATCCTTGTAGCATTCAAATTAAATCAAGCTACTTTTGCAAAGAAAAGGAAACAGTCCAGTCAGACAATAACCTGCTTAATCCTTAAGATCGTCTAAATCTCCATCTGCTTCTGTAGCACTATTACACAATCATTTCAAACACAGATTGGAGCTAAGCAGGTAAATTCCTCATATAATGAATAAACACTGTGCTGCAGCAAATCTCTATGAAGACAAAAAAAAGTTGAATGTAGAGGCCTTTGAATGATTGGGTGAGATGTTGCAAAGCTGGAAGAGTAAGAGCATTTGAGTTAGTCATTGCTAAAGCACTTGCATAAGATTAGTCTCTCTGTCACTCTCATCTTCACATGCAGTCTCTTCTTAATGGCATAGCTGAGTTTCTTTCCCCAGGCAGATGATCCAACAGGAAGAGGTCCTCTTATCCTCCCTGCAAGTGATTTGCTAGAGGGGAAAGGAAAGTGACATTTTCTTATTTAAAATTTCAGCCCTCTCTATTGTATTCTGACACAGCACAATAATATTACAACTTCTAGATGTTTAGTCTTGTATCCCTTCAAAATGAGCATTTTAGTCATGTCAAAATAGGATTTATTTTGCTGTGTCAGTCCTGTGATCATGCACATAGTCGTTTTATAAACTATTTTTATATTTTTATATGCCTTTGAGAACAACAACAATATAAACCAACTATGAACTTTGTATTATATTGTTAAAGATGACAAATAAAAGTCATCTTTAATTAAAGTTATTAGCTTAGGTAACATAATGGTGTGCTGGTGTGCCCAGGAAAACAAACTACAGACCCCAAGTTTGATAAAAGATGGCACAAATAATGGAGTGACAATTATTTACTGGATGTGCACAAGTAAATGGAGGACAAACATGAGTTGGAGAAAGAATGATGAAAGGTTCATTTGAGGATGCTCATTTTTGGGATGAGTACAAAATCAGAGAAATGGTTTATGTTCTGAGGGACAATTGTGGCTCTAAATTGGTACTAGGTGCAGCATAGGTGAAAGTATGAATGGTTGTCCCTCTTGTTTGTGGTCCTGTGATGGACTGACCTGTTCAGGGGTGTCCCCTTCCTCTCAATGACTGTAGGAGATAAGCACCAGCTCCTCCTCCAACCCTGAACAGGAAGAAGTGGGTGCAGAAAATAGATGGTTGGATGGTTGGGTCATAGATGTTATAACGTCTTTGAATCATATCAAACACTGAAATAACTTAAAGCGATATAACATAGATGTGAGTCATCAGTTGGAGTGTAAACATTGTGAATGTTGTCATGTTTGACCACTGTCCTTTCTCCACAGCACAGAATATTTCCTGACACTGAAAGACAGAACACAGGCCGTTTAAAATGTGCCTCAATCTAGAACGCAATTTGTCAAAATTTGTTTCAAGGAAATTGCTTTCTTTCATCTGTATGTAACATGTGTGCTGACGTTAGCATTTAGGTCGAAGCACTGAAGTGTTCCCACATATTTTCGTTATCATTACTGTACACCCTTCATTTCATTTTGTGTTGTTTCCGTCTTCCAATTCAGAGTATGATTATTCACACACCACGTTTGACCTCTTTTTTCTTGAAAGACGCTTCAGAGTTTGAAAACGATGAACAAATGATCAGAACCATAATGTGAGTATTTGCAGTCATTGCATCTTAGCATCAGTATGGATTACAAAATGAAACTGTAAAACATTTTTAAACTTTTCTTGAAATCAAATCGAAAACTTTAATTTTAAAGGCAGTTGAGTCTTTGTGTAAAAAGTTGAATCAATAAAATGTATTGGTATTGATTTGCAGTTATTTTTGCCTGCCCTGATTCTAACATCAGGTTGTTGTTATTCTGGTTCAGCAAAGTTTGGGTAGGTGAATACCATTCAGTTGGTTGCAACTTGCTATTGTGCCACTAGATGTCACTGCATCCTGAGTACTAGACAAGTCATAGCAGTACTTAAGTTTTACTTCATAAATGCATCAGTCTTGACAATAATGGATGGAGCCTACACACAACCCTAGTTATATTTAGAGATAAAAGCAAAAATTACATACACTATGTTGAATCATAACAAGGGGATACAAGTGCAATTACCCTAAAAGGAGTATGATATTTTGAGGAAGCATGAGGAATTTCTGAATGCCTTTATTTTAAATTCTGTTGTTAATGGTAAGTGGTAAAACTTAAACTGATCTGGGGAACACATTACATAAAGAACACATTTTATTAATGACTCTGAAGTATTCTTTTATCACTTGGTATGAATAGAGTTAACAAAGAACAAAAGCTTGTCTTAGCTTTGTTGATAAACTTAATATTATTTTTATTAAATTACTCTTGAAGACTTAAAGTCAATTCCAGCTGATAATAGGCATGAGTACACGCTGCACAGGTGGTCAGTGAATCACAGAAAGCAGGCTAGATAATTTCATCATGTTTATTTCTCTTTCTTTGTTGAAATGAGACATATCAAAAAATCGGGCTACATTTCTACACTAATTTATCATTACAAGAAAAACTACATTAAGCAGACTAATGTCTGTAAAGTAATTTTTTCAGCCCCAAAGCAGTTTCATTTTGATGTAAAATGAGTTTCAAAGTTGGAAAAATAAACTTTGTTCTGCCAAAGTACTTTAAAATCAATATTAGTGAGAAAAGGAGTTGTTAAATGTTTAAATTTCTCAATAATAGGTCAGTTAAACATTTTAAAAATATCTGTCAAATAAAGATGTCTGAATGACACAACTATTAAATTGATCATTTGGTTAATTTCCATGTGAAGCCTTAGTTGTTTTTCTTTATTAAATTACACAATGTAAATTATTTCTAAAGTGCTTTCAATTTCATGATTTGTTTTTTGAAGTTATGCATTTCTGTGGGTTTGCCAATATCATGAACGTGTTACCACAAATGTTTAATGTGCTCTGACTGAAGAAAACCCCTAAACATTATGATGTGAGCATGAAGTGACCTTGAATGGAAACGTTCAGCAACACACTGCACCCTGAGAGAAAGAAAAGAATGAAAACAGCCTGCTTTTGGTCTTATGTCTCTGGACTCTGGATATTGTAGCTGAAGGGTCCTGGTATGTCAGAGACAGCTGGCCTGATGAATGCCTGAGGAGAAATGCCAAGGCAGATAAATAGCAGAGCAACTGAAAGGACAGGAAGGGTTTAATCTGCACAAGAACAACTGTTTTATTCTAATCACTATCTATTGAATCTAATCTATTGAACTATTTCATGGGAGCAATAATAATTATAATAATTGTGTTGTTTATGAGGTACTTTTTATTTATTAACACCCATTGACTTTGGTCAAAATGAGCAGTTGATTATGTCCAACAGTCCCTGACACAAAACCCTGACCTGACTCATGATTACAGTGACCTCATGCCCCACAGTAAACAAAACCTACAGGTTTCCATCATTGCAATCATTTTATAATCCCACACACTCAATTTTATGCTGACAAACCAAACATAAACAAGCTTTGTGTTAGTCTACCTACTTTTACAGCTGTCAGCTCTCACCCCCATCACTCTGAAACACCATACATCCAATATGTTCAATTGTCAGCAAGTAGCGCTTTGTTATGTCAAGGCTGGCTTTGTTTACTCCTTTCTATTTTTACCCATTTTTTTCTGTGTGGGGCATTTTCACAAATCTTGATTGTACGCAATTTTAAAAAACAAATCTCTTTTTACTCCCTTCTTTAGCTTTTTTAATAAAAAGGCACTAAAATGTTTTAATAGTCAGGAATGGGGCTTAAATTTACATTGAAAAACACAAAACTGTTATTAAAAAGTAATTTACTTGGAAGGTTTTACAATAAAACCAGCTTATTTCATATAGTTAAGAGTCTTTTCAGATCGTCATATTGTCGAAATGTATTTCAACCTATTAAAAAAACACATTAAATTCTATCAAATAAAGGATTCACAGCTTAGAGTTGATTTTATAAAGTGCACAAGAAAACCATTAAAATTATCTTGGTTTTCTCCGTTTTGTCGTTTGGTTGCATTAAAGCTGGTAGACCAGTGAAAATCTGCATATTCTCTTGCAATTTTATGTCTTCAACGAGTCTCCAACTGTCCCAGTGAAATACACGATTCAGGATGTATGAATATGCAGATTTTTCTGTCAGAATTATTTTTTATTTTTGCAGTTATTCACTCAATACACTTGCAATAAAACACACAATAGTGGTAAAACACTCATTCATTGTGATGAACATTCTGCTGCCTATATGAGAATATTGATCAAACTCAAAGTTACACACCAAAAAATAAAAAAATAAAGCAGTTGTTTTGTTACTCTTGTGCAATACTGGCTCTAAGGATCACACGCTGCTCCTCCCGGGTGACTGGCTGATGACGTTATCCACCCTGTGACTTCTACTCTGTCAGCAGCTATGAAGTAAACCCCTGCCACTAAAAACACTACAGTTCGGGATACTTAGATAAAGCCTGAGGTTGGCCCAGATGTAGTGTGTGATGCATGATTTTAATTATTTACTGTCCTCACAGACATAAATCCCCCTGAAGTTGTGGTGATATCAGAGCTGAATTGAAGATGTCTTTGGAAAATGTGTCATTTTCAGAGTAAGGGTAGATATCAGGATAAGCTTTTCTTCAGGGCATGTGGATGCAGTTGTTACGTTCGTGTTCTCAGAAGTCCAAGATGAGACATGTTTGCTCAGTGATGTTTGCTGTTTTGTAAGGCTGCAGGGTATTCATATCATGACTGCATGATAATTAGTACAAAGGAGAACGTGAACATGTGGATATCAAAGTAAATACTTACAGATGCTCTGCATTAAAGAAAAGCCAGAAAGATCCAAATGTAACACAAACACAGAGCAAAACCTCTATAGGAATAAAAACAACAGTGAAATGAAAAACTAGGAGAGTGTGAAAGCTGAAAAGAAGTCTGTGAATTATGTATAGCTTTCTTTCATCCCCCTTGCCAGCGTTTTGTTCATTCACTGTTCATCTGTAATAAGTTATGACCAACATAAATCTCTGCATGGGGCTATTGTAAGAGCTTTCATTCATCCCTCTACCCTTCTATTTCTGTCATTCAGCCTCTCTTTGTCTTTCCTCCATATTTCACTTTTTATTTATTGCTAAGCAACCGTAAGAAATATTGATTATCACAAGAAAGAAAGACAGACAGAAAACTGGCCAACTGATAGTTTTCCATTTGTATGGTATAATAATATTTTTCTTCTGGTTTTTTTTTTTTTTTTTAATAAAGTATTCTCTTTTAAAAAACAAAACAAAACACTACTTAAAGCACATGACAGCTTTTTGTTGGTGCAGGAGGTTAAAAATGGTTTCAAAGTATGTCAAAGATGTTTCACTTCGGTTAACAAAGTAATAGTTGTATTTATGACTTCGGAGGTTGGTTCTCTTAGACATAGCTGTGATTCTGCTTAAACATTCAAAAGAATCTTTAAATTCTTTGAATCGTTTAAAATTATGTAATAAAAATAATTTACTGTAAAAAGCCAATAAAGCATGAGGTGCAAGGAAGCCAGCTCTTTATGGCACTATATATATTTTTTATTTTAACAGGATATTTGAGAAATAACAGTGCTTTAGGTTGTCCTTAAATCAAGTTTATCTCATTGGAAATGAAACACAACAATGTGCGCACCCATGTGCATTAAAACATGGATTTTCAAATGCAGGAAGCCACTGCACTCGATGTTTCAGTGAGTGAGTTCTTATGGGTTGCTTGACAGAAAATACTCAGGCTGATAAAATGACTTATTGTGAAACCAACCACATAACCTGTTCATTTACATGCAAATGATTTGCAATAAATTGCAGTTTAAAATTACTATAAAAACACAGCAATAAATTACTGGAAATCCTTTGTAAGTTCATTATGTTGTTTACAGTGTTATCTTGTGCAGATGAAAGAACTGGTTTCCTTTCAATAAAAAGGCAGTGGCTGATTGCCTGCCAATGACTGAATACAGGCTTTGAGGCCATGCATTGTTTCCATTTAAACAGCCTGCTTCCTGCAGTGGTGTTGGAAATAAAGCCCGGACATAAATCGAGGTATAGTGTGGCCATCAGAGTGGTCCTTCCTAGATTCGTTTGAAAGAATTTCTCTTTTCTTCCAGATTCAACAAGTTTACAAACTGGATCAAGCTAAAACTAAATCTGGCCACATATGCAACACAATTATCTTAGACAGATACAAAAATTATGAGCTTAGAAAAAAAGGGAAAAGGACTAATTGTTTACTGACTGTGATAAAATGAACGCCAGAAAGAAAAAAAAAAATCTAATCCAAATTTGGCCTTGAGGCATAGTAATATAGAAATAGAAAAGATGCTTGTCGAAGGAAAGAAGAATCTACATATTTCAGAATGTAAAATGAAGGAGGAATAATGTGAAGTTAATGACGGATGAAATGAAAAAGCACCAGCAAGTGAACAGTGAGTGAAGGAGACTCGTGGTTTTGGAGAAGCTGATGCCTGGCGGTAATTTACTGTTTGGATGAAGGTGTATTTACGTGTGTGGGTGTGTGTGTGTGTGTGTTTGCGTGTGTGTCAGTATTGACCTTGGGTTACAGAAACTGAGGCTGACTAAGGCAGCTCTGTTGGAACGATAGAACAATGTGACAGGCAGCACTGATTGTGTTTGTGTGTGAGTGTGTGTGTGAGTCTCCCTGTGCAGTTGTTTTGTGTTGAGTCCAGGCTCCCTCCAGCTTCTCTTAACTTCGAGCAGCCACGAATAAAAGTGTCAGAACAAGGAAGTCGCTTGCCACAAAGTGGATTACACACACACACACATACCCCCTGCCCACACACAAATACACTTATTGTTGTTTTGTGCCTAAAAAGGGAAAATTCACACCAGTGGAAAGAAACATTGATTTCTTTCCACATGCCTGCCTGCTTGTGTATTCATGCGAGTTTTAAGACTCCAATAATTATTTAATTAGTATTGTTTAAGAGTTAAGGCTATTTAGTTTAAAATGTGTTTATTTTCCTGCAGTTAGGCAAATGTTTAACAGAAGAGGCAAGAAGCCTTTTTTTAATTTGATTTACTGTGTTTCATTTATTTTTTTACACTTGAACTAGATTTTAAAATTGAAGTTACCACAATAATACTAAAAAGAGAGCTGCAGAGAGCTGATTAAATGCAGCAGACCCTACAATAAATATAGAAACTGCACAAATTTAAAAAAAAACCTTTTAAATGTTTTTTTTTCCAAAGGCAAAAAAAAAATAAAGTATTTTTACAGAGAGAGCAATTAGCTGATGAAACAAAGATGTGGTGCAAACATACGTACAAATACAGGTGGGAAACTATAAAGGCACCAAGGACAGAAAGAAACAAACCTAAAACTGCAACTCTGCTTCCCTAAGTTACTCATATGTATATGTAGTTATTTATTGCCCTTGGAGAGGATGTCACTGTCAAAAGGAAACAAAACTGAATCAAAAATTGTATCTGTTTAGAATCATAATTCACGACGGAAGTTATTATCTCTTTTGTAGAGAACTCATCTGGCAGCCTGATTTTTCTGAGCCTACTTACTGATTCAGATCAGTACTGTGTAAATTTATTTGCTAGTGCAGAGCCCGGCCTTTGATGTGAGAGTGAAACCAAGGTGTTTGATGCCAAATGCTGGACATGCAAACATATTAAACATAAGGGCACAACGAGATGCACAAAAGCTTTTCACATTTCTATTCAACCATCGTGGCTGAGTAAGTCTTGTTAAAGCTGCTTATGTGGAAAGGGGACGAAATTTCTGAAATGTATTCTTTTGAACATGCTGACATTAGGTCAATGAATCAGATGTTTTTTTGCGCTAAGAGGGTTTTAAAAGAGGAAATCTGCAATGAGCACCCATCTGGTTCTTGACTCACTTTCACTGATGAAAGAAATAATGTAGCTTTTGTTTCAGGTTGTTAACCTCAGTGTGAGTCAAAACAAACCCTATTATAACTATCAGTGTGATGGGAGAAAAAGAAAAGCAAGCTTAACCTTAGTTAAAAGCAGCTTAGGTGAATGACTGACCAAACTATTATGAATCAAATGTTACAGACCAACTGAAGATCTGTCCTTGGCTGAAACTGATGCAATTTTTGCAATATATGTATATAAACATTAAAGCAAAGTAAGAATATTTGCCGGAATTTGCAATGTGAGCATGTCTTATAGAGAAATGTGAGTAGAGAAAATGCAGTACCCTGAAACTCTAATACTTCTTGAAATTGGATTGAGATGCAGTTGCTGTCATGCGCTGCTAATCAGTAACAGAGTCACATACTGGAGCAGCAAAGGATTTGTGAATGGATGCACTCATATATCCACACCTACTTGCTGAGTACAGCAAAATGTGAGCGGGAGTGAGCCATCGAAGAACAGAGAATGGATTCAGATGTAAAGAAAAGGAGAATGGAGACTGAGGGAACGAAAAACATTTGAGGAATAAGTAGTTTGTAAAAAGGTGAATTCACTGAAATAGGGCAAAGAAGAAGAAATAAATGACTCAAATCAATGTATGAGTTCATAGCTAACATCAGGTTTGTCATACCCCTTCATGGATATATATTTTCCCTTTATTTATTGGTAAATAAAAATACTTTCAAATTAAATGTTCACCCTTCACTGATTTATGCAGCATCAGAAAATCGAACAACTTCACCACAGGTAAAAAAAACAAGTTGAAATCAAATACAGTGATTTAGTCCAATGAACTATTGCAGCAGAGACTCAGCTGCTAAGGTTGTTTACCTTATAGAAAATTTAGAGTATGTTGTATAAAATATCCATTGTTAAGCATTTTGTGGAATCAAGCTAAGACAGTGCTGCCTGCTACTTTGAAACAAAAGTAGCTAATTAGTAAAGGTTAAATGGAATCAAACTCCTCTTTACAAGCATATTGCACACCTTTTTTAGAGCTAATAGGCTAGTTTAACAATAAGCTAATCAGTCAGATTAGCTTGTTGACATATCTGTTTGTTTATTATACTTTGAATGCTTTAGGATCAAACCTGTTTTAATACCTTGTTTGTTCTAAGGCACTCTTTGCAAAGTATAAAATCAAACATAAAAATATTACCCTGAGTTATAGCAAGTGGTGCAGTTTGAAAGAGTTTACTTCAGTAGTTTTCCAGATATACTGATATGCAATTTTGAAATGCAGGTACTCAGTTAATGTAAACAAAACAGTTTTATCTGCTCTCTTTACTCAACAAACCAGAGCATAAATACATACTAATACATTAAAGATTGTCAGACTTTCCAATCCCAAACAACTCTTGGATGGACATCACAATTGTTGACCCATTTTCAGTCACTTCAACTGTTTCTGTAGATAAACACACACACATGTAGCAGACGTTTACAGATTTTGCTTACTAACTTTGAATTTTTTTGACACATTAACCATTGACATGAGAAAAAATGTGCAGATTGTGTTTCTTACTTGATGATTTTCTTTTTTTTATTGACCAGTCTTCATGACATTGCAATGAGTACTTTTAAATCTTAACTCCAGACAAGGTTGTTAATTCTGGAGTACAGTCAAATATGAGAGGGCTGATGTTTCTTATTCCACAATCACATCCATACTACAAAAATAGTTGAATATCAACAATATCATCCAAATTCACTTTTACAACAGCAAGAAATGGTTACAAAATAGTGTGAAATATGATAGTTATCGCTAATTGCCATTAAAAGTGGATGACTGTGTATTTGCCTGTGTCTCTGTGTGTAGCTCATGAAACACTGAAAATTTTTTATCTAAACTCTCAAGAAGTAATTATTAGGTGTACATCTACAACTGGTTAACATTTGGTGTCAATGCAAATCAAGATAGCCCCCATAGCTGATCAACCTTAGCAAGCACAAAAACTGCTATATATTAGTCAGTTTTATAGACATGGAGCTAAAATTTGATGTGGTAGTAGCTGAGAGTCACAACACATAATCCTAGCACTACCAGATGATATGACATCTATGTGCAAAACATCATATAAAACGGCAAGCGATATGCATTCCTTTAAATTTATTCCTTCACTTTTATCAAATAGAGAAAAAAAAGGATTTAAAAGGAACTTGTGCGATATTGAAGCGTCAAAGAGTTCTTTATCCTAATCTTTTAGTCGTTTGCTCCACAAGCTGCAACTGATTTGAAGCAAAAAAAAAAAAAAAAAGAAAACTTGTGAATGAAACAAAGACTCATTTAAATGAAATTTCAGTGCTTTAATTTGACTTGCATGTCTGACGTTAGACAGATTCCATGTTCCTCATTAGCTTTCTTGTCCATTTCTACTCAAGCGGACAGACCATCATTAGCCGAAGTGTCATGTCGGCCCTCCTCCTCACTGTGGCTCAGGACCAATTAAAGAGTCGCTTTCTGTGCGTGTTGATGGGTGGGAACAGGCAATTCGCACAGGGTCGTCTCATTTTAGAAGCTATTCATCATTTTTACTGCCTACTTGATCATTTGAAGGAACTGCTCATTTATTGCTCATTACAACGTTTTTTTAGGAAAAGGTTCAGACTTTTGACAATTTACCATTAACCTTATAGGATGCCATTAGAAGGGAAAAGGGCTTCTTTTAGCTTTTAGCTAGCAGTATCTCATTTCTCCTTTTACTCCACCGATAACCATGCTTGGGTAGGTTTTAAAAAACAATGTCTATCAAACTAGCATGTGAAATGTGTATAAATGCAATATAATTGATTAGTTTTCTTGGTCTACAGTTTTAAGGCAGTAAAACATCAGTTTGAGACCACTGTGAGGAGTGTTTTATTACATAGCAAATCATAATTTACTTCTTGGTTAATACCTGGCAACAGAAGTACTATTTAGGTCTTTGAAAAGCTAATAGTTGGGGTTCGGAATAATTCATTGCACTTTTACCACAAATTGGAAAAGTCTGCTTTAGCCTCACAGCCGGAGATTTTAGATCTAAGCTGAGGTCTTTCTGTGTGTGGGTTTGCATATTACCATTAAACCTGGAAGAGTTTTCCCTAGGCCCTGCTTCCTTCCACACTCACTAACAGGAAATAATATCATTTTACTTTGTCTCCAGTGAACACATCCCTTTAAGCCTTTACAGTAGTTAAGGTTTGTTTTTGTGTGAAAAACTTGCCTTATTCCAGATGCCAGGCAGTCACAATGAAGATAAAGCGCTAAAGAGACAGAAGGGAAAGAGTGGGAGGAAAGTAATGAGGCCACAGAAATTGATGAGCACATAGTTAAGTATTCGAGCCAGGAGCGGACATTTAGAGCTGTCTCGAACCATCAGGCTGCAATGATGAGTTCAAACTCCACAAAAAAACAGATGGCAGGAGACATGGACCTCACACAAAAATTCCAAGTGACATCAGACATGCAATTTATTACCGTCCCCCCCCCCCCGGTGGCTGCTTCATTTTCTTATCAAATATGTTTTCATGCGTTTTTGCTCCACCTTTCATACTTCAGCCAGACTCTTAATCCTATTTCGTCCCCAAGACTCCTTCTTCTCTTTCATTCCCATCTTTCGTTCTCTGGTTGACTCTCTTGGTATGAGTGTTTATTTTATTGCCACACTCTAACCTTCTCATGTACAGGATTTCTGCCTTCGCTCTGCCTCTTGGTGTTGTGTTATCAATAGACATTAGTTTAAAGTGTTTGATGTCAGTCAGTGGTGTCAGTAATAGATTAAAAGAGAGAGGTGTCCAGCTCAGAAAGCTATTGATCTGTGGACTTGAGGCAAACCTGCTCTGCTCAGCACTCAAACAGATGCTCCTGCAGGGCTGGGAGTGTTGGAGTGTTTGTGTCTCTGTTTTTAAGTAGAAGAAGTACAACAAAATGCCACCCTTTCAAAAAGATTGGGTTCTCAGTAAAAACAGTACACACCTTTAAGCACAGCCACTACTTAAAAAATATCCTTGGGAAAAATAAAAGATAGATATGCTGTGTACAATATGTTTGAGAAGGCTTTTAAGAATAAATGCCAAAGAGCCAATTCCATTTAAAGAAGTAATAAAATTCAATTTAATTTTAGAACTATAATAACCATAATATTTTTTCAGGCTTCCAAAAACATAAAAAACAAACAAAAAACATACATTTGTCAATATTTGTGTCTGCTGCTACTTTGATATTTTACTAAAGTATTTCAGTTATTATCTGTTTTTCTTCTTCAATCTCAGACAAAATATCCACTGTTTTTGTTCAATTTTATTTATGAATGGTCTATAGTATATATAAATTATGTGTATAATAAAAAAACCTAATTAAACTTCTCCAACCCAAGAATGAGGTTCATATTTAAAGATCATGTTCTCAATTAACTTCTTCATGATTTTTGTCATTCAGAAGTTAAAATGCCAATATATATGCCATTATATATTTGATGTTGTATATGAAAATGATAAAATAAACATAATTTACTGGAAAAAATAAGAACCAAAGTGGAGAAATGGAGGAAGAATAAATGCTTTGAAAGATACCAGAGTGTTTTAGTTAAAACTCTGAATCTTAAATGTTATAATAATAGTAAGTAAAACCTTATATATATATAGCATCGCTCAAGATAAAAATCACAAGTGCTTCAACAAAAGCATGATTATTATTATTATCATTATTATTATTATAACAACACCCTAATTAAATCAGGCATTTTGAACAGTGGCATTAACCTAATGGACTTATAAAAACATGACTTAAAAAAGCAAAAATAAATGGCCACAAAAGGGGAGTGCAGAGACAGAAAGCTTTTGATCCACACCGATAAACCTGATATTCTTAGTAATATTTTTGTGCTAAACCAAATGACGTGAAGCCATTAAAAGTAAGTTGTAAATACTAATGAGCCGTTGCTTTGTGGTGCCACAACAGGTCTGTTTGCTCTTAATTTTCAACCAGAAATCTTTTATACAGCCAGTAAACTTTGAATTTTTATCATCAGTGACTTATTTGCCATCTTTTTTTTATTTTTTTATTTTTTACCAAAACTAGGATTGTAGTATTTGCACATCATAATTTTTGCAGTTCAAAATCAGAACATTGGTGCCACAAATAAATAAGCATCTAAATCAACCTTTTCAACCCATCGGGACAGAGATATGCAGGTCTTGTCTTTGCTTTACTAGCACAGAGAGGTAACAATAGATGCTGACCAAAACAAATAAATGTATATGTATATATGTTTATATCTGGCACAATACAGCCATTAATAAACATAACTTCATAACATAATTTCATAAAGACAATAGGTTGTGTGGTTTGGGGGAAACAAGTGCATTTGTTTCAGAATTATTTTATTTTATTTAAAAAAAAAGAAAGTAAATCATGAGGTTTTACTTTGCATCCTAATATACATTAATAAATGCCAGAAATAAAATTCAGTTCTTCAGTTTTGTGAGAACACAACAGCAGGCAGGAGAATGAACTGGAAAGAGCTGCAGAAAAGTACAACAATCTAAGAAAGTCAGTGGATTCAACTTAATGGAAAATGTAGCTGAGTCATTAGTGTGTTTGTTTGTGTACACAGTTTTCTCCTCTTCAGCATTGTCCCTAAATGTAGTCGCTTTATCTCTTAGATTAGTCAGCGTCAGACTTTCAAGAGCAGTCACCGTCAAGGTCTCCAACCCCATAAATTGTTCATCTTTGACCACCCACACCTGTTGTTTTGGCTGCAGGTTAAAACCTGGAGACTCACCATCGTTATGACAGCTGCCAGGATGGAGAGATTAAAAATAGTCAGACACTTTCTTCAGGGTGTTTGACATTAGCGTAGTGCAAGACATACAAAAGGAAGAGAGTTTGCTCATAATTATGTTCCTTAAATCATGAATTTGTTCCTTTTTTGTGGATTTCGTTAGTTCTAAGTTTGTCCTCCCATCCATCTCTATCTATCTGAATCTGCCACCATCAGCCCACACAAACATTATGACTAATGCTGAACAAGCAGAGCAACAGCACCCAAGTGTGGATTCTCACAGAAGGTGAAACACTGCATCACAGTCTCAGGTTTGTACCTTTTTCTCTTTGCTTTAAGTGGGAAAGACATTTTGTTTTACTGTTTTTAAATAGTCCCTCAAATACTGTTGTAATTTGGCAAAAGGAAGGTATTGAGGAACCATATACTCAATGTTTTAACTATAACTTCTGAGTTTTTTATTGTGAGAAAAGATAAATAAAAAGGGCTGCATGAGGTTGAAGTAAAGTGAGCCTTGTTATTGCAGCAGATTTTCACACCAGTGGGAAATGAGGATGTACTTAACTTCAAGTTCATCACAAAGGCTTGCACTTAATAAAGCGTAAAAGAGAAAATTATTTCCGTCTTCGTAAAAACACAAAAAAATTGATTACAGTTTACTAGCACAAGTATGACCACTGACCTTTTTTATTTCCTCCTTGTTCCTGATTTGATAAAAGCGGAGGCTCGTTTTAGTTCGGCGAACCTTTGCAGGAGGACAGCCCCAAGATGCCACAACAGACACACCTAGCAGTCCAAACCAAAATTACACAACTGGGGGATTTTTATAGGCTTTAACAAAACAATCCTAGATTTTCATGACTTATGGAAAAGTTAAAGCATGAAGGCCAACCTGCTGCCAATAGTTCTGTCTGTTCTTTGTAGGTGCTTGAATCATTGTTGAATAAATTTATCCTCTAGAGCAGTCACAGCCTTGTCTCTTGAATGAACAATTCTCCCTGGGAGTCAGTTCGTCTTCTCTTTGTAAGTCAAAATGAATATTAATGTGTAAAAATATAAGTTGCATTACAGGTTGGAACTAAGCTTGGACTTACTGTATGCAAATGAGCTCCCACAGTATTACACAAGTGGAAATGAGTTTAAACTTAGTGAAAACTCCATTATCTAGTATAATTATGTTAATGGGGTATAATGGTTGTTATGGAAATCATGTGAGGTCGACTCAATTAATGCCTAAAGAATTAATGGAAAAGTCTGAAAATTTTCAGAAGGACAAACTCAGCTAGCAATTCAAGTATGAATGTGCATGGGTGACTGATTATGTGATAAAATGAGTGAGCCAAAATAGCCATATGTGCCTGTTTGGTGTAACGGAAAATGTCATGCACTTCCATGTGGAATACTCGGGTTTAAATTCTGTGAAGGTTATTTATGATTTTATATTTTTGTTTTTTATTTATCTTATTTTTTACATTTTTATTTCTTTTTTTAGTAAAAAAACAAGTTGCATGAGCTCAGATCGGTGAGGTCTATAGGTCATAAAAACCAAACAGCAGATCTAAATTTGTGCTGTACATAAGTTGACATAATTGAGTGAACAGTATTTCATAGTTACACACATATGTAGTATCATGATTCATAATCAGATATGAAGGGGTGGTCATTTTTGACTGCACACACAAACAATGCTAGCATGAATGAACCCAATAGGAGGGTTAATTATTTTGGGCTTCTTGTAATGAACACACAGCGAGACAATCCGACATGTCACAGTGCCATGAGGGTAATGTCAGCCTGAGCTCTCAGTTGAAGCTCCAGGTTAGAAGCCAAGCACTTTCGTTTTTTTTCATTTCCAAGTGGGTCTGTGTTGACTGTGTGTGCACTGGTCCCAGACTGCAAGCTAGGTAGCTGGCAGCTTTCCCCAGTTGTTGCCACTGTGCCATGGGCTGCCTCTGGGACAAGCTTGGCTTTCTGGAAGATCCTCAGCTGGAGCGACATCAGAGCTGGTAAGAAGAAGACAAACCAAAAAGAGATGAAAAGTGTCGAGAACAGCCAGGATTGTCCCAATGAATCACAAACAAGACAAGTGGGGCAACAATTCGGGGAAACTCTCAGTTAGTTATGCATCCTGGAAGGGTGTTGATGGCAGATATACTGTGCCTATATCACGCAAATTAGAAGCTCAAATATGTGTTAATGAGTAGACAATTAAAAACTAAATTGACTAAAACTAGTCAATTTTTATTTCTTTTACAATATTTAAATCATTTTGGGCATTATTTGGTCACTGTGTCAACAGACTGCTCTAGAAGCTGAAATAATAGCAATATTCTTCCCTAGAAATATCACACAAAAAGACAGACATTAGAAAAGTGATAAAAGGGATGTCATATCCTGCACCAGTCAATAAGACCCCTGGGAAATAACCAGTCTCACAAAAGCTGTCTGTTTGGGTTTCTGGTCACTAGCAGATTAATGAGATGTGGTAAAACTGCTCGGCATTATTTTCTCATTATGGTCTAAATTCAGTGAGGCTGTTGGGAAGAGTCAGTACCTGTAAGCATCTGAAGCTGAGAAACTCTTGAAAAGTTTGCATTTTTTTATTGACATTTTCTTTTTGCCTTTTAATCATATTTTAGATTCTTAGATATACTGATAGGGGCTTGCAGCTTTGAGTAAGAAAAAAATGTTTTTGCAACTAAACAAGTAAAAAGGGTAAATTGATTTCTAAACTGAATAGGTGTGAGATGATGCATTTCTATAACATAACTAGCAAAATAAAATAGTATGTTTTCAGAATATGTTTACAGAAAAGTAAAAAGCTTTGGAAACATACTTTTCAGCTTACTAATTCTTAGGATAGATTTTTGTCCAAACTGCAAATTGCACTTGCATTACGCGAAACTCTAATTTTTTAGATGATTAAGGTGTTTACTTGAAAAAAAGTGTACTATATTCATGTTTTAATAATTTAATGTCTTGCCCTAATTATGCATTGACAATAACAACAAACATAAACATTATTAAGAGTTGAGTTAAATTAATTTATTTTTCATTTCTTTCTAAAAGCCATTTCTTTGTGTTTTTTTCTCATAATTATGCTTCTAAATAAAATTTGTAAACATGTGTTTCAGGTAAATTTGTAATACAGCGTTAAAAATGCAATCATGACATGTATGCGTGTCTGTGGTTTGTTCAAGGATTTTAAAGGATATATAAATTGTAGGACTGAGGTGGACATGGCAAACCTTCAGCCTGAACCACTTCAGGGTGCACATTGTGGGTTTTACAATGTGGTTTGGATCAATATTTGGTTGTAGAGGCCAGCCTAGCTGCATTTTCACCCTTTTTTGTTGTTTCTTTGCAAAGCATGATTGATCTCACTTTTCTTACTTGACAAAGTACTCTTTAAATGAACTTCTGCACTTTTATTTTGCTTGTACATTGTTACCAATTCGATATTTTTCAACATTATTAGTCTGGAGACTTGTATCTAAAGTATAAAAAGTTGGTTGAAATATATTCTAATGCTGCAGTTTATGGTGAAGCTCTCATTTCCCCGATGCTCCCGAATGAAACTAATCTGATTTTTTTTTGGCAGTAAAATGCAGGTTTTAATTTGCCCTCAAACTAATCTCACAAGCAGTTGTCTGTGACAGCTTTCTTTGCCCTCAAGACTTCATCTTGAGTTATAGAGGACGCAATTACACACCAGTCTTTCTTAAAGGATTAAAATGTTAGTTTATGTTTGACTTACAGGTCAGGTCATATTTTAGAGTAACATAAATGAAGAGTAAGGGCTGCTCACCATTTTTATGCCACTGTACTGATGACATTCATTTTTATGAGTAATGACACTCAGTTTATAGAAAGTTGCAATAAAATATATTGCAGTATAGTGTTTTTTTGTTGATATCTCTCATGCTGTGAAGGTGAGGAGGAGGCTTTCTTAAAGGATGACCTCTGGTTGTCTCGCTGTTTCTTCATTTCAAGCTTGACTTCTTCATTCATTTTTTATGTGCTTCTTATACTTCCTGTCTTTCATTTCTTTTCTTTTTTTTGTAATTCTTAGTGTTTCCTCTGTTGTATTGCCTTTTGTCATTCAGACTAATCATTCTCCACACCACGGTCTGTAGTCATGGAGGGCACATGTCACAACTCAGCAGCACTGATTTGACCTGCTGACCTGATCTGATGGGAGGGATGATGGTAAAAAGTTAGAAGACTATAAGTGAAACAAAGGGATGGTGAAACACAGCAACATATACTGTTTAGTAAAAAACATTGAACGAATAAAAGAGTTAAGTTGACTTGGTTATTGGAAGACATTAACAGAAGTTGACTGTACAAATAAAGTGCACTAAAAGTAAAAGAAAAAAAAAAAACATTTTCTTCCAAGCTTGCAGTTAGTGTTGTATTTTCCTGGAAAACCACAACATGTTGGATAATAAAATTAAACTAAATGGAAGTGCACTGAAACAGAAGCAACTTCAAAGTGATGGCATGAGTGGAGGAGATTAAAATCTGCATCTGTCAGAAAATAAAGATTAAGGATTTACGGTGGGAAATCACACACCGTTTCTGGGTCACCCCTCCCCCACCACCTCACCTCAACACTCCTGCACAATAGCATACATCAGAATTTAAGCAAAACGCATTTGTCATGTCACGGTTGCTGCTACCTTAAGCTATGAGCTCACACACACACAGGCTCTGTATTGCATGTCAGTGGTGTTAACATGGTGTCAAAGTGTGTGTGTGGTGTGAAGCTTTCAAGTTTGAGGAGTTAAGCAAGGAGCTGTTAAAGGCCCTGGGTGGTAAGAAAGAGCTGCCAGATGACTGAGCTACTACAGCAACAATGATTACAGAAACAGGAAGGTATGTGGTGTGTCATCTGGACAGAGAAAAGATGATAAGGAAACCTGGTGTAATAGTGAAGTGCAGGAAGTTATCCAGAGGAAGAGGAAGAGGTTAGCCAGGAAGAAATGGGACAGTGATTGGACTGAAGAGCGTTGACAGGAATATGGGGAGATGTAACATAGGGCAAAGAGAGAGGCAGCAAAGGCAAAACAGAAGATGCCTGATGAGTTGTACAAGAGGCTGGACACTAAGGATGGAGAGAAGGCAAGGCAGAGGGATCAGGTGGAAAGGATGTGCAGCAGGTTAGGCTTGTTAAAAATAGAAAAGGTAATATTCTAACATTAATTCCCATGAACAATGATGACTTAGTGATCTGTGGTGAGAACAAGGAACAGGTGGAAGAGAACCTGGAGAGGTGGAAGTATACACTTGAAAGATGAGGAATAAAAGTCAGCCGTAGCAAGACAGAGTACATGTGTGTGAATGAGAGCAAGGCAGGTGGAGCAGTGAGGCTACAAGGAGCAGAGGTCACAAAGGTGCAGGACTTCAAGTACTTGGGGTCAACTGTCCAGGAAAATGGGGAGTGTGGTAAAGAGGTGAAGAAGAGAGTCCAGGCAGGATGGAGTAGATGGAGAAAAGTTTCAGGAAGGATTTGTGACAAAAGACTGGCAGCAAAGGTCAAAGGAAAGGTTTACAAGACAGTGGTGAGAGCAGCTGTGTTGGATGGTTTGGAGACAGTGGGACGGACAAAAAGACAGGAGACAGAACTCGAAGTGGCAGAGCTGAAGATGTCGAGGTTCTCCTTGGGGGGGACGAGGATGGACAGGATTAGGAATGAGGTCATCAGAGGTACAGCACAGGTTGAATGACTGGGAGATAAAGTTAGAGAGGCCTGACTGAGATGGTTTGGTCATCTGTAGAGGAGGGACAGTGGACATATTGGTAGTAGGGTTTTAAAAAAGCAGTTGCCAGGAAAAAGACAAAGAGGAGGTATATGAATGCAGTTAGAGAGGTAGTTGGAGTGAGGACAGAGCAGAAGACAGGCTGTGAAAGATTGGACACCATTGCATACAATCTGGTAGCAGGTGCTGGAGTAAACTAGTAAAGCAGTTTGATGCTGAAGTGGAGAAAATGGAGAAGGTGACTACAGAATAAAAATGGGTGAGCTGATAACACAATGAAAGACTGGTGAGTGTGTGGAGCAGCAAGGTCAGCTGAGGAGATCGATGGGCTAAAATGCAACACGGTATGACCAAAATAACTAAATATAATGAAACCTCAAGAACGAACAGGAATTAATTCAAAATGTAAAAACCTAACATCAAGTTTATTCAGGGTTAAAGATGTGATGTTAGATGATGCATATTCTTTGAGTTAGTCTTTGTGGGTTTCATTGCCTTATCGATAAACTATTCCAGCACATCTTTTAGCCTCAACCACTTTTCTAGTTCCAGAAAAAAAGAGCTTTAAAACAGAAACACAAAAAGGTAATCAGCCACATATTTGTATCAGTCAAGGGTTTTTACTGTTTAATGCAGCTGTCTGAAGATGTAGAAATTTGATATAATCCATTAAAAAAATATATGAATATTTACTTTTCACCACCAAGAAAGGCAGCTAATCATGTAATTGCCTGTCTCTGTGTGCACAGACTGGTTCCAAAAGTACAACATGACAGCTCTAGTAAACCAGGTCCTGCTGGACTAACCCACCCCCC